>NC_048596.1:16058828-16391328 GCF_003668045.3 Cricetulus griseus
CCTTGCTCTCCTTTTTCTTTTCTTTTCTTTCTTTCTTTCTTTTTTTTTTTTTTGAGACAGGGTTTCTCTGTGTAACAGCCCTAGCTGTCCTCAAACTCGATTTGTAGACCAGGCTGTCCTCGAACTCACAGAGATCCACCCGCCTCTGCCTCCTGAGTGCTGGGATTAAAGGCGTGTGCCACCATACTCAGTGGTTTTTCTTGTATTAGATGAAGAAGGTGTAATTTTATCAAACCAAATCAAATAAAACTTTATAAAGAGAAATGTGGCCAGGAGTGTTACACTTGTGATCCCAGAACTTTCAATGCCAAGGCAGAAGGACTGCTGTGAGTTTGGGGCATATCTTGGCTACACAGTGAATTTGAGGCTAGCTTGGGGTAAAAGGGGAGTGGGGTAAGGCTGAAGATCCAGTTCCATTACTGCTGTAGCACATTAACTAAGACTTTACAAGGAAATGCACACATACCTGGCAGAGCAGTTATGAAATCCCTTTGCAGCATAGGCTTTAGATAGGAGTTGATGTGCCCATGCTGGTAATGACACATTTGGGATATAAGGTGTTCTACAAATTCCACTTGATCAGACTCTGACCACTGCTCAAAATACTTGACACACAGTTCCTTTTCCTTCTCATAGCTCGCTGAGAGTTTCCGCTGCTTGGGCACAATCATACTGGAAGTGCCATTGGCAAGTTTTGTCTATAGGAAGGGAGGGATTAAAAGAAACATGTAACAGTAAGCATCGAAAATGAGGGCAATAGTCTAATTTTCTGGTCTGGTATGCTACGTTGTATCTTTACAAGTGAGTTATTCTTGTTAGATCTACAGTAATTGAGTATTGTGCATCATAATTATGTGGGAGACTTATAAATACCAGAGTAAGGTGGCAAAGCAGGTATACTCTGAGAAGACCATTTCTAAAAGTTCATAGACATTCTTAATCTATGGCCAGAAGTACATAATTATTAATAGCAAGCAAAAAAGGTAATTTGCCCTTTCTTGTATGTAGCCGTTACCGGACATTTAGATAATTACTTCTTCACACTTACTTTTTAATAGTCAAATAAGAAGTCTTCCATGCAAAGAAAGACCAGCGAATATTTACAGTTCCCATAGTATCTTTGCAGATAAAGCCTAATAACTCCTATGCTCACGTTAACCTTTTCTTTCCAAAATATCATGTTCATGGTTATCAAAAAATTAAATGCTATAGGTGTTTTTTCTTTGTTTTTTGAGACATGGTTTCTCTGTGTATCAGTCCTGACTGTCCTGGATTTCACTTTATAGACCAGGCTAACCTGTAACTCACAGAGATCTGCCTACCTCTGCCTCCTGAGTGCTGGGATTAAAGGCGTGCACCATTACTGCCTCGCCAAATGCTATAATTTTTAATAACAAAGTCATTTAATAAGTATTTACTGAATATCTACACTGTATCTAACCCTGTTCTAGGTGCTGAGAATGTAACAATGAACAGAACCAGCAGAGAATCATCAGGCACATATATTCCAGTTTAATAGGCACATATCACTTAGGATGTAAGTAGTGCTGCCAAGAAAAGCAGAGAAGAAAGAGTACTTGCAGAGAAGGAGGAGTGATGAGCAAAGGGGTCAAGACCAGGCTGGTGAAACCAGCATGGGACTGATCCAGACCCCATGAATGTGGGTGTCAGTGAGGAGGCCTTGGAAATCCACGGGGCCTTCTGTAGTAGATCAGTACTTATCCCTAGCATAGGTGTAGACTTTGGGAGCCCATTCCACATAGAGGAATACTCTCTGAGCCTAGACACAAGGGGGTGGGCCTAGGCCCTATCCCAAAGGACACGGCAGACTCTGAAGACCCCCCCCCATGGAAGGCCTCACCCTCCCTGGGGAGCAGAAAAAGTATGGGATAGGTAGGTTGTTAGTGGGGGGAGGGAATGGGAGGAGGGGAGGCAGAGGGAATTGGGATTGACACGTAAAATAATCTTGTTTCTAATTTAAATAAAAAGTGGAGAGAAAAAAAGAAAAGCAGAATAGAATAATTTTTGGATTATATAAGGGCTGGAGAAATGGCTTAGCGGGTAAAGGTACTTGCTACCAAGCCTGATGACCTGAGTTGATCCCGGAACCCACATGGTGGAAGGAGAGAACCAACTACTACAGCTGTCCTCACCTCCACACACACTCTGTGGAATGAATGACTGTGTGTGCCTGTGTACACATACACAGTAAATCAATGTAAAAATAAAAGCATAAAAAAGAACAAGAAGGGGAGTGTGTTATCATGGCAGGCAAAAACTAAGATGGTTCCGTGAAGATTCCCATTACAGGGGGTGCACACTTTGTATATCTCTATGAGTTTGAGACCAACCTGACTACATAGAAAGTTCTGGGCCAGTCAGGTCCACATAGCCAGACCCGGTCTTAAAAAAGAATTATACACTTACCTTCCTTTAGATCAAATCCTATTGTAGGTGCTGTTATGTACAATCAGCTGACCTTAGATTACTAAATGGGAAGTGGTAGTGCACACAAATCCAGTACTTAGGAAGCTGAGGCAGGATTGCAAGTTCAAGGCCAGTTTGTGTTACATAATGAGTTCCAAGCTGGCCATGTAAAAATTATACATTTTTTTTTCAGTAAGTATTACTTGAGGTCTTCAGAGAGTTTTAATTTTTGTCCCCCAGAAGGTGGACATGGCGCATGGAAAATGTGGTCAGACACACTGATAAGCAGTGAGGAGATGATGACTCTAGTTTTACTGTAACAGCAAGGACTGGCCTGCAACCAGGAATAAGGTCTGAGGATTTCCCCAGGAGCTTCTGAGTGAACTTGGTAGGCCAACACAATGATTTCAGCCTTGTGATACCTGAACAGAGAACATAACCATGCTGGGCCAGACTTCCCAGCTCTAGAGCTATGAGCTAACGAAGAGTGTTATGCAGCAACTTAAAAACTGATGTAATTAGCTGGGCATTGGTGGCACACGTCTTTAATACCAGCACTCGGGAGGCAGAGGCAGGTGAATCTTTTTGAGTTCAAGGCCAGCCTGGTGTACACAGCAAATTCCAGGACAACCTCCCAAGCAATACAGAGAAACCCTGTCTCGAAAAACCAAAAGAAAAAAAAAAAAGTCTTAATAAATGATGTGATTAACTCTACCTGCTCACGGACAGTTTTCCTAATGAGGTAATAGTTGAACTTGACATCGTGTTATATAGGGGAAGAGTTGCCTAGGGGGTGGGAATTTTGAGAGCACAGGGTCTGGGAGGCAGCATTCTCTCTGGCAAGCCAAGGACACTAAATGAGTGGTCAAAGAGACCACTGAGGAAGTAGATAGAGCCACGCCATCCAGTCCATTCAGGTGATGACAACTAACCTCCATACATGGCCTCATCAACTCTGACATGACCCCTGCTCTTCCCACCAAGAGAATCTCAGCTAACAGGATGTGGAGTCACAATCCAGGGCGCTAGTCCTGAGAACTTCCATCACTCCTTAAAGCCTGAGGCACCGTGCTGAAGAGAGAAATGGAGGATGAGAGGCCACAGGGACAAGCGCTCAGAGATATGAGACACACATATGATGGACCTGACTGGGTGGAGCATGTACTAGGTCAAGAATGGACAACAGTAAGGATCTACTTTAATGACCCATGGAAGAGAAGTCATCTTTTACACTACAGTGTTGGGTGTAGAAGTGGAGAGAAAGAATTAGCATCCAGTGTATTTCGAGGGTAGAGCAGATCTCACTAAACCTGGATCTGGGCAGGAGAAAAGGAGATGAGGCTCACACCCAAATCTGAATCTGCAGAACCATGGAAAAGATTCAGAAATCAACAGAAACAACTACTCTAAAAAAAAAAAGTGATTTTTATATAGGATGACACAGTGAGTGTAAATGGAGAGCTTTCTAAGTAATCTGATGGACAATGGATATATTCCCTGAGCTGACACTCTACTTCTTCCTGTCTCATCATCTCAAACATTTTACAAATGGACCCTGGTCAGCAGCTGATATCAGTGGATTTCCAAAAATGGCATGAAGGCAGCAAGCCTGGCTGCAGAGCTGGGGGTTTTCTAGCATAGATGCCAATGCTCTCACACAGAGATGGTGATGAAGAACCTGCTGGGCACTGGCCATGGGGAGTTCAGGTTACTTTCCATGTAGGCTGTTTGCAACTTAGCAAAGGGAAACTCATCAAATGAGTAAGACTTAGAGCACTTAGCAAACAGATGGGCTTACAAGCTTAACCCAAAAAAGCCACTTTTCATCCCAATTACCAAAGTCCACCATATCGTCATTATCTTTGTCATAAAAGGTAGAAATGGGCTGGGGACATAGTAGCCCAGAGCACTTGGGGCAGAGCTTTCTTAGCATGGACAAGGCCCTGGGTTTCACATATAAAACAGGTGCTGTGGCACATAAAGATCAGAAGTTTATGGGCATCCTCATTTATTTAGCAATTGAGGCCAACCTGGACTACATGAGATCATACCTTACAAAACAAACCAACTCTCCCTCCGTCTCCATCTCCCTCCTGCTCAGGGCTCCCCCAAAAGAGTGAATAAACTGTGTTGGGGGCTCGAGCTGTCTTCTGGTTAAAGCTCAGAAGTTCAGGAACATAGAGCCATCAAGCTGATGAAATGGCTGCTTCTCCTTTGCACAGAAACAGCTGTAACAAGCTTGTTTACGGGAAGTATTTAGTAGCGCCACCTCTACCCATGCTGAGGATCTAACCAAGTGCCTCCACACAGGCTTGGGCAAGCACTCTGCTGAGGCCACATGCTCAGCCCTAAATCAAATCTCATTAAAAAAAAAAAATACTGTTAGAGCTGTTGTGGAACTCATTCAGCCAATAGTCTTTGAGGTACCAGCCCCTTCAGGGAAGAGTCTTGGGTGCTATGTGTGGAACTGGGAGCCTGCATTCTTGGGTGGTGGCAGCAGATTGGGTTGCAGCTTCCCAGGCTCTGGGCAGAAGACCTCAGCGGTTCTCTACCTTATTTTGTTATTCCTGAATGATTCCCAAATACATAAATGACTTCCCTTTATCCGGGCTTTCATGGACTTTATTACAATAATCTATTCCATTCATGAGACACAATTGCTCTTGGAGGCATGACATTCCTGAGAATATGATGGGCACCAGAGACACTCCATTTGGAGTTTGTTT
The DNA here is from genome assembly GCF_003668045.3 of Cricetulus griseus. Lineage (NCBI taxonomy): Eukaryota > Metazoa > Chordata > Mammalia > Rodentia > Cricetidae > Cricetulus > Cricetulus griseus. The sequence continues at coordinate 16,063,982 of NC_048596.1, forward strand.
TCTTCATAGCAAAAATGGTAAAGAACTACCCTTGCCTCAACTGCTGACAGTAGACACACTGTCCTAACTGGACAAGCAGGATATAAGCAAAGAGAGACTGCTGAGCCTTGCCAAGACAGGGTAGGGCAGTCTTTTGAATCTTCCTGCTTCTGAAAATCATCTGTCAGATATTCTGGGCCTTAGCCAAGGTTGGATGCCCCATTTCTGGGTGACTGTGCAAGTAGTCAGTTATTTCTGTCATTTCTTGCACCTTTGGGAAGTTGCTTGATTATACTTCCTGCTTACTCAGGTAATATTATTTTGCTTCTTGGGTCTTTGATGTGGTTGAAGACTAGACAGTCTCAGCTACTATCCTCTGATATCTTAGCCAAGGCATTTAGACTTAGACTCCTCAGGGTAGGACAGAATATCTGCTGGAATATCTCTATTATTTATTTATTTATTATTTATGATATATTTATTATTTTTTGTTTATTTATTTATTTATGTTTTTTTTTTTGAGACAGGGTTTCTCTGTATTGCTTTGGAGCCTGTCCTGGAACTCACTCTGTAGACCAGGCTGGCCTCAAAGAGATCTGCCTGTTTCTGAGTGCTGGGATTAAAAGATGTGCACCACTATGCCTGGTGGGAATGTCTTTAATATAAATAAATGGAGAAATATGTTACACAAGATCATAAACTGGACTCAATACTGCTCATTCTTTTTAGATTAATCTATAGGGTCAATGAAATATCAATCAAAACCTTAGCAGACAAACTGATACAGACTCTACTAATTTGTATAGAGATGCAAAGGGACCTAAATTAAAAGATGGAGGGCTCAGCCTACAGAATTTTATTCTACTTCTTATTCTCTACGTGTGTGTGTGTGTGTGTGTGTGTGTGTGTGTGTGTGTGTGTGTGTGTGTGTGTTTTGTGTGTGTGTTCTCGAGAGCACATGCTGGACTCAAAGGTATGAGTGTGGAGGACATTTTCAAGAGTCCGTTCTCTCCTTCCACTGTAGGTTCTGAGGATCAAACTCAGATATGGAACCTGAACTATCCACCTTCTGTAACTAAGGCAAGGCTACCAGTGATGGGACTGGGACACCAACCCAGTCACAAAACCTTCAACCTACAATCTGTCCTGCCTGCAAGATGTGCTGGGGCAATGGTGGAGCAGAACTTGAGGGAGAGGGCAACCAGTGACAGGTGTAATTTGAGACCCACAGCGTAAGAGGAAGTCCATGCGCAACACTGCCTGAATGACCAGGACCCAGAGGTTGGACAGTCCAGAGCCCTGGGGTAGAACCTAATACAACTGGCAAAATTGTATGCAGAGATGAGTGGGTCTGTGCTAGACCCTCTGAATATATGTTATGATTGTGGGTTTGGTGTTTTGAGGAACTCCCAACAGAGGGAGTGGCGGTGTCTCTGACTCTTTTGCCTGCTTTTAGGACCCTTTTCCTCCTACTGGGTTGCCTCACCCAGCCTTGATGGGAGGGTTTGTGCCTGGTCTTTTATCTTGTTGTGCCGTGTTCTGTTATGTCCCTTGGAGGCTTGCTTTTTTTGTGGGAAGAGATAAAAGGGGTGTATCTGGAGGGAAGGTGTCTAGTTAGAGACTCTATTGCTGTGAAGCAACATCAGAGTCAAAAGGCAAGTGGAGGAGGAAAAGGTTTATTAGGCTCACACTTCAGCATTGCTGTTCATCACCGAAGGAAGTCAGCACAGGAACTTGAACAGGCAGGAGCCGATGAAGAGGTCATAGAGCGGTGCTGTTTACTGGCCTGCTTCTCATGGCTTACTCAGCCCCACCTTCTTAGAGAGAGAACCCCAGACCACCAGCCCAAGCATGGCTCCACCCACCATAGGCTGGGCCCTCCCCCACTGATCACTAATTGAGGAAACGCCTTACCGCTGGATCTCATGGAGGCATTTCCTTAATTGGGGCTCCTTCCTCTCTGATGACTCTATTTGTGTCAAGTTGACACACGAAAGAAGCCAGTATATAGGGGAAGCTGCGGTTGGATGTATGACAGAATAACAAAGAAAAAACGAGCTGAGTGTTGGTGGCACAGGCAGGCAGATCTCTGAGTTTGAGGCCAGCCGGGTCTCCAGAGCGAGTGCCAGGATAGGCTCCAAAGCCACACAGAGAAACCCTGCCTCAAAAAATCAAAACACCAAACAAAGAAAAAAACTGAGGAAAAAAGATTTACATATTTTATGAATGTGTTTGTGTTCTAGAGTGCATGTATGTGCACCAGATGCTTGCAGGTAACCTCAGAGATCAGAAGATGGCAGTGACCCCTGGAACTGGTGTTACAGACGGTTGTGAGACTCCTGATGTAGGTGCTGGGAACTACACCCAGGTCCCTGTAAGAGCAGCAAGTGCTTTAACTGCAAGCCATCTCTCCAGCCCCAAGGATAGCTTTTTAAAATAATGATTTTAAGCAACTGCATATCCATACTGGGAAACAAACAAATCTTGTTCCTTATATATACCACATGCAAGATTAGCTTGTATACACTTGAGTTAAAACTGTAAAACTTAAAGGGTAAAATAAGGTTTTTTTGTACTCTTGGGCTAGGCAAACATTTTAGAGAGGTTGCAAAAGCAACAAACTTAATAAAAGAAAGGAATTTAATAAATCAGGGTGTGTGTGTGTGTGTGTGTGTGTGTGTGTGTGTGTGTGTGTGTGTGTGTGTGTGTGTGTATACATGCACATGCACTTGGCATGGTGTTTATGGACAATTTGGGGGATCGGTTCTTTTCTTCTTACTGCGTGAGTCTTGGGGATGGAACCTGGGTTTTCAGCTTGGCAGTACGTGCCTCTATCTGTTGAGCCATCTCACCAGCTCAGTTAGGAACTGAGAGAAATATCTGCAATGTATTTAACAAAAGACTTTAGAATATATGAAGAACTCTTAGGACTCAATAGTGAGGAAATGAATAATATTAGCTGTTTCATAAGTCAGAAAATACTTTTTTTTAATTGGTAAAAGATAGACCCCCCCCCCAAGAAAGCCTCTGGAAGGCCAGTAAGCATACAAAAAGATGTTCAACATTTCAAGTCATTATGGAAATGTAAATTAAGCCGTGAGAGACTACTATACATAGACTAAGGTTCTGACTATCTTGAACAACTGGCCTCTCACACATCACAGTTATAATGCTGAATGGTACAATTACTTTGGAAAACAAGTTGAGTGTTTTACATGGTAAAAAACAGACTTTACCATGATGTAGATATTTACCTCCCAAACACAGTCTACTGATCAGTGTTCATTGTTTCTGTTTTCATAAAAATTCCCCAGTGTAATAAGATACAAGTCCATCAAGAGAAGAATGATAAGCCGGGTGGCGGTGGTGGTGCACACCTTTAATCCCAGCACTCAGGAGGCAGAGGCAGGTGTATCTCTGTGAGTTTGAGGCCAGCCTGGTCTACAAAGGGAGTTCCAGGATAGGCAGGGCTGTTACACAGAGAAACCCTTTCATGACACCCACTATAATGTAAGCACACAGCGGAACACTTAGCAACAATGGGAGGGAAACACATAAGACAACAAGGATGGATTCCAGAACACATGGATTAGAAGCCAGGCATAAGAGTTCACTCATATGCCACTCTAGGAGCAATGAATCTCAAAGATCAGTGGTTTCTCTGAGTAGGGTGTGGGAGTAAAACCATCTGGGGAAAGGCATGAGGGATTCACTGGAGCCATGGAAATCTTCTCCATCTTGTTTCACAGCATACAACTGACAAAATTTATTGAACCATAATACTTAACAGCACCATGATGTCAATTTTACTTGTAACTAACACACTACATTAACAAAGAGCTCTAAAGGTCTTTGCTGTTGAGTCTCTTCCCTGACCATTCTCCCATACAGATTTTTCTACAAATGTCTGAAGTAAATGAAGTAAAATTTCAATTTGAGAAACTCTAAAAAATCCACAAGGGTACAGTGAAAAAGTTCAATTATTAAAACCACCAGAAGGTTGTACATTAGAGTGTATGGGGAAGAGAGAGATGATAATGGTTACTGGTGGCAGAAGCATTGATTCAGCCTTCCCAACAAAAGCCTGATGACTCAACCATCGTGTTCAAATGTCCAGGAAAGCTGACAAACAGCCTCAGTTTAATGACAACACTAACTTCCTGCTGCCCTGCACACCTCTTCTGCCTTTCGGTTTGCAATGAACAATTGTCTCCAAACAAAGTCCAAATGATGCTGTCAGGTGACAAGCACACAAAATGAAAGGAGTTAAGTGTTTGTGGCACTGTCTTCCAGTTTAGGCCTAAAAGGCTAAGGGCCTCACCCCTGAAAACACATTACATGTACTATTTTCAAAATGACCATGAATTTCTCTGCAGTTGCTGCCTGGCCCAGGAGGGGAAAAATGTATTCTTTAGAGACATCAACTGGCCTAGCCAATAACATGACGTATGTTGACTTTACTAACTGTATCATATATGAGTTTAAAAATTACATCATGGACTACCTGAATTCGACTGTGAAATGACATATATTTCCAGTTTCCATGCAAACCCTGCTGTAACCAACCAACAGGGAGAGTAGAATAAGTAGAGAAAGAATGTTTCAGTCAAAGGACACCATTAAGAAGTATTGCAAGGACAAGGAGAAAATGAAAAGACCATCGGTGGCTAGAGATGCAAATGCTAAGAGAGCTAAGGATTCTGTCTGCTTTGAGAGACTCTAGCACTGGGGACTATGGTGTGTGGAGGGAAATAATGATTCCGATGGGCACTGAGTTAAGAGTAAAGCAAGCAATGACTGTGCTGGGATTAGAATGCACCTAAGAGAGACAGACAAGAGCTTAGATTACGGCTGGAACCTGAGTGTTGTCAAGTCCCACTGGCTGGCTACTCTGTGCAGCGTGGTTTCCAGAGGCTAGTTAAAACAGTTAACAGGCAGTTTCTTGCCTTCTCTGGGAAAGAGTGAGGAGAACACACAAGAAATATACTAACTTTAGAAACTGATATGGATTGTAAAGAAAAATAACCAGGCAAAGCAGTGAGTGAACAGTTGGGCTTACTTAACGGGGCCATGGGCCATGGGAAGCCGTCTGGATTTCCACTGAAGTATAAAGGAGAGAGAGCTCTGAAGTAGTCAAACATGAATGGCGCCTTCTGATGTGCTTGGAAATACACCAGCTCCATTCAAGAGAACAGATCGGGAGCTGTGAAGTGAGGAGGAAGACCAATACTTCAAGCAAGGGGTGATTATGGTCAGGGTTAGAAGAGGCTGTTTAAGAAGAACAAATGGAGAGTTACAGTCTGAAGGTTGAGTGTGGGGCCAATAACTGTAATCCCAACACTTAGAAGTGGACATAGAAGGACCAAGAGTTTCAAGGCTGTTCAGTCTTGTTAAGAGAGGTAGAAGGTGAGGAGAAGAAGATGAGGAGCGGAAGGAGGAAGAGAAGGAGGAGAAAGAGAGAGAAGGTGAAGGGAGAGGGGAAAGAAAGTCTGGGTTAGAACATTCATTCATTCATTCATTCATTCATTCACTGGAGACAGGGTCTCACTATGTAGCCCTGGTTGGCCTGGAACTCACTATGTAGACCAGGTGAAGGGACCAGCTCCCCATTTTGGCATCCATGACAGTAACACGTGCTCGCTATGACCTTGTCTTTGCCACTAGAGGTTAAGTGCCTGCCTCGTGACAAGGAACCAATCAGAAGTTACCTGGTGGCGCTATGCTTTACGATTCTGGGTGTGCTTTATGGACAAGCGCACAACAATGACGCATAGAGCATAGCAACCACCCTGGGAGGGCCTATGGGCCATAACAACCAGTTGGCCAATCAAAACAGGGCAAACCCTCCAAGCCTGGAGGCACACCAATCCTGAGCCTGTGCGTACCCGTATACACTCTCCTTATGCTGCCCTACAAGATCTCTCTCTGCAGCAGGTTTGAGCTGTCTTTTGTAGCCATCCACCATGGCGGGTGAGTGAAAGACCCGAGCTAACATGGGGTTAGCTCGTTAAATTACAATAAAGCCTCATGCAGTTTGCAGCAAGCTCTCGAATCCGCCTGGTGATTGGGGTGACCGAGGTTGTGGCCTGGGACCCCGATACCTGAGTTTTCCGGGGGTCTAACACAGGCTGGCCTTGAATTCACAGAAATCCACCTGCTCTGCCTCCCAAAAGCTAGAATTTAAGGTATGTGCCACCACTCCAGGCCATCAGACATTTCTTTGAATATAATCACGTACTTCCTCCCTGAAGGAAGAACTGATTCCTTTGCCTGGACAGGGGCAGAACCAGAGTTACAAGGTTCTTGCTCCATGGCCAGGAGAAACAAGTCAAAACTTGCTAGAATTCTTATTTCTTTTGTTTATGTGCTTTTGTAATATAGTCCAAGCTGGACTTAAACTTGTTATCCTCCTGCCTCAGCCACCAGAGTATTGAGAATTGAGAATACAGGCATGCACCACCATGTCTGGCTTGTCTTAGTTTTGGGGAGAAAGGCAAAAGCTTAGTAGGGGCCCACACTTAGTCTCTATAGGCTACTTCCGGGTTCTTGTTAAGTAAGAATCTAAAAACAATGATTCTCTCCACTCCCAATGTCTCTCCCTTGCTTTCTTCCTAAAGTGCCTTCTAGAAAAAGTCAGTGTTGTCTTGGTTGAATTGAGAGGCAATAGAACTGTCTGCATCTTGATCAGGCTGGAGAGATGGGGACACGTGGGCACTCCTAGGGAAGGAGTAGGGGCCCGAAGCAGCTCTGGAGCCCCAGAGGGACAGGGAGCAAGGGAAAGAAGCCCACAGCATCTGAGCGAGTTTCTAGGAAGGAATTCATGGGATGTTGGAAAGGGTCAGGCACAAGTAGAGAAAAGGTAACAAATGCTCAAAAGCAGGGCCACAACTTTCAACAATCTGAATTTTAGTTCTTAAAGGCTATAACTTTTATCGACAAAATATAATCCTTTATCTTTTACTGGGGTTGGAAATGGGATTCCACATGAAAGCAAAGAGAGCTGAATGTACAGAATGGGGTATACATTCTATCAGAAGTAAACATCACATTTCTCAGTGGGGTTATTGTATTAATATTTTAACAGCTTCCACTAAATATGATTACATATTAGGTGAACTCATAAATATGTCAGATCTGATTAGTGAATGTGGAAGACAGGAAGGGGCAGATCTGTCAGCAGAGAGAAGTTCACATTATGAATCTGACTTCTAATAATAACCAGTGAGACGAAGCTGGTGATCATTCCAAGGCTTTAAATAACACTCACTAGGAAATGAACTCAACGCAGCTCTGTATATATGGTTATTTAAAGACTAGCTATTTGCCAATCTTCTATTTACTGATGATAGTAAAAGCCATACATAACCTCCAACCAAGTCAAAGCAAGGCCATTTTGGGTGGTTTCTTGATTTTTACTGTAGTTAAAGGGACAAGATAACCACTTAACATTTTTAGATTTCAAAACTGACTCTTGTTTCTTTGGTGGGCTCTGGTATGTGACTTTACAGCTTGCAGGGTGACAGGTTCTTTTGTTCTAAGCCAAGGCACTCACTGCAGCTTAATTTACTGCTGCATTATTATTACAGCTACTAACGACACACACCTCCAAGGCTGGTAAACCTACTGATGTAGACAGTGCCACCTTAAAAGGATTTTTGGATGGGTCCTAGTGAGGAGGAAAAAAAAAAGGACATAATGTTTAATTATAAGAAATGATTGAAATAGGCACAGACATACCCCGGGTGCCTCTGCACTGCAGCAAGCTCTAAACTTGTTATCGTTAATGGTTTAAATTTCACTGTGCTAATCATTTCGGGACACAAGCCTTTCTTGATAATCTAATGAATTATTCCAACATCCTTCAGCAAAAAAAAAAAAAAAAAAAAAAAAAAAAAAAAAAAAAAAACCCTCCATGACAGCACTAATTACAAGACGTTTTCCCAGTGCTTATGTAAAATATGACAGAGCAGCAGCTTAGGGAATTGCAGAAAACTGCTTCTAATTTCCACTGAGAAACTGACAAACACCTCTCTTTCATCTCTCCCAGCTCTCAAGTAAGATTTAACTTTCTCATTTAGTTAATTACCGAGTGAGGATCATCATTCCCCGGATCGGAGCGGCACAGAGCCTTTATCGTGTTAACTTGTGAACTTGATCGATGGCTGCTGCTAAAACTTAATAACTTCACCCCCTGGCAAATTGTAAGATAAATATAATAGGAGAAACTCTGACAGTAAAAACCTGCCAGAAATGAGCGCTGTGTTTATGTTTCTTTGCAGGCAGCAAAAACAAAACAAAAAAAAAACAAAACAAAAAAAAAAACAAAAACCGACAGCTTATTACTGGTTGCGTGTTACTTATATTTAAAAGACTCCAGGCAGTTAACTTTCTGCGTACTGTTAAAACTTTGCTCATGAGATGGGGAAACTGCACAAGTGTTGTAGACTTGGGAAAGCGAGAGAAGAAAAAACAGGGAGAAGAGCAACATGAGGGACCACATAATTTGTGTAAATGTCATTTTATTATATAAAATAATTTGTGTAAATGTTATTTTATTATATAAAATGCTCAAGCAGCACACACAGGCAGGGTAACCCTTTTCAAAATAACCCTGGCCTTCTGAAACACCACAGGAATTACAGCATGGGAAGTTTTACTCACTCAATTTTTTTGTTCCATGACCATGGGTCCATGCCTGAAGAATTCAATTAGCCACAGAATCCCTCCATATCTTCAAAAAGCCCTACAGCTAGAAAAGCTCTCACCAACTACACCAGTTAACCCTGTGACCTCTGAGTGAGGTATAGTGAGAATAACCTACCCGGAGCCCTTCAACTTGTCTTATGTTCATCTTCCACCCCAAAGCTAAGCCAATCCAGGAAGACATTTCCTGACTAACATTATTCTTTAGGTTGAATGTGGATTTTGCCATCTGACTGTGGCAGAGATGGCATATACACAGTTGCAGTTTTACAGCCAGCATTCCTAAGGACAACAGACAGGGAGTAACAATAAGGTCTAGTAGAGAGGAACACCTCATTTGTGGGTGGTGGATCATCCCTATAATCCCAGCCCCGTATAGACAGAAAAGACAAAGACTGGAGAATCACTTCGAGACTGAGGCCAGCCAAAAATCAACCAATGAAGTAACAGAATCGCCACTCATTAGTGTCTATTCCTGTCACCTAATAACAGGAATGAAAATACATATGTATGTAAAATGTCAAGGCTACTCATAACACAGAACCGTTAAGGGAAACAGCATGAACTAAATTTGGGAGGAGATAATCAGGTAGAGTCTCAAAGGACTTATAGAGGTTGAGCCTCATGTTTGCAATTGTGCTTAGCTCCCTCCCAGTCACGTGCTGCAACAGACCAACACCCAGAGGCTTAATGCTGTAATCCAAAAGACCACCTTTTCAAAGTTGACAGGCTCTGGGAAAAAACAAGCATTAAAATAGCAAACAAAAGTCCTCGTGGCTGGAGAATCAAATTTGAATCATCCTGTTTTGTCTTTGATTTCATTAAATAATCTATCTGGGGATAAAGGGGTTGGGAAGATGGCTCAGTGGGGAAAGAAAGTGCTTGCTGTGTAAACCTAAGGACCTGGGCTCAAACCTCAGAACTCACCCCCGAAAAAAAGACCAGGCATTGTCTATGCTTATTATTTTAACCAGTGGGGGTGGGGAGAGTGTGTAGAAAAAGCAATTATTCTTAGGACTCCTTGGCCAGACAGTCTGGCCTACTTTGCAAAAGGGAAACCAATCATTCTTGAGGCTTACACCTGAAGACCTCCAGAGAATGAGCGTATACATGGGCACTTGAGCACACACACACAGTTTTACAAAAGCCCAAAATTTTCACTATCGGCAGACATTGTTTATATTTCAATGTCCAGATTATTTTTCTATTCTTTTAAAAGTGGTATTAGGGGATAGAGCGATGGCTCAGCAATTAAGAGCACTGGCTGCTCTTGCAGAGGACCTGGATTCAGTTCTCATCATCCACACGGAGGCTCACAGCCATCATAACTTTGGTACCATGGAATCTGATGCCTTCTGATTTCTGTAGGCACCAGGCATACACACATGTGATGCACAGACATACATGTAGACAAAATACTCAAGCAAAAAGAAAAATAAACATTTAAAAAATAAGTCAAAGAACCATTAGTAAATAAGTGGGGAAGAGAGGGTGATTTTTTATGATGTCTAGGATACTTTCTCCTTAGTAGTAAATTGATTAGAACAAACAAAATTTCCTTTTCTGAACACCTTAGAAATCAAGATCTGATCCTGGAACACATAGAATGATGACTGTGGAAAGGAAAAGGGGAGGGCAGCGGGTGACAGAGAAGAAAGAAGGAGAAGGCAAGCCGCAAGAAGAGAGGGAGCCAAGAAAGGCTGTAGAACTGGGTGTGTTCCGGGGTGACAAGTGACTGGGTGAAACGAGACTGGCAGCATAGGTGGGTGTGCCTGTTGGAGAGACCAGAGAATAGTGAAGAGGAGTCATTAGGGCTAGGAGAGAGACTGGCAAGGGGAGAGAAATGACAAGCAGGGAAGACAGGGCACACAGCTTGGGGAGAGGTGGGACGGGAGAGGAGAGGTAGAAGCAGATGAGAAAACTGGGTATAACCAAGCATGACCAACCCTGCTCCAACAGAAGCCATATGCTCGATGGACAAACAAGTCCTCTCCCACATAATAAACAATAAACATCAGGAGGGAGAGGAGATGAAAAACTATTTCTTTTGAAAACCGGTATTTAATGTCTCAGGCAGAGTAATAAAGTTTAATTGTCTGGAATCTGGTTGATTCTTCCTTGTAACTTCCTGAGGTGCAGGTTGCTCCTCTGGATGTAAAATGATGTTAATATCACCAAATAAAATTGTGGTGATGCTGTAAGTCTAAACTAAGTCTTCTCTGCAACTTTCCCTCATAGCCTTGCCTTATTCAGTATGAGAAAGTTAAGTTCCATCATAAATAATGGGGAATGAGGGAGAGGCAGGCCTGTCATGAGAACCAGAGACACTTAAACACAACTAAAAAGTACAGGGAGTTTAGATAGAGCAGGAAGAGCTGCCGTCCTCTTTCTGCTGTGATACTTGGGCCTTTTTCTTTCTTTCTTTTTTTGGGTGGGTCTATGAAAGTCAGTGACTTGGTATAACTTGCTCCTAGAAAAAGCTTAATAACCTAAAGCCTGGTTTTGAGGGTGTGGGTAGGGGGGACAGACTCTCAAGAAGCCAACTCAGCTTTCTAGGAGAAATTCAACTCTTTCCAAACGCTTGTTAATGCATGTTAAATGCAGCAAGAAATAACCCTAGGAGGCAGGGTGCAGGCGTCTCTCAGCTGCAGTGAATGAAGTAAATGACTTGTAACTTCTGGAAGTCTTGGTGATCTGCAGGTAAAACTTTAATAACCCTTGGAGCATCAAGGGACTGAAGACATTTCTCTCTGGAATACTTTGGTAATTGTTTTCTTAATTTATCCAGGAAAGGCTTAGTTTGGATGCAGCGAGTTTTTTTTTTTTTTTTTTTTTTTTTTTTTTTTCCAGAGGTGATCAGAATAACTTGCTCAAACTCACATAAATTAGCAAAGTTCAGACTAAATTTCAAAATGCAGTTGTTATATAAGCTCTATGGTCTTCCTGGGACACAATTCTGGTGTATTCCTTTTTTAAAAAAGGTATTTTTATTTTTATTTTCTTCTTATGTGCACTGCTGTTTCGCCATGGGTGTCAGGTCTCCTGGAACTGGAGTTACAGACAGGTGTGAGCTGCCATGTGGGTTCTGGGAAATGAACCAGGGTCCTCTAGAAGTAACAGTGTTCTTAACTGCTGAGACATCTCTCCAGATCCTGCATGTAACATATTTAAAAACTACTATCGGTTCAAGGTCAGCCTAGGCTACATAATATATTTGAGACCCATTTGGGTTGCATAGTTAAAACTCATCTAAAAAAAAGACAAAATCATTTTTTAAGTTTAAAAAATGTCTGAAGTCAAGAATTAAAACTAAACCTCCAACAATGATGACTGATGCTAGCTTAAAATTTCCATAGAACTTAGGACAATGGGAAATGAGCTCGGCCTCCTCGGCTTGGCCCGTGTCTTCTACATTTACATCCTTATCACTTTTGTGCCGCCCTCCCTCTGGTCGCCAGTATTTAAGAAAAAGTCTTCTAGAAAACTATCAACAGCCGGTCAATGGTGGTCTCCAGAGCGAGTTCCAGGACAGGCTCCAAAGCTACACAGAGAAACCCTGACTTGAAAAAAAACAAACAAACAACAACAACAACAACAACCTATCAGTAAATGATTTTTTTTCCTAATAAAAGTTCCCTTACTTAACACACAGAGGCAAAAGAAATGCTATATACTATTTTATTTAGGGCCAAATCCAAGTAGTAGAAGTACATGGAGTCTACAAATAGATATGAAATCCCACTGGAATCCCCTAATGCTTCCTTATGAAAAGTAAAGTCATGCTCATGGTCAGACAGCACTGTCCTCTGTCCATCAAAGAGCTTGCTGTACTAGACATTTTTCTTTCTCTCTCTCAGATTCCAAAGGCTAGCAAAGTTCTCACAGTTGAGACAGCATACTGTTTACTGTAATAAATAAACAAAAAAGGACATGCACTGGGCCTGGTTCCATTTGAAAGAACACCATGGAACCAGGGCACACTATGGAGGAAGCAAAAGACTGAGCTGGCTTAAAGATACAACTGAAGGGCATCCGAGCCAGCTCAGGATCAGGCCCTGTGTCATCTACAGCCAGGTGACCTCAGCAAGCTCATCTCCTTAGACATTCCTCGTTGTTCATTTTTTAACCTCAACATTTTATATCAGATGATGTACACATATTAATTACAACAGGGCACAGCAAATATGTTTTCAACAAAGGTAGCTGCTGACAGAAATTAAAAACAATACAAAATGTAATAGAAATATTAATGTCTTTATTACTACTGAACTGCACACATAGAAATGGTTATATAGTCTGTGGGGTTCTTTTTACGGGGGAAGGTTGGGGAGACACAATATAAAAACAAAACTAGACTAGTGACACACAGCTCAGCGGTGGGTCCTTACCTAATGTTCTCAACATCTTAGCTTCAGGCTCAAGCACTGGGCTGGGGGTGTAGGAGTGTGTGTAAGATGGAGGGACCACCATAAAAATACCCAGCTCTCTCTCTCACCCACACTCTGATATGTGATACTGCTATACTCTACCAGATCGCTACAGCAGAAAAGCCAGGCAAAACCAAGCACTGATGGGCAAGGTAAAGGAACAAAGGAATCTCTCATTCTCTGAGGCCAACAGTTTCTAGTTTCTTTCCTTGTTTCATATACATTTGAATTTATTTCATCTACATATTCATGAAAAATATATGTGAGAATTTTTTAATTATCAAAAGCTGAGAAAAAACCCTCAAATGTTTGCCTACAGTGACTGTATAAATTTAAACATGTATCTATGGTGAAATATTACCTACCTATGAAGATACACAGAGTGCAACTATGGGCAACAATGTGGATGGCTCTTAAACCTATTCTGCCCAAATGGCATACACAGTAAGGGGTGTGGAGGGTTCCGTCTACATGTGCTCAAACCAGGTAGAAGTAATACACAGAGCAGGAAGTGAAGATAACTGCCACCCCTGGGAGGACTGGCCCAATGGGGGTGGAGTGGGCTCTGTTAGCTCCCTTTCTCTCTTTCAAATGGCTCGACTGCTGGTATGCTGGTCTGGTCAGTTTGAGGAAATTCATCAAATCCAGAAACTCTTTGCACTGCTAGATTATATTCACACAGGGGAGAATGGGGGAAATCTGTCTGGTTACTGACAGACTGTCCTAATCTTTATTTTCTGATATAAAGGAAAGTCAATTAAAAAAAAAGATTTAAATTTTGCTACAACAGAGGCTGAGATTCCATGTCCTATTGTGACCCTGTGGCCACACACAGACAATTGTTCCCACACGGTACTCCTGTGAGCAAGGTTAGAGCTCCCTCTAGCACTTCTAACTAAGGAAACACCACAGGCCCTTATAGAGCTGACACAATTTGCTGCTGCCCACGGTTAAATGCAACACAGTGATTTTTATTTTTAATTTGCTTTAATTGTTGCTATGATATGAATAATTAATAGGCTGCTTATGCCAGTTTTGTAAAGTTCACAGTACAGAAAGCCAGGAGAGAAATATCTACTTACAAAGGAGGCTTAAAAATGGTTATAACTGCTATAATATTAGAGAATTTGGAATATTTATTCATGATTTGTGGCAACATTATGTTCTAGCAACAAAGAAACATGCTATACTAAAAGCATTTCCTACTAGAACCATCTTCCTGTCTCATCCCTTCTCTGCTGGCTGCATAAGCACCGCACCCACAGTGAATGCTGCAGGGCTAAGTAGGTCAGGCTGGGAACCCTGCTCTCTGGTGAGGACAATCTGAAGGTCTGGCTGCAAACACTTAACCCGATTCCACCCATCCTAAGGAAAGTGTTCTCTAGCACTTAGTGCTCCCCTGGACAACAGAGGCTACTGAACTTGAAGTCTAGATTCTTTCCCTATGTCTTCGTAAACTTCTTTCTTCACCAGTACCTCAGTCACTGAAAATTGTGACTTTATCAATGATTCTGCCCAACAATGTCTACTTCCCATCTGGGTGTCAACACAAGTGAAATTCAGATACAGTGTTGTAATCCTACACGATCTGCATGGAATCTGAGCAGGTGTTGACAGTTCAGCAATGCCAACACATACATAACCATTCTGGGAAAGCAGCCAGAAGTAAAGGGTTTCATTTTTTCATTGTTGGATTTCCACCCCCACAAACATTTTGAAGGAAACACTGCTTACTAAAATTCTTGTTAAAAACAATACACATATCAAATCAGACAGTAAGTTTCTTGACTCATGAAGAATGAAGAAGAAAAATACAATTTCCTTAAAGAAAATTCATTTTAAGAAAGACTAATGGGGATTATCCAATAGCTTCATTCTGAAAAACTAAGAAAATGTTTTTGAATTAAAATGTGAAGCAAGCTTTACATTTTTCTATCCCCCCCAATCCATCCATTGTGTATTAAGGGGCATATTTGGAGGTCAGAGGACCACCTGTGGAAGCCAGTTCTCTCCTGCAATGTGGACCTGGGGATTTGACTTAGGTCATTGGGGTTATATCACGTACCTTCACTGGCTGAGCCACCTCACCAGCCCCCTGTGTGTGCATGTGTGTGAGTGCTTGAGCACATCTAAGTGGAGACCAGAATGTTTTTGGGTGTCTTTCTCTATCACTTTACATCCTATTTGCTGAGGCGGGATCTCTCATTTGAACACAGAGCTCACCCACTTGGCTACTAAAGCTAGCCAGCTCCAGAGAATCCCATCTCAGTTTCCTAGCACATTACAGATGGGTCTGGAGGATCTTAACGTCAGCCCTTGTGCTTGCGTGGCAAGCTCTTTACCCACTGAGTCGCTTTAGCCCAAATTAACTTTTTTTTTTTTTTAAAAGCATATGAATCCCCTTTAAAGCTAATATGGTGGTACAAGCCTGTATATAATCCTAGAATTTAGGAGGCTGAGGCAGTCAAGGTTATATATACAGTAAGAACCTGATGGGGGGGAGGGGGAGAGGCAGGAGGGGAAGAAATTGAAGGGAAGAAGAGTAGTGTGTGTGTGTGTTTGTGTGTGTATGTGTGTAATGTGTATGTAGTGTATGTGTGTGTGTAGTGTGTGTATGTGTGTAGTGTATGTGTGCAATGTGTGTGTACGTGTGTGTGTGTAGTGTGTGTATGTAGTGTATGTGTGTACGTGTGTGTGTGTGTAGTGTATGTGTGTACGTGTGTGTGTGTAGTGTGTGTGTGTAGTGTATGTGTGTATGTGTGTAGTGTATGTGTGCAATGTGTGTGTGTACCTGTGTGCGCGTGTGTGTGTGTGTGTGTGTGTGCGCGTGTGTATGTGTGTGCGCGCGTGTGTGTGTAGTGTGTGTGTAGTGTATGTGTGTAGTGTGTGTAGTGTGTGTGTGTGTAGTGTATGTGTATAGTGTGTGTGTGGTGTATGTGTGTAGTGTGTGTAGTGTGTGTGTGTAGTGTGTGTGTGTAGTGTATGTGTGTAGTGTATGTGTATAGTGTGTGTGCGCGTGTGTGCGTGTGCGCGCGTGTGTGTGCGTGTGTGTGTGTGTGTGTGTGTGTGTGTAAGAGAGTAGTGTATTTGTTTCCTTTTTGTTGTTGTTGTTTTGTTTGTTTGTTTGTTTGCTTGTTTTGTTTTTTCAAGACAGGGTTTCTCTGTGGCTTTGGAGGTTGTTCTGGAACTCACTCTGTGGACCAGGCTGGTCTCGAACTCACAGAGATCTGCCTGCCTTTGCCTCTGGAGTGATGGAACTAAAGGCGTGCACCACCACCTCCCGGAGAGTAGTATATTTGTAATGAAAGGAAGTTTAACAATTTGCAAATAACATCTTTACCACTTTATTATCTGAAAAGATGAAGAGCTGTCTATCATTTCTCACTCATGTCTGGTTACAGACCAGCACACTCCACCAAGACACTATATGATAGACACTAGTTTTTCTTGCACATTCCATAAAGCTAAGATGTCAATTTGCCACCTTAGTTTGGTCCTATTAACAGGGCCCACTCATTCCAAGGGCAGCTCAAACTAGGACTGAAATGTTGTCTGAAAACAGTTCTCTAGTAACCTACTGAGAGCCTCGATCATGAGCTGTGTCTTCCTCAGACAGGATTCACTCACTACAGCTTCTCTTGCAATTCACCTGCTATCTGCTGGGAGCTGTATATTATGAACTAGAACAAGAATGACAGGTCTAAATTAACATGACAGAAAAGCTATTGGATGTTGCCTCTCGGTTTAGCCATTTCATTCTCTTTTGTGGCAACCAAAGGATTCAGAACCCTGGCATTAATTAAGCAACAGTTTTATTACACACAATCAAAGCCTGAAAGAAGATCCTAACCGACAACAAGAGGAGATTACAAGGTTCAATAAACACTTGTGGTTTTTTGTGGTTGCTAATTGAGGGATTTAAAATTTTTATCATCCGATACAGAATGCTGAAAAGGAAAACACTGGGTGCAAGAGAATAAGAGGCGGAAGATGTATTCCTGTATTGTGATTTTATAAAATCAGTTCACATACTGCTGGGACTTCAAAGCCTAGTTTTTGTTTTAATAGTTGCTTTAACATTTAACAGGTACCACGGACAACTGTTTAGATAATCCTCATATTTACAGCATCTAGTCTAATTATTCTCTCCCCCCTCCCCCTCCCTCCCTTCCTTCCTCCCTCCCTTCCTCCTTCCTTCTCTTCTTCTTTCTATGGTTTTTTCGAGACAGGGTTTCTCTATGTAGCAATACTGGCTGTCCTGAACTTACTTTGTAGACCAGGGTGGCCTTGAACTCACTGAGATCTACCAGCCTCTGCCTCCCAAGTGCTGGGATTAAAGGTATGCACCCCCACCGCTTGGCTCTACTCTAATTTTCTATGCACTAAAAATGTATAAACAGTGGTTGAAAGTATAGAGCCACGTGGTTAGATTGTCTTAATTCAAGTCCAAATTCTATGCTTGATCAGAGTTAAAGTTAACCCAAGATGTACCACAGAGACAAAGGAGGTATATAGAAGCCTTAGTTAAAAGTGATACATCATATGTTCAATAAAAATGTATATTCAGGATGGCATGCTGGCTCGGTGGGTGAAGACACTTGCTACCAAGCACCATGACCCAAGTGGTTCCAGGGCCCACAGAATGGAGAGAGCACCCACTCTCCAAGTTGCTCTCTGACCTCCACACACAGGAATGCACACACACACACGCTTGAACATAGACTGTGTGCAAACACGAGGAGTAAATAAATGTAAAAAATATAATTCATGACCTTTTATTTCAAGTCAATCAAACTCAAAAAATAATGTGAGACTCCACTTTGCACAACTGAAAAGTAACCCTAAGTATTAAGCTACATGGTTTGTCTTAGAATCAGCCTTTTATAAGTAACATATGTGGAAACAGTGGCTCATGTTTGGAATCCCAGCTCTCAGGAGACTGACAGAGGCACACTGTTCAGAGTTCAAGTCCAGCCTGGACTACAAAGCAAATTCCAAGCCAGTGTGGGCTACAGAGTAAGACTTTGTTTGAAAAACAATACAAAATAAAATAATAAATGATAGACTAACTACATAAATGAAATAACTCATTTTTATACATTTTTCTTTTTCTTTTTGGTTTTTAGAGACAGGGTTTCTCTGTGGCTTTGGAGGCTGTCCTGGAACTAGCTCTTGTAGACCAGGCTGGTCTTGAACTCACAGAGATCCACCTGCCTCTGCCTCCCAAGTGCTGGGACTAAAGGCATGCACCACCACATTTTTCAATTAAGGCAAAGCAGGGAGGAGTTTAGCGTGTGAGTCTCAAACCTAATAATGGCCTTAAATCTACAGTCAGTACCACCTAAACGGTCAGCTAAAAAGCAGTAATAACAGACCCCATTTAATATAGAAAATTATTCTGCAAACGGAATCTACTGTAATCTGGACACATGTCATTTAATATTTTACTTATCAGAACAAAATATAAAACAAAAGCTGTATTTCATGGAAGTAATACATTTTACAAATCATTTTTTTGCCCTAAGTTATTAACCAGAGAAAAAGAGAACATTTCATCTCAGTTCTAAAGTATAAAATGACACTATATTCATTCTTAAAAACAAGGTAATAAAAATTAAAGAAAATATCTTTTTTTCTACCAAGAATTTCATTTTATTATCAACCTGCCATTCATAAATCCAGAAATTCAGGTCACTGAAACAATTGGAAAAGCACTAAGACAGAAGGAAAAAAAAAAAAAAAAAGCTACGACCGGGTGGTGATGGGGCATGAAACTCAGCAAAATAAATAAATAAACAAATAAATAAATAACCAGAAACAAAACCAAACAAAGGCCAACACAAACTAACAACAGAAACCAAGAAAGAACATGCTAGTGTCACAAAATGAATGAGCAGTAAAGCTATCTTGCACCCTAGAGGCTGAGTCAGGCACTTCAAGAACTAGGCTAGCCTGGGTTACAGAGTGAGACCTTGCGTAAGAAACCAGAAAACAAAAGGGAGAAGGGAGGAGGAGGGGTTATGATGGGCAATGCCAGGAAGACCAAGGGAAATGATTGTTTTTGAAGTTCTATAATTAAACTATGGGGTTTATAATAAGTCCAAACACAAGAGTAAGAAAAAAAAATACAAAATGAAAACGAGCCTCACACATAGATGTAAATAAAGCTACTCTTTAGGTTGCCCATTAATCCACAAGTGGCACATTCATCTTATTTACAGTATTATACCCCCTGCCATGATATTCCATTACAGAGTCACGCTACAGACTCCATAGTTAACACTGTAGGAACCGTTACTTTTTAGACATGGCTTTTCTCTCTATTCCCCCTTTGGCTCCCTTGCATGTCTAAGGAAAAAATGTGTAATTAAATTTCTTATACTTGTAGACATTCCTAGAAAATGTGGCTTAAATCTGAATTGATAGTTGAAGAACAGAACATGCTTACATTTATGTCCCATTTCCTGGAAGTACTTTAGCATCCTTGAGTCTCATCATTTTAGTTCTTGTGTGAGTAAAAACTTCTACATGCCTTTATAAATGTATGCAGGAAATTCATGCCACAATTACCTGTGAAAACTTCCATTCCATCCCAGAGAACGAATGCCCAGACAGGCACACCCACAGACCTCTTAAGTCACTCCTCTTTACACCACCCCCCTCCTCTTTGAAACAGAGGATTTCAAAGTCCATTTAAAGCCTGACCTGACCACATGCACACACACCAGCATCTTCACACCCTAGAGGCACGAACAGAGACAAAAGTATTTATTAAAACAAAGACAGAAAAAACAAGGCTTTGAAGCCTTAAAGGGCAATAGTTTTGGTCTTTTATTATTATTATTATTATTATTATTATTATTATTATTATTATTAACAACAACTTAGTGTACACAGGCATGCACACACACACACCCATGTGCCACAGCCTGCTCATGGAGATCAGAAAACAGCTTACAAGACTCAGTCCTCTCCTTTCCCATGTGAGTCCTGGATACACAGCTCAGACTGTCAGGCTTGGCCGAAAGCACCTTTGCTTGGTGAGCCATCTTGCCAGCCCAGGAGGCAATGTTTTTAATTGTCAAAATTAGTAACTAAGTTTAAGTGGGGAAACAGGTTTTAGTTTAAAAAGACTGACAATGCATACCTCTATTTTTAAAGAGCTGTATTCCATAGCAACTTGAAAATTTTTGTTTTATGTTTATGTATATGAGTGTTGTGCTTGCATGCATGTCTGTGCGCTATGTGCGTGTCTGAAGCCCTCAGAGGTCAGAAGAGGCATCAGGTCTCCTGGAACTGGAGCTGTGATTCACCATGAGGGTGCTGGGAATTCAACCTGTATCCTCTGTGAGAACAAGTTTTCTTGACCACCGTGCCATCTACCTAGCCCCCAGAACAACTTTTAAAACAATTACTAAAACATGAGTCACCAACTTGAGCCATTTGTTTACTATGCCCCACTCATTTTCTATGTAGAAAAACTAATATGAAGTTACCTGAGACCCTTTGAAGTCTCATACGTTATGCTTGTCAGGTGATTATTAATTACTACTGAATAAGCAGCTAATACTATAAAGGGTTACTGAATGGGTAACCTGGAAGTGTTACATTTTCTGAATATAGATACTTAATGAGCAGTAAAGGGTTGGAGTGGCAGGAAGGCTAGGTGTCAAAAGCACTACACAGAAGTCAAAAGGAGGAAAATTGTAGGAAGGGGAAGCAGATTGGTCGGAGAGCACATGGGCCTCAAAATACAACTGAAAGGCATTCTGGTAAGGATTTTGAGGTCAGAGAAATCTCAATTCAAACTGATTCTGTAACTTAGAGATAGGGGTGGGGTTTCAGCTCCTTTGAGCTTCAGGGTTCATCATGTCATAGGTCTGCATTTAGAACTGGCGACGCAATGCTCGTCCTGCAGTACTGGTAATGCAATGCTCGTCCTGCAGAACTGACAACGCAATGCTCGTCCTGCAGAACTGGTAACGCAATGCTCGTCCTGCAGAACTGGTAACGCAATGCTCGTCCTGCAGTACTGGCAACGCAATGCTCGTCCTGCAGTACTGACAACGCAATGCTCGTCCTGCAGTACTGGCAACGCAATGCTCGTCCTGCAGTACTGGCAACGCAATGCTCGTCCTGCAGTACTGGCAACGCAATGCTCGTCCTGCAGTACTGGCAACGCAATGCTCGTCCTGCAGTACTGGCAACGCAATGCTCGTCCTGCAGTACTGGTAACGCAATGCTCGTCCTGCAGAACTGGTAACGCAATGCTCGTCCTGCAGAACTGGTAACGCAATGCTCATCCTGCAGTACTGGTAACGCAATGCTCGTCCTGCAGAACTGGCAACGCAATGCTCGTCCTGCAGAACTGGCAACGCAATGCTCGTCCTGCAGAACTGGTAATGCAATGCTCGTCCTGCAGTACTGGTAATGCAATGCTCGTCCTGCAGTACTGGTAATGCAATGCTCGTCCTGCAGTACTGGTAATACAATGCTCGTCCTGCAGAACTGGTAACGCAATGCTCGTCCTGCAGTACTGGTAATGCAATGCTTGTCCTGCAGTACTGGCGACGCAATGCTCGTCCTGCAGTACTGGTAATGCAATGCTCATCCTGCAGTACTGGTAACGCAATGCTCGTCCTGCAGAACTGGCAATGCAATGCTCGTCCTGCAATACTGGTAACGCAATGCTCGTCGTGCAGAACTGGAGGCAGAGGCTCAGGAACAAATTACTGCATTTGCTCTTCCTCAAGCTTTTGAGTACAAAACCTGAACTTAAAAAAAAAATACATGTTTGGGACTACACATTTGCCTAGCATGTACCGTGTCCCAAGTTAGAGCTCTAGTACTGGGGTTGGAGTGCGGTTCCTCCATCTGAAGGCACATAAGAAACAAAAGGACATTTAACATCTTTGCACAGTGCTGGGTGTGGGTACATCTGTGCTCAGGAAGCAAAGTAAGAACCGTGAGTTCCAGGCTAGGCTGGGTCACACAGCTGGACTGTTTCAAAACAAAACCCCAATTTAACATAGGAATGAAGGGAACTGCTTTGTGTGTGGTAATTTAGGGTTATAATAGCTTCACAGGTTCAAACATTTCACATGTAAGAACTTGAAACAAGCTGGGCGTTGGTGGTACATGCCTTTAATCCCAGGATTTAGGAGGCAGAAGCAGGTGGATCTCTGTGAGTTCAAGGCCAGCCTGGCCTGCAAGAGTTCCAGGACAGCCAGGGCTGTTACACAGAGAAATGTTGTCTTGAAAAACAAAACAAACAAAAAGAATCTGAAACAAGCATGTATTGGTTGAGGTCCAAAGGACTAAGGACAATTTTTCAAAGCTAAGCCCCATGATCTACGCTTGAGATGGGCAGAGTTTACAGTGTCTTGGTACTTTGAATTCTTCTAGGAAGTCAAAGGGAATTTCTTACTTATTTCAAACTGTACATTTATGAAATTATTAGTATAAACAATAAAGCCCCAAGACAGAAGCCCAGCAGTGATCATAAGAAGTTCTCTCTGGAAAGGAGCCTCCACAACAGGAGTATTGGCAGGTCACAGGGCAGGTGAACTCCAGACTCTTAGGAAAGAAGGACATCACTGTTAAATTCTTAATGAAACCGTCATAACCTGTCACATGCTGGGGAAGCATTTACAAGCTGAGGTCACAACACAAGAATAAAAATTTACATGTATGGATCCTGAGCTCATGGGCACCGAAAGGTTCAAAAGAAAGGTTCAGGTTTCACAAGCTTTGTAAGTGATCTTTTACACCATGTGATTAAGATCACATTTATTCATGGAGAACTTATGAACCCAGGCTTCTGAAACTGCCAAACACACAGAAAGGAGAATGCTTATAACTGCCAACATTCACCAGGACCCATAATAGCTTAATAATAAGAACAAAACAAAACAAACAAACAAACCCTCTCTTCCACATTAAGGAATGGAGTGCGCTTTCACATGAATTAGTATATTGTTCCTAACATACTAATATGAACAACAGCATCATTGTGTTGCAGTATGTGTTAGGGGATTGCTGAACACTATCTGGTATCATGCTACCCACCCTAAAACTGATTTATACAAATTTCAGGCAAGGCTAACTGGAAATTAAAAATTTGCTCTGACAGTATCAAGACTTTTTGAAGGGAACAGGGAGATCAGACAGGGAGCGCCTCTGTGTTTTACATGAAAGCATTATACTAGGGACTCTGTATAAAGTGTATCTTGCAGCAATACACCTAGAGAGTTATCCAAATTATGATAGGTATAATCAATATTAGTTAAATGATTAAACAAGTCCTACTAACTATGATGATAAAGACTGTCTTCTACATAATCTGTAGAAATGTGATGTCATCATCTGCTTTTCCAAAGTTAAAGCTTTCCAGAAAGAGCTAAACAGCACAGGCTGGAGAGAAGGCTCTGCTCTTTCAGAGGACTTGGGTTCGGTTCCCAGCACCCACATGGTGGTTCATAACCATCTGTAACTCCCAGTTCCAGGGGATCCATCGCCCCCTTCTGACCTCCAAGGGTACCTGGCACACATATACATGCAGAAAAATACTCATACATAAAACAAAAATAAATAATATTTTTTAAAAGTTCATTAATGCCTTCCATTGTAACACTTTCCTATTATAAGGATGATCAACAAGGTTACAACATTAGTTTAACTGAGCTTTAAATGAACGAATCAGTCTTTAAGTTCATGGATTTTTTTTTTAAATATTCCCTTCTTCCTTTCCATAAACATCATACTTGATTGATATTCAATTCTCAATTACATAAATTGAAATAACACAGTGCCAACACGAGAAGCCAATGGCACAAGAAATATATAAACAAAACAGCAAATTCCCTAATAAACAGAACCAGGAAAGGAACCCAATTTCAATATGCCACGGCTTGCTGCCTGGAGTTTGCTCCTCTTTTAAATAACTCAAAGTGACAGAACACTCCAAACCATAAAACCCTCTGTTACTTGCAGGAAAAAAACTCCACATGAAGGGATAAGGTTGGGGGTGACAGGAGAACTGTGCAGAATTTAATTCCTATGGCTACTCTGTTTGTTTTTGTTTTAATCAAAATGTAAAACCCAGTGTACAATACTAAAGAAAGTACTGGCAATCAAAATCCTAAATGAACCCTGATAGGATTACAGTCCATAGGTTATAGCCACACTGAGTGTATTTGTGGCATGACTTTGGAAAGGAGGGGGTATTTCTTACAAGCTGTAAATGAGTTCTGGAGCAGAGTCACAAAGCCCATATACAGCGGGAGAAGGGCAACAACTACAGGTCCCTTCCTCTCCCTTCAGAAACTGTGCCTGGCACTGTGTGGCTGAGGCACTGCCTTCATCACACCCTCTGTTTCTGGTCTTACTAATTAAAAGGTTGATCACAGAACAATGCTCTTTTCATTAATTTCAGTGTTCCGATTGGGCAGGATCCATGCTTGCCCCACCTGATCTTTTCACACGGCTGAAGTTAATGTGACAGGAGCCCGAAGATGGATTACCCGCTGCCATATTGCCCATCGCCTCCAATCAGGAGCTATCTGTGTAAACTGATTGTTCTAATTTGCTCTCATTATTTTTACAATATCAGGAGAAAATAACGCACACAGCTCACTGTCAAAGTCATGAAAATCAGCCATTAGTTAAACCCAGACACTGAGTGGCTTTATTAGAGGCACTGCAGTTTATTGATATAGCTCCAGTCAAACAAGGCAGCATTTGCTTCAATAGAAGGAAATGTTTATACAGAAAGTAAATATTTATTGTGATAATACCCACAGCAACAGGGTATTCTGGAGAATTCTGGGCCTATTTTGAAAGTGTAGTTTTGACACAAATCATGTAGCAATGAAGGGTCGGGCTGGCATAAGAAAGTAGGGATCATTTAATATATTCAGAAGCATGAAAATGCATCTATTAACTGACATCTGTAAAGCATTCTTCATCTCCCTTACCTTGTATAAATAAAAACCTCAGTCTGTAACTACACACACCAATCAGTAAATAAGTGTAGCCCAAATATACTCTATAATATTTTTTTAAGAATCATATAGGTGTATTTTAAATAACACTGTACTTTTATTCAATATAAGTTTTCAACAAACTTAATTGGTAATCCTAATATTATAGATATTCACAATACACTTTAGAATTCATATATTACACAGGCATTCTAGTACAATAAGTCAAGCAAACAGGCAGGGTTTAAACTCTCTTAGTAAGCAATGGTTCTTTAAAGAAGAAAGCAGAAGTCTACAGAAAGACGTGGTAGCATGTGTGCATGTGCACTTGTGCACACACTTGAACACACACACACACACACACACACACTATATATGTATATATATGTACACACACACACTATATATATGTATATATATGTACACACACACACACACACACACACACGCACGCACACACGCACGCACGCATACACGCGAGCGCACACACACACACATACACACGTTATAAAGAAAATGCTAAACTTCTAAAGAAAACAGATAAACTTGACATTTCAAGGCTTACCAAAGACCATTTTGTTAAAATGTTATCTAAATGCTACCCAAATAGCATTTTTAGGGAGCAGGAGAATGAGGGTATAAATAATAGAAACTGATGCCTTTTAAATAAAGAAATCTAACTAATCCACCACTTTCCCTCATCTCTCCTTTTTAGAACTGGAAGAAAACATGGCTTCCTTCTGTTTTCTTTCTACACTGAGATTCCTAGGTAATGTGAAGGCAAGAGTGTGCCCTTCTTGCTGCTCCCCTTTTAATGGCCACTTTTCTTTTCCTAAGGAACATGTGCCATGCCTTTCTTTCTCCTTAAAATTCCTGCACTAAAAGACTGCACCACACTGCACTCCGCAAAAACGTGCTGATGGCGCCAATTACAAGCCCCCAGCCGAACACTCCAGCCCCCACCATTCGGGCAGATTTATGCGGACTCTTGCCGACGTTATTACAAGTCAGAGTTTATTGGGAAATTGTTACATTATGCGGAGTGTCTAACAAATTGCTTATGCTGCTATAATTGGATTACAACAGCCGCTTGCTCCCACCGGTAAGATTAGGCAAGTAGGACTCCTGCCGATCTCTGAGCGTTAGCAGTAATTTTATTTGCCTTGCCTCTCTCTTTCCTAACAACATGCCTCTCTCCCTGCCAGCTGTCTGCTGAAAAGGCACAGGCTTGTTCCTTGGCCCTAACAATGCAATTACAGCCCCGCAGATCGCACTGTTTGTGCATTAAGTACAGAGCCAAAACGAGGCGAATTGATCGTTTGACTTTTGGAGAAGCCATGTGATCTCTCTGTGCGGGTGATCCGACATGCATCAGTACGCAATACTGCAGTCAATTCTTGAAGAACTTTCTTCTTTCATCCCTCTCCCCATAACCTCTCCTTTCTCGCTGAGGAAGACACTGACTGGGCTCATCTCAATGCTGATGTAGATCAATCCACAAGGACAAACTCCATCTTATTGGCTCCCTGGCTAGATAGAAATGTGATCAGGGTCTTTTAGCATCTTGAAGTACCTCAGCCAGATAGATCAGTGGCTCCCAACAGCTAAATCATGCTGTCTAAAAAAATAAATAAATAAAATTCATAGAGTTCACTGAGAAAGAGAAGTTTACACAAGCACTGGAGTTGAAACGAACTGAGAAAGTTTCTGGTTCTGACCAAACTGCCTTGGAATGGATTACTCAGAAGCTCTATCTCTATTCAAGGCCATCAAGGAGCAGCAATGAAACCCACGTCCTGCCTTTCTGAGCAGATCTACTATGCTGGAAGATGCTGGTGGCCGGTGTGCACAATCAATGCAGCTGGACTCCAGGCTTAAGAACAATCAGGGTGAGCTCCACCCCAGGCAAAGTTTTAAACACATTTTGTTGACAGCTTTCAGTTTTTTGTTTCTTCTTATGTGTTTAACAATGAGTGCCTGTGGCAGCAAGACTGCCCGTCACTCTGAGTCTGGAACATCATTTGTGAGGATTCCTGGATGAGTCTGGACTTCTTAAAAATCAATTCTCTTAAGGATTCTAAACAATTTGAATTTGACCAATTTTAACACAGACTAAGCTCTCTGTTGACACTGCCCTTATCAATGATATGTCCTACTTGAGGTTCTGTTATACAACAAATGTGCTGATCCTTTCTGTCCCATGTTTTTTGAGACAGAAAGTCATACACAACTAGAGCGACTATATTTTCACAGTCTTAATTTGACAAATATATAAATTTAGCCAATATAACTCACTTTATTGTGTTATTTCTTAAAACCTTGGTAACCATTGACATTAAATTCATGGAACATTTAAAGATGAAAGAAAAGCTGTTAATTCTGAATTTCATTCTTGGCCTCTTTAAAACAGTGTTACACTCCCTAGTTTTCCCAATCACATTGGCCTTGATGATACAATTACTGTGTTCATCACAAAGCTAACTGCAGATCTGTCAGAAGGGCCTGTGTGAACGACAGACAGCTCACTTCCTACTTATGGAACAGTATATTAAAGGAGCCTGTTAACATGTAGTTTAAAACTCAGAAGAAACTCTGAACAGCTGAAACGCCTTATAAATAGCGTAGACCCAGAGGAAGTGCAAACGTCTGCATTGTGAATTGTAGATCTTAATTACCGACAATGGCTGGTACAGCAAGTAGCACGGAAAAAAAGTGAAACAGTTGCACTGTTCATGGTTGGCAATAATTCTTCAGGAAAATATTTACTATCAATCAGTTATGAGAAAAGGGACTCTGTGCTCGTAAAACAGCACGTTGCTTCTCATACCAGGACCATTTTGCTTCAGCATAATCTGAATTTAAACAGCTTGTTTCCTGCGGATATAATTTTGGAAATAAATAAAACAAGTCTTCTATCAAAATCCGGAGTGAGTGGGAAGGAACATCACATCTTTCTATCTCAGTCAGTTTCAAACAGATTATTAGTCCCAAGTAAAAAACAGTAATAACAAACAACAAAAATACAGAATGTACACAAGGCCACTGATGGGCTTATTCCAAAGAAAGACAGACCTTTCCCACTGTAGGCCAGGTATCAAGGTAGAAGTGCCCGAACAATTCAATTTTAACTGCACATGTTTATGGAAGGGGTGTGAGGTGTAAGGGTAAATTATGGAAAAGCCTCAAACCAAAATTTTCTGTAGTATTTCAATAAAGTCAATAACAAGATAACATAAAAATTAATGTTCTCAGTTTTTTTCATAATTAAAAAACATGAAGGTTGACAATTAGGTACAATGTGATTATAGATTTTAAAGACTAAGCTGACAGTCAATAACCGCTGTCCATTTAAAGCTACAATAAATATAGAGCTCATCATGTTCCCCAAACAAATCCCATAAAGCACCAGGGCTGTGAGCAGCAGATGAGATGCTCTAAAAAGCAAACTAGCTGGCATGGTGGTGCATCCAGCACTTGGGAGGCGGAGGCAGGTGGATTTCTGTGAGTTCAAGGACAGCCTGGTTGATATGGCCAAAGCTACATCGGACAGACAGACAGACAAAACAAAACAAAAAAGCAAACTATATTCAAGATATTTCATGGCTTCAAATACTACTTGGACCCCTCCCCATTTTTATTTTTAAATGTTTCTTTCTTGAACTCTTTCTTTCAGGAGACTGCTGTCAGCCTAAGGTAGCTTATGAAGCAGCTGTGCTTCCTTACAGGAACTGAATAGTTACAGGGCAACCAGCAGAGGAAAACTACACACAAAATACTACAGGTTTCATCTCTGCTTTTGAGAAGGACCAATGTCTTCTGTAAAATGCAAACAAGTAATAATTAAAAGGTCTAAGACTACAATTAGTATTGATACCCAAACCAAAATTACTCTGACTGAAATTCAGTTGCTTTGAACCATAAGGGGGAAAAAAAGGCTGGCTTCACTGTATTTCAGTGGCGTTACATGGAGACAGCTGGACATGTAGGCCACAATGGAGACCAGTTTGAATCAGTATCAGACGCCAGTTTCTGAAGGAAAGTCCTCACAGCCACGTCAGTGTAGCAGACAAAACTACTGTTAAGAACTAAAGGTGAAGAACAAGAACTAGAGAAATGCTTACAGAACTACAAAAATATCTTTGAGTCATTTCTTTTAAAGGTCAAGCAGTAAATGAGGCCAGGAGAGACAGTATGAAATCATGAGACAGATATAACATGTTTAGCAATAAGAAAGGAAAACTCTCATTGTTGCCATGCTAGAGGAGGCCACTGCAATAAACATTTTTTTCAGTTACGTATTTTTATTTGATGATTTGGCTCAAATCTGAAGCAATGAACTAGAAGACAGGATGTGGGCCAATAAAAGGAACCAGGAAGCTGGTTGTGTTCCAAATGGAAATTACAGAAATCATTATTCAATTAGAGTGGTTAAGGGTACAATGAAAGAAAATAGGTGTCAGAATAATGTTAAAACAAGCAAGAATGGGACGAGAAGGTCACCATCTGGGAGCAAGTGAAACAGACTGATGAGCAGCAATGAGCAAACTTATTTCCTCACCCAAGAGCATGGAAGGAATTATACCACCGTGCCAGACGCCACAAGATTTCTAACCGTGCACCACTGAAGTAGAGGGTAGAAAAAAGAAAAGAGAAAAAAGAACAGCAAAAACAAATCCACCCCACACTATACACACAGCAACAAGGCTAAGGAGTGTAGAAACACTGGCTTACCACGTACAGGAAAACAAAAGGAACAGATGCTCAGTTGGCCAGCTCTCAATGAAACTCATTAAAATTGTCGCCCTGTCCTTGGATTGGTGGTCATGCGAAATTTGTGCCTTGTTTAGCCAGAAGTAACTTGTGATGAAGGAGAGAACAGCATGTCCAAACAAGAATTGAAACACTTGTTGATCTATACTCAATGCTAGATATAAAACAGGATCAAGTAGCACTTACAAACTGTTACTAAGTAATTGAAAATTAAATGTAACTTACACTACTCCTCTTTTTTTTTTGTAGCAAATTAAGATGTGAACTTAAGGCACAATTTGATGAACCTACCATTTGCAGCTACAATATAAAATAAATTCTTACATTTCTCATATGGCTAAGTCCAATGGCCACAAGCTGTATGTTTGCAGTAATAAAGCAAGGTCAGGAACTGCCATGTATTTTGGGAAATATAATAAAAATTATTGTTGCTCCTATGTCCTGATTGATCATGTCCCTCCCTAACCACCTAATGTGTAAGAACAGAGTCTCCATGAACAGAATTAGAGCACTATGCAATAAGTAAATGAATGAACAGATTAATAAGAGATCCCAGAGGGCTTAGCTCATCCCTTCCATCCTGAGATTATATTATAGCAAGGATTCCATCTATGAAGAAGAGTCAACTTCCAACTAGACATTGAATCTACTGTCACCATGATCTTCCCATATCTAGAACTATAAAAATAAGTCACTGTTTATAAGCTACCTTGTTTATTTTTGGTTGTAATAACACAAAAGAAATTAGCTCTTCTTGAGATTTATAACAAAGATGGAGTTGACATGACATCAAGTCCTATCTCTAATAATGACAGTAAATAGGGGCCTATATAGGACACAAGAGATGAAGCAGAAAGTTGGAAAAGTTGTAAAACAGTCACCCCCCAAAATGGTAATAAAGGTTATTTTTGCCTAAAAATAAAGACAAACTCTAGAAATACAACTCATACTGAACGTTATCCTCAAGACAGTAAAGTTAACAAAAAAGTTATCCCCAGTCAATCTAGAAAATTGAAAGAAAAAAATTAAGATTTCTAATTAAATTTTTGTGTATGGGTGTTTTGTCTATATGTATGTCTGTAGAGGCCAGAAGAAGACACTGGGTCCTCTGGAACGGGAGCTGCAGATGGTTGAGAGCCGTCATACGGTGCTGACAGGTAACCCGGGTCCTATACAGGAGCAGCCCTTAACCAATGAGCTCTTAACCAATGAACCCCTCTCCAGCCCTGAAGATTTCTAATTTTTAATATTTTTGTATCTAGAAATATAACATACATTTATACATAAAAGACTTGGCTCATATGTCAGCTAAATACATGTTTCCACTCAAAATCACCAAGTAAGACATTTCTCAAGAAAGAAGGGCACAACCTAAGCTGGGACCTCTGCAGCAGTCTCACGCATGTGGCTCACACTGTCACCAGCAGGGTATTTCTGGCGTGCTACACCTGCACTTAAAGGAGGCCAGGCATGGCGGTGCTGGCCTTTAATCCCAGCACTCACGGGGCAGAGGCAGGTAGATCTTGGGGCCAACCCGGTCTACATCATCAGTTTCAGGACAGTCAAGGCTACACAGAGAAACCCGTCTCGAAAACATCAAAAACCAAAACAAGGAACAACAACAAACCACAAAGGAAATTACAAAACAAACCGCTACCTTATACAAATCTTACTGATCAGTGTGACTGGATAATCAAAAGATTTTGCTGCAACTGAAGAGATAGAAAACCCAACCTTCAGTTCCCTCTGTATCTTTTCATTACCATATGATCTGACAATAATCTGTGGTAACAACACTGGATAAAAGCATCTACAGAAGTAGCACCATCACAGTGTGAGATGTTAACTGGTGTACATTGTTACTTACTTTGGCCACACAATTTTCAGTCTTCATAGCAGTGCTTGTCAGACATACTGTCTCTTGGTTTATGCAGAGCCTGGCACAGCTATTGTACGTCTGTAGAGACAAGTTAAAAAAAATCATTTCTTTTGTTTTGTTTTAGGTACTGACATACATAGCTGTCAGATTCTCTTATATTTCTCTAAATCAACATACAATTCTACATATAAATTTGTGGTTGCTGAGGGACCAAGTAGAGAAGAGGAGGCAAGGATGGAGCCTATAGAAGCCGATGGTGTGCACCCATGAACAAGCAAGCAGTGAATTCATGGTTTGAATGGGAGATAAAGGGTTAGATAAACATCTTTTTAAATGCAAACTTTAATGCTGGTATAATCCCAGCACTACAGATACCAACGTGGGAATACAGTAAGTCTGAAGCTAGTCTGAGCAACACAATGTCTGAAAAGAATTTAAGAACCCATAGTCTGTTTAAAATAGCAATTAATTATCAGTCAGACATGGTGGCACATACCTGTAAACTAATCACTGAGGAGGACTGTGAACTGGAAATCAGACCAGGCTATACAACCAGTTCTAGACCAGCCTGGATTAAATGGCTGGACCTTGTTCCAACCACAACAGGAAAAAAATAAAAAATAAAAAAGAGTAGGTCTGAAGTATACTTGGGAGCCTGATGAGAAGAAAATTTAAAACAAAACTCTGGGAAATGGATACAAATACTGACTATAGTAAGTCTTTCTTCATGGAGAAAAATGCTTTATCCTCTTGCCCTCCTGACAGGGTTTCTGTGTGTAGTCCTGGCTGTCCAGGAACTCAAGAGATCCACCTACCCCTGCCTCCTGAGTGCTGGGATTGAAGGCATGCACTGCCCATGCATGGCTAAAATGAGTGAGTGAGTGAGTGAGCGAATCTGTCTGTCTGCTTGCTTATTTATTTATTTGGTTTTTTTCAACAAAGGGTTTTGCTATGTAGCCCTGGCTGTCCTCAAACTCACAGAGATCCGCCTGCCTCTGCCTCCTGAGTGCTGGGATTAAAGGCATGTGTGCGCCGCCGCCACCACCACTACCACCACCCAGCTGCAGTAAGTGCTCTTAACCTCTGAGGTCTCTCCATACCCCAGTCTCTCCCTTTTTGAGATGGAATCT
Source organism: Cricetulus griseus (assembly GCF_003668045.3). Taxonomy (NCBI): domain Eukaryota; kingdom Metazoa; phylum Chordata; class Mammalia; order Rodentia; family Cricetidae; genus Cricetulus; species Cricetulus griseus. The sequence continues at coordinate 16,096,851 of NC_048596.1, forward strand.
CACAATATAGTCCTGGCTATGCTTAAACTTTTGGCAATCCCTCCTGCCTCAGCCCCCTGGGTGTGCCTGCAATCTAAAGTTGTTGTGGGCAGGGCAGAATCTATACCACAGGTCATTGTGTGTGCCATCAGAATCACCTGCAAGGGGTGGGGAAGTGAGGTGGGGCTTGCTGAAGCACAATTTCTAGCAGACACTGACACTGCTGGCCTGGGAATGGTCTTTGAGAACCAACATAAATGTCTGTGTTGGAATTAAGATGATGACAGTTAAGCCACAATCACTTAACAGTAATTTTAAAAACCCTGTCTTATGAATTAAGACAAGTTTCAGATTTACAGAAGTTACAAAGATTTTTTTTTTCTGCACTTCTTTAACTCAGAGAACTTTCATCAAAACTTAAGAAACTCACACTGCAGATGTCACTCAGTGGTAGACTACACACTTGCCCAACATGCATTAAGCTCTAAGTTAACTCTCCAGCACCACAACACAACACTCAGAGCCAGACATGCTGGCTCACATCTACAAACCCAGTACTTCAGCAGTGGATACAAGAGGATGGCAAGTTGAGGCCAAGCCAGGCTACACAGATGTTTGGGAGGAAAATTTTTTTAAAAGATTAAGAGTGTGTGTGTGTGTGTGTGTGTGTGTGTGTGTGTGTGTGTCTGTCTGTCTGTCTGTCTGTGTGTCTGTGTGTCTGTCTGTCTGTCTGTCTGTCTGTCTCATCTGTCTCAGAGGTCAGAGGGGTGTGCATGACTCCTCTGGAGCAGTGCTTCTCAACCTGTGGGCTACAACGCCTTTGGGGTTGAATGGCCCTTTCACAGGGGTTGCCTAAGACCATAGGAAAACACACATATTTACATTACTATTTGTAACAGTAGCGAAATTACAGTTATGAAGTAACAATATAAATAACTTTATGGTTGGAGTCACCATAACATGAGGAACTTCACTAAAGGGTTGATGCATTAGGAATGTTGAAAACCACTGCCTTGGAGCTATAGGCATTTGTGAGCCATCTGATATGGGAGCTGGGATCCGAACTCGGATTCTCTGCTAGAGCAGTAAGTGCTCTTAACCATTTGAGCCACTTCTCCAGCCCTAGGTAAAATCTTCAATTAAAAAGGGGTGTGTGTGAACTTGATAGTATATGAAGTACAGACCTTATACAGATCCGTTTTCTCCTGCCGGGAGCTTTATTTGCATCTGCATGTTGGACCTTTTCAGTCTTCTGAAAGCCGGCACTCGTTCTCACGTTCCCTTGTCGTTCATGACTGACACTTCTGAATCAGCTAATCAATAGGATCTCCCTCAACTCATGATCAGAACTAGGTCATTATTTGAAGGGTACAAGTGAGATGACAGGCCCTTCCCTCTCAGGGCATCAAATCAAAAGATATGTTAACAGTTCTGGTGATATTTGTCTTGATCATATGGCCCCACCATGGATGTGTAATTTCCCCTTTGGGAATTATTAAATACATCAGAGAAGACATTGAGGGTATGCAAATGGTTTCTACATTAAATTATGCCTGTTAATTCTAGTATCCTTTGAAGGATCTTGCCTAGTAATTTTCTAATGGTGAGTCTTAAATTTCTTTTTCCTTCTACATTTTTATAAATTGGAATCCTTCTATAGGGGAGAGTTGTGGTGTCTTCTCACATTTATTCACTCACTGTCTTTTATACGCATTAATAGAATCTTAAAATTTGCTTTTGGCCAATTATTTTTTTCAAAATATTGGTAGAAAACAACCACTTTTTCATCTGTAGTCCTAGTTCCCCCTAACAATATTATGGACTCAATTTTCTTTGAAACATTTTCTTGTTTTATTCATTTACCATTTAAATTAAAATTATTCAACATATATTAAAAGTATTTTTAAAAATTTTGCTTATTTTATGTGTATGAGTGTTTTGCCTGCATGCATACATACATGTACAATGCATGTGTATGTGTGCCTGGTACCTGAAGAAGCCAGAACACCACACCAGGGCCTCTGGAACTAGAGTTATGGACAGCTGTAAGTTTCCATGTGGGTGCTGGGAACTGACCCTGGGTCCTGTCCAAAAGCATCAAGTGATCTTAACCCCTAAGCCATCTGTCTGGTCCCATTAAAATTATCCTTATAAAATATTGTTAAAGATACACATGGATTAATAAACACTTATTGCATAAACTAGTAAGACTTTAAGGAAAAGAATCTGGTTCTTTCAGGATGGTTGGTGGTCCGTGCTTGTAATCCCAGGATTTAGGAGTTAGCTACATGAACCATGTCAAAAGTGGGGGTGGGGGGCTCAGGGGTAGAGGATCACCACAAAAGAACTCTGATCCCAATAATGGCAGAAATGTTACAATGAATTAATCCCTCTCCAGATAACAGTTTAACTAAAGTAAACCACTTTTGAAACTACCTGAGGAACTGAAGACTGACAAAATGGGTGGGAAAGGGAGGGGCACTGAAGAACTACACTGGGTGAGATGTGAGTTTGTGTTCCCCAGAAGCATGAAATAGGCAGTGCAAGGCGAAGGTGAATACAACAGTTAGGAAGCCACAGCCACTGGGTTGAGCTATCCAAGCACAGAGTTTAGAAATGCCACAGTGGACGGGAATTTAGAACAGAAATCCACGGTGGACAGAACCACAGGGGAAGGAAGAGGTTTTAAAAAATACATTTAAATTCTCCTTAAATCCATGTTTAATCCCCAATTGACACACATTAGGGGAGACTGAGAATTTCAATGGAAAGAGCAGCTGGAAGGCTGAAGGAACTGAGCCACACACGACTCAGCTTGTGCCCACAAGAACAGGTAAGAATTTAGATTTGACTTCTACATCATTAATGGGATATAGAAAGGATCTCGGGCTTCCCCGAGACACTGAAAAAGACCAGGAGTTGAGATGACAAAATGATCTAGGTCTAAGGGATCTGCTTTAGGTGTATGGGCAAAACAAAAACACCCGTCATTTTCAGATGTCAGGCCAAGGTCCCACAGGTCACACTGAGCTCCTAGTATTTATTGTTTGTTTTTCGAGGCAGGGTTTCTCTGTGGCTTTGGAGGCTGTCCTGGAACCAGCTCTTGTAGACCAGGCTGACCTCAGATTCACATGTATCGGGCTGCCCCTGCCTCCTGAGTTAAAGGCGTGTGCCACTCCTGCCCAGTGAGCTGCTGGTATTTTAAACAGAGGCAGATTCAGAGTTTCTACAATGAATCATTTACACTATCCACTATATAACACAAAAATCACCACACTCGAAGAGCAGTCAAGAAGAAAGAAGAATATAAAAAATGACCTAGTTGAAGAGCACCTAAAGAGGGTTTTAATCTGTTCAATGAAATGATTAAATGAGAGATAATGATCACAGTGAGTAAAAAGATGGGGAAAAACTTTCACCAGAGAAAGGAAAACTAGAGAGACAGTATGGTGGTGTACACCTAGAATTCAAGACTGTAACTCCAGCTCTGAAGGATCTGATACCCTCTTGTCTGCACATTAAATCCACAGGCTTGCATACCTGTGGACACAGACACACACTCACACAGACACTATTTTTTTTTTTTAAAGGGAAATACAAGACAAATCTGGAAATAGTGTGATGGCCAAAAGTCAAAGTTACAGCCGAAGAGGTTCTTGGCCAATCTGGAAAAACTGCATACTAAGATAAAAAGATATCTGAGGAGGCTGAGGCAGGAGGACTGTTGAGAGTTGGAGCCACCATAGACTGCCTATACAGTGTGTTCTATAGAGCCAGTCTTTTTCTAGAGGAAGGAAGGAAGAAGAGAAGGAGGGAGGGAGGGAACCAAGAGAGTTGTGTTGGAAGTCAGCCTGCAATACACAGTGAAATGCTGGTTCAAAACAAACGTGGAGAGCATGAGACTCTAATTCCAAGCAGAGGCTGAAGGATCAAGAGTTCAGTGTCTGAGACTCTGTCTTGAAAAACCAAAACTAGGGGGCTAGAGAAATGATTCAGGGGTTAAGAGCATTCAAGATGGGTTTCCAGCAGCACACCACGTGGCTCACTTTGCCTGTAACCCCAGCTCCATGGGCCCAACGCCCTCTTCTGGCCACTGAAGGCACTTTGCAGGCACATGTACAAACCCCCAGATACATTCCCATCATTAAAAATAGAAACAAAATAAATATACAAAACTAACCAAAACCAAAGTAAATAAAAGTCAATACTACCTGCTGAATAAACAGGGCACAAAAGATAAAAACTGCCCCAAATCACATAATCCAAATTAAAAATCCAAATATCTCTACTTATTAAAGAGACTCAAACTGCTATAAAACTTTTCCAGAAAGAAAACTTATGACCCAAATGGTTTCACTGGTACAGAAGGACCATAGATAAATGCCTTCATGACATGGAAAAGAACAACACTTCCCAGATCAATTGATAAGACTGACATAGTCCTGGTGCCAGACTCTGCCAAAGACACTAAAAAGAAAACTTCAGACCAATGTCCTTTAAGTGTGCACAGAGAACATTCTTAATAAAGTCAACTCAATTAATCTACCACCTTAACAGAATAAAAGGGCAGGGATAAAGACAACATTTCAGATTTTTATAAAGTTTTTAACTAGGGGCTTAAGAGATGGCTCAGCAGCTAAAAGTCCACACACACACTGCTCTTCCATTTCCAGTCTCTGCACTGGGAGCTCCTTACTGCCCATACTGCAGCTCCGAGGGACCCAAGGCTTCTGTCTTTTAGAGCATCACGCTCACATTCACACACTACCACAAAGACTCATACGCACGCACATAGTTTTAAAAAAATCTTTAGCTAAACTGAACACCTACTCATAGTTTAAAAAAAAAAAAGTCAGACCCCTGGAGTAAAGGTAAATTCTTTAATTCACAATGGGCATCTAGAAATATCCAACTATCCCCCCCAAAAAAACGGGAACAAGGGAAAGAATTTATTTTTTTTTAGATTTTTTAATATTTATTATGTATACAACATTCTGCCTCCATGTATATCTGCACACCAGAAGAGGACACCAGATCTCATAACGGATGGTTGTGAGCCACCTTGTGGTTGCTGGGAATTGAACTCAGGACCTCTGGAAGAGCAGCCGGTGCTCTTAACCTCTGAGCCATCTCTCCAGCCCCAGGGGAGATATATTCTTGTCATATCAATTCAACATACTCTGGAAGTCAGTCATTAAAATAAAGCAAGAAAAAGAGACAAAAAGCAATTAAGTTACAAAAGAATTCATAAAAATAAAATTATGGCACATGCCTTTAATCCCAGCCCCCAGGAGGCAGAGGCAGGTGGATCTCTGAGTTCAAGGCCAGCCTGGTCTACAGAATGAGTTTCAGGACAGTCAGAGCTACACTTAGAAAAACCAAATAAATAAAGTAAAGTAAAGTAAAATTATGAGGGCTGCATACATGCCAAAAAAAAAAAAAAACCAAAAAACAACAACAACAAAAAAAAAAGGTGAAAGCTTAAAAGAAATTTGGAGGGAGACCAGCAAGATGGCTTGGTGGGTAAAGATGCTTGCCACCAAGGCTAACGATCTGAGCTCTAGTTCAAACAGTAGGAGGAGGGAGCTGACTCCAGGCTGTCTCGTGACCTCCATGCGAGTGCTGTATCTAGCAGGTGCACACACATGCATCCACACACAAAATAAATGCAGAAGGTTTTTTTTTTTTTTTTGTAAAGTTATGGAGGGGATCTAGATATGGTGGCTCATACCTGAAATATCAGAATTCAGTGGCCGAGGCAGGATTGTTTCAAGTTCAAGGCCAGCCTGAGCTTCAAGGTAAATGCCAGGCCAGCGAGGGCCCTGTCTCAAAGAACAAAACAAATTTATGAATGCTAAAATAATTAATTTCATTCAAACTTTCCTCTTCTTCACTAATGACTTTTGTTTTGTTTGGTTTTTCCAGACAGGATTTCTCTGTGTAGCTTTGGCGTCTATCCTAGCACTCGCTCTGTAGACCAGGCTGGCCTCAAACTCACAGAGATTTGCCTGCTGACGCAGAGGTGTGCACCACCACTGCCTGGCCTCATGAATGACTTTTAACATGCTCGGGAAACATTGGGTAGAGTCAGAAAACTTACTCAAGCACTAAGTGTCCGGTGTAGAGAATTACTAGGGATATAGACTTTGATTTTTGGCAACTCATCTGTAAAATGGGTCCATGACCCATTTTATGCTTATGTTTCAAGGAAACAGCAAAGACAAATGACTAAAATTTGCCAGTCTTTTGACCACTCTGTATTAAAAAGTCTCAAACAATATTTACTACTATAAGGCTCCTTCCATTTTGAAATCAAACTAGTGCATATAATAGCTGCAGGCAAGCTAGGCTTTGTCCCCATGCAACATTTGAAAAGGTAGCTTCATTGCTGAACCAGAGGCAGAGAGTTTTGCGTTGGAGTACTTTAATACGTTTTTATATTGCAAATAAAGCACATAAGCATAAACCAGTAAGATGCCTGGCTGAAAACTACCTTCTTTGTGAAAGCAGGCTGTAATTCTGAACAAGTTTTCAATTTTCACACTGCTGCTAGGGTAAAACATTTTAAAGAGTTTAATTTTTTACAATGGATTCAATGACATAGGATTATCTAACAAAGTAATGGCTAATCAATAGAAGGTTTAGTTGTCAGGTGAAACATATAACACACTAAAAGGGATTGATTGCCAGGCTTCTCCTTATTTACTAGAAGGTATATATTTAAAATGACACAAACTTGTTACCAGGCTGCATTCTTTTAACCTTGCAAAGGGCTGCTTAAGAAATCTGTTCAACAGCCCTATAGCAAAACAAGATAAAGTATAATGAAAATGCTTAGAGACTGGGGGTGTGGTGGGGGAACAGGGACCTTTAGATATATAGTAACATCAAATCATGTCCCAGGCAAGAATATGGGCTAGAAAAATTAAATTACAAAACAACTCCAGGGAAGCTGGGACTGGGCCTTCCAAATGTCACCCAGACTCTGCTGAATCCCAACTGAAGGTACAAAACTCTTAACTCAGTGCTTCTCACTCAACCTTCCTGACGCTGCAGCCTTTTAATGCACCTCCTCATGTTGTGGTGACCGCCAACAATAACACTGCATTCACTGCGACTTCCTAACTGTAATTTTGCTGTTATGAACTGTAATGTAAATATCTGGTACGTGACCCCCAGGAAGGGTCAGCTGATCCCCCAAACAGGTCACGACCCACTGGTTGAGAACCACTGCTCTGTTTTCCTTCTGTGTTCATCTAAGGACAGATTTTTATTTATTTATTTATTTTACAATGTGTGCAGCTGAGCACAATAGGCTTTCAATCCCCCTTTCTCTTTCCCCTTTTCTTCTTTTTAAAAATGGTACAGCCAGATTAAGCACTGAAAACAAAATGAATTGGGCCCATATGGACTTTGACCAGCATATAAGCTATTTCCTTTATAATTTATTCACAGTATCTCAACTCTCTATATGAAAATACACTTTTTATGGTCATTACAACCCAGGAGTTCAATAATATGTTTTCTACTAAGTCAGTGATTACACAATTTATCAAAGAATGATTACACTGAAATAAAAATAAAACAAAGCACTAACCCCCTATACGGTCTTCTTTCCTCAAAGTAATTTTAAGAAAGCGGGTTATTAAATTGCTTCTTTTTGAAGAAGGGTTTTTGTAGCTAGGCACAAATTGCCAAACCATACCGCAGTTTTGTTGTTGTTGTTGTTGTCACCCCCCCCATGTTATTAGGCTCTGAAGAATTCAGCCGAAAGTGGGAAGTTATATAAACAAATCACTTCATCAGATTCAGAAAGATCACTTTTGTCTTACTTAAGAGACCTACATTAATTACCTTTAAGATCTTTTACATAGACTATTTAAGAAATGTACAATTTATTTATTTATTTCAAATGAGGTGCTTCTTCCAAAGTATTAAATAATGTCTACAAATGCAAAAGCATTTTTATAAATAGGTAATTAAAACAGATGACTAAAATTAAGTCAAGCTGCAAAACATTACCCATAATGCACTGTGTGTGTGTGTGTTTTTTTTTTTTAATAAACATCTTAGGCAGGTTTTTTTTTTTTTTAATTTTTTTTAAACCCAAACCAAAGCCCAAAGCACTTCAGAAAGAAGAAAGAGGAGGTAGGAAGTTCCAAAGGGTAAAACTTACATATAATGAAATAATGCTGAAGCCTAAAGTATTTACAAGACAGTCCCTTAAGCATAGTTTATCATGTTGCAATTACACCTTGCCTACTGCCAAGTCAAAGTGCTTACTATTGCCACTAGAGGGAGAAGTGTCTTAACACAAAGCAACAGCAGATAGGGAATGGGTTTTCTTGAGCAATTATCAGAACAAAGCTCCCTTGGCTGTGTATACCTTCTAATTACTCAATACAATTAAAATGACTAACCTAAAACAAATAGAAGAAAAAACTGCCTGCCTGATAGCAGGGACTTCATTAAGCCTTTTCCCCCATTAATCAAATCAGAAAGAAGAGAATGCCATCATACTCAAACACTGGATCTGGTAAAGGAAGTGAATTCTGGGAGGTTTCATTCCTTTCTTTTAGGGAGAAGTGACTCTTGAGAAAGCAAAGTCACTGCACTTCTCCAACTGGGGGCTGCCTGAAAACAAACTGCCCCCCAAAGCACAGAACCCCGCCTGTCTTCTCTCAGCTTACTGGTTCATGAAGGACTTGTTGTTGCTGTTTTGTTATCACACACTCTGATGTCATTTTCTATGTCTGTGATGTGCACCTTCTTCCTGCTTGCCCAGCTGTAGAAGGGAGCCAAGGCCACCCATGCTTTCATTAGCTCTTTTAACATTACGTTCTTCCATGGTGACGTTTAGAACAATGCAGGGATTTTTATCAGGGGAGAAGAAAATCTTAGGCAAGGGAAACAGTTACTTATTTCTTCCAAAAGATTTGCGTAGTTCCTTTTGTAAAGCCCAGTCATTAACAGAAGATGACAACAGATTCATTTTTCTTTTGGCTGACAATTGTGACACTTCTTTCCAGCAGCGCGCAAGGTGTTGAAAACCTGGCAGCTGTTACCTCCTGGGATGAAGATACTTTTTTATTCTCCCTTGACAGTTTTAACTCAGTGGGTCAGCACCTTTAAAGACTGCAAAATATCCTTGAAGAGGATGGAAGCTTGAATTACTGCTCCCTCCCTCATCAATGCAAACCCTCACTGCAGGTGAAGTCTCATCTATAGAGGTGCACCAGGGAGGGAATGTAACGCCCTGAGCCAGATGGTTTTTATCTTGTTTTTAAAGAATAAAGGAACAAGCTAACAAGGGAGACAGCTACTTTGTTAGCTTCTTGGCCTCTCTCATGGCTTTGCATCCCCAGGGTTCCAGCTACACAAGAGAAAGAATACAGGAAAATGTAAACACTTAAAGAAATATAACTAGAGGGCTGGCATCATGCTGCTTTCAAAGAGTTGAGAGAGCTCCACTCAATGCTTTATTTATCACTGCCCACCTTCCCGGGATGGTAAGTGGACACACACACAAAAGGGGTGGAGGACGGGAGAAGAATTAGGCAGCAGCCACAATTTACTCAATTACAGAGAAAGGGAGAGCTGACAGATCCTATTAGCCCCAATGTGAGCAAAGAAGAGCTGCATGTGTAACGCTACATTTTCAAAAAGTAAAGAGCACTTTCACATGTCTACTTGGCCTCCCCTCCTCAGTCACACACGGGATAAGAACTATAAAACAGCAGCTATGGCTTCCATAGCGTCACAATTTAGGAGAAAAGCAGAAAGAAAATTGTATTTATGTCGTACTTTTTAAAAGTTCATACTTAATGCCAAATGATGACAAAAGGAATTGGATCTCTCAACGTTCTCCTTTACTATTTCTGGTAATTTCTCTGTCAAGTTTTGGAAGTGCTATTATGGTAGTCTTACAAGCCAAAAGTGTAGTCTTTCCTTTTGTGTTTTAAGAGAGGGCTTGTAGTACAAGATTGCTATTACTTCTGTTTTTAAATTTTTAAAAAACTCACCAGTGAAACCATATGAACATTTTGATAGCTGAAATATTTAATAGACAAAACTTTTCTTTTACCTTGTGTTAATTTTGTAATTTCTATTTTCAAAGAATCTTTCCATTTAATCTAGTCAATTTTGGCACTAAGTTATTTATAATATTCTATTATTCTTTTGATGTCTCTCAGAATTATAGTGATAACCCTTCTTTCAGCTCCTCCAACATTAAAACAGCTTTCCAAATTAGTATTAGTAGCCATGTCCCATCAACAGTAGCAAGCCTTTGCCTGAAAATAATCTATATAAACTATAAGGCTTAGCTATAACAAACAATACTAGGTTGATAGAGTACAAGTGAATTTTTTATATTTAAGGGTAATAGATTCTTGAAATTTTATTAGAAATACATGCAAATGAATTTCAACTTAAGAGACTGACTCCATGAAGCAACACTCACTTTAGGCTGACCTTGACATCTTTTTATCTATAGATCATGACAACAAACAAAATAACAAATGGCATTTCCTTATTGTCAAATGCAACAGAGAAAAAGAGGAGTTTAAACAGCTTGTGTATTATGTACTAGCTTAAAAAAAAAAGAAAAAAAAAAAACAGCAGTGGGGTAATCAAGTTCAGGGCAGTCCTGGACAGCTGCCCTGTGACCCGCTTCCATTGACCCCCGCTATTCATCACTCATTCCCAAGATTGAGAGGGCAAGCTCCTAGGGAGTGACCACCACAATAGACAGACACAAGCCAACAGTAATCTGGTTCGAGCAAAAAACCAGATGGCACTGCAATAAATTTACAAATCTGCATTCATGGGGCTGTTAAAACACCCAGCAGCTAAAAGGCTCTGAGGGCCCCAGGAGGATCTCCTACTTCCCTAATTCTAAAGGCCATTTCTCTTTCCAAGAACACAGAGTTCATGCTCTTCACAAAGAGAATGGAGATAAAACCCTTTACAAAGAAGGGAGGGGGAGAGCCTCATGACCTAATTAATCTCCAGAGCTTGGATCTCAACCCCAAATGACAGATATTAGAAAGATCATTTGGAAGAAATTGGTGGGGGGCAGGTAAATTAAAGTGGAGGGGGTGAGAACCTGCTAAAATAGCAACGAGAAAAAAAAATTAAATCTCTTTCAAATACTGCACAGATCTTGCAAGAAGAAAATGATTCAATAATGTATGCATTTATTTTTAAAATGAATCAGATTAGTCCCATGTGTGACCTGCTGGTCCATCTGTATGCGCTGGACTTAATAGGCACGATTCTCTCTCTTGCTTCAGTTTGAAGTATGAGAGAGATAAATTTAGTTTAATTTTCAACAGATCAGCCTATCCATTTTCCAAATGGACCATCTGGATCAGCCTATTAAAATTAATTTATAACTTTGCAGAGTGAAAATTCGTTTGTTAGCTTAAATAAAGTTGCCAAAACTTTTTGTTGCGTCATTGTTTTTTGACAGTTGCTTCTGTAGAGTGGACAGGGAGTCTCCATCTCCAAGTTTACCTTACACAACATTGTTCTATTCATTTAGCATACAAATCTGGTGTCTATCTCCAAGTAACTACACTGTTTCAACATTAATTTGTTTTTGTTTCGAAAGCTTTCTATATTGACTCAATTCTATTTAAAACAATTATTTTCATAAAAAAATTGGAAAAGAGGCTATCCAAAAAAGTGCTAACATATAATAAGTGAAAAATGATTGCAGCATGTTTTCAAGTTCTTTCCCTTTATTTTAGAGCTACAAAAACTGGACTCTGGAGGCAGAAGTGGGAATTTTTTGGAAACAGTAAGGTCTGAGTTCCAAACCAATGAACAGCTCTGGTCAAGTCTAAGCCCTTCAAGTCTCCATCAGCTTCATCAGGAAACTGGAAATTACATAGCTACTAACTCAGCAGGGTTAACACAGGATTAAATGAAATAAATATGCTCATTGTGGGTATCCATCAAAAACTACATCACTGCTCTCCAATGTGCTAGAACAAGGCCATAAACACAACAAATTAAAATTATTTGTATTGCTGCTGGCACTCATTTTATATAATTTTATACTAAAATAATTGTGACATTTATTTTCTAGCCATAATTTAATAACTAAACAATTTAATTACTTGTCTAGTTCTAGTAAATAATGAAGGTATTACAGGTTATAGTAGTGAGGGCATTTTATTTTTTTAGTCACTATTTTGGATATTTTAATTTAAAAAAATCATAAGACTGAACTTTGATAAGTAAAATACATTATCTCTGGGAAGCATGGCACAGAAACCCAAGGAAGGAAAGGGGTTTATAGTTTTCTCTTTCTCCCCTGAGTGTGTACTATGCAAGCATTCATGTATATGTATGCAGAGGTCCTCATCACTCTTCACCTTAGTCACTGAGAACCTCTCCGGGGATCCCCTGTCTCTGCCTTCAGAGTGCTCCATTACAGGTGGCCTGACACACTCATGGGTTCTGGGGATCTGAACTCTGGTCCTCTTGCTTCCATGGCAAGCACTTCAAACACAGTCCCACAAAAAAAAGTTTTAAAAGTAATCATCAATAGTGGACTTCACTTTTAGAAAAACTAAATAAATTAAACAAATTCAAACTAAAAAAAGCCATCTTTGCTACAGATCTGCTACTTTTATTACTATTGTTATTATTATTATGTAAATGTATGATGAACCTTGCCCAAGCATGAGATACAGGCTTATAATGCCAGCACTCAGGATGCTGAAGCTGGAGGCCTATTATATCAAGCCTTCTAGTCTGGGCTATTTAATGAGCTATTTAATTTAAATTTAAAATGTATAAATACTCTTTACTGGGAAATATAAATTAGTGTTACCTATTCCATGTACATTCTACAAAGCACTTAAGGTCATCTTGCCTAAACAAGACCTTTTTACCTTAATACACACACACACACACACACACACACACACACACACACACACACACACACACACACTCTTGTACTTTTGCATCCAGGATATTTTAAATGGCTAAGAAATAATGCTACCCGACTGGAAATTGATGGCTATGGCCAGACTAACTCCAGGATACAGGCTCTTGATTTAAACTCCAGTGTTTAAAGAACGACAGTCAAAGGCTTCCTGTCTTTTGCTTTGTTGTTGGAAGCTTTTTATTTTAAGTAAGACTGAATTTCATACCTGTCTAAGTGAATTCTTCTCTGGTATTATCTTCCTAGGGGGTTCGCCATTATTACAGTCTTCTCTCTCTGAGGAATTCTGTGAAAGAAAGTAAGCTTTAATTCAGTTCTCATTATCTTCAATCTTATTCTGTGGGAGTAAACTGAATTACATTTCTAATTCTGTAAGCTAGAACACCATGTATATTTATGCATTTGAAGATTTATATACATCAGACATACACACATGTAAAGAAAACCATATGCCTGTGTATATAAATAAATTCATGTTGGGATCTGGGTGGAAGGAATTCTGTCTGTCTGCATGCTACCCAGAAGGATCACATTGACATGAAGTCTAGTTTATCATACTCTGACACTGGGCTGATAAGAAAGTCCTAGGTCACATTTGGCTGATAACAGTTTCAATGGTGATTATTACTTTCTCTTTAAGTAATCAGTCTTCAACTACTGTGAATGTCTGTTTCATACTGATCTCCCAGTCTGGACTCTTACAAGGATCAATCTCTTGTTCTCATCTCACACTGGATTTTCTTTTTTACACAAAAGCAGCATAATTCCTATTAACACAAGTAACATTAGTCTAGGATTTAAGAGTAGAGTCTATTTTTTGTCACTATCACTTCCAACAGGAGCTCAACATCCTAAAATATCAATGGGATTTTTATATACTAAGGAGGAATAATTAAATTAAAAATAGATTCAAAGGTGCTCAAAACCAGCTGAGCATGGTAGTTTATGCCTTTAATCACAGCACTTGGGAGACAGGCAGGAGGTTCTCTTGAGTTTCAAGTTTGAGGCCAGCCTGGTCTGTCTAATGAGACCTTCTCTAATGAACAAAACAAGGACAACAAATGTTAACCATTTACAAAACAAACACAGAAAATCCCAATTATTTTGTTACATTATATAAGATCATCACATTCTAATGGGCATTTCTTTATTTTTAGATTTGGGACATATTTCCTGAATCTAAATATGAATTTATCTGGAAAATTTCATGCATGTATAAAGCTATTATATATCTCCAGTCTGCTGTAAACCAACATATAATATATTGTTTTGGGAGAAAAGAAAGCAATGAGAACTGCCCTAAGAGTAGTTGAGTTAATGAATATAAAGCACTACAAATGAGGAAACTAGGTAATTTTGTTTTTGAGACAGGGTCTCCGTATGCAGCCTTGGCTGGCCTAGAACTCACTATGTAGAAAGATCATGGAGATCTACCTGTCTCTGCCAGAGTGTTAGGCTAGGTGCTATTGTTAAGAAGAATTCTTAACAAGAAAAAGGAAAAAAAACCCTGTGAACTCGGTCAGAGCTAGTTCTTTTTTGATAATTAACCAAACACTTATTCTGACCAACCCATTAAAAGAAAGCCAACCAAAATGAAATACCCAGCACAATGGTTACATAAAACAGAGGTAACAGTGCTAAGTGATTAGGATATAGGGGCAAAGAACTGGTTGTTGCCTAATATTGAAGGAGAAATGTGAAGTGCCAGTGAATTAGAGACAAATTATCACTCTCAACATGAGAGTAACAATGAATGATGAAACTGTCACATGAACCTAATAGGTCACCTTGGTGGTCCTCAGGAACCTCTCCACTAATACTCAGAAGAGCTCAATTACTTACTGTCTGCACCCTTGGTAAGAAGGAATCCCAGCAAGAAAAGGACCCAACTGCTCTAGTTAACAAATTTACAGTCAATAAACTCAAGAGTAACTAACTAGTTGACACAGGGAAGACACATCAAAAGGCTACTAAACTAGCAGGTGAACTTTTTATAAATAGTAGGATTGTTAATAATTTCCAATGTATCTCCCTAAAATACTTGTAACTCTACAGTGAAGACTTCTGGCTAAACAAAACAAGCAAAAAAAAAAAAAAACCCACTAATAACAACATATAATATATATATAATATATATATATATATATATATATATATATATATATGAGAGAGAGAGAGAGAGAGAGAGAGAGAGAGAGAGAGAGATGGATTTGCAGAAACTCTAGAGGACCAAGGTTCAATTCCCAGCACCCACATGGCAGCTTATAATTGTCTGTAGCTTCAGTTCCAGAGGCTCTGATGCCCTCCCCTCTACCTACCTCCACAGGCACTAGGCACTCACATGGTGCACAGACATACATTCAGGCCAAACACCCACACATCCTAATGAAAAAGTTAAGATAAAGGGACATATTTAGGATGAATGACTAGCCTTTGAAGTTTCCTTGCCCCAAACAGGAAAACATCTGTTCTGGGTTGGGGGAGATGGCTAAGTGGGAAAAAGCGCTTGCTGTGCAAGCGTGTAGATATGAGTTTGGATCCGGAAAATTCATGTAAAGCTGGGCACTTTGGACATCTATAATCTCAGCACTCCTTCAGACAGGAAGCAGACAAGCTTATGGGCTAGCTAGCCTGTCAAGCACAGTAGTGAACAAGACTGAGACCCCCTGTTTCAAACAAGGTAGAAGGTAGGTGAGGACCAACATCCCAGGTTGTCTTCTGACCACCGTATCAGTGCTGTAACACTTTAAGTGTCCATGGACGCACTGCCTCCCACCTATCTACTCATTAAGAGAATATCAAACTAACCCAAGGGCCTAGCGGTGGTGGCGCACGCCTTTAATCCCAGCACTCGGGAGGCAGAGGCAAGTGATCTCTCTGAGTTTGAGGCCAGCCTGGTCTCCAGAGCGAGTGCCAGGATAGGCTCCTAAGCTACACAGAGAAACCCTGTCTCAAAAAACTAAAACCAACCAACCAACCAATCAAACTAACCCAAAATGAGGGAAACCCTGTAAGACTACTATTCTGAATTCAATAACAACAAAAGCCAAGGCCATAAAATATAAAGGAGTAACTGTTTCTGATGAAAAGAAAACTAAAGAGACATGACTGCTATTTTTAATATGTGATCTGAGATTTTTTTCTCCATAAAGATCAATATTGAACATTTGGAAAAATATATGAGTAAAGCCTTTTATATATGCTAATATTAAATTCTAGAATGTTTCTCAACTTTTACATTTCACATTCATTCTTTTTGGATTTTTGGGAAAAAGTATATAGCTATGTGCCTATAACACAGCCAAGTTCTGAATCAAATTTACCACACCCCTAAAATTTTATGGTCAACTTTCTCCCCACTGAAAACCATTTATCTTGTTTTAGCTCAAAAGTTTTGTCCTTTCCAGAACATCACATAATGGACCATATTGGTTTCCCCCCCTCCCCCCCCCCCCCCGTCCACCATAACATTTTTGGGATCTACACAGGTTGTTATTATATAAATTAGCATTTCCCTTTCTCCGAGCCTCATTTGAGTGAGACATAGTCTCACACTGTAGCTCAGGTTGGTTTGGAACTCATTATACAGTGTATGCTTCAAACTCACAGCAACCGTTGGCTTCCCAAGTGCTGGGGTAATAGGTATGAACTGCCATGCTTTTTCTTTTTATTGTCAAATACTATTATATTATATTATGTTGATATGTCCATTTCTTTATTCATTCAGTTTCTTGCTTTTGATCTTATAGTATGTATTAAGTCTTTAAAATAGTTCAGAAACAGTTAAATATGAATGTGCATGAATAGATAAAATGTGGCAGCATTAGAATTGGTACATGTGTAAATAATATAAAGGGATTATTTGTGCAATGCTTTCAGCTTTTCTGTACATCTGAAGATTATGCCTAAAAATTAGACAAGAGGCTGTTATTACTTAGTATAACTCATTATTCCAGCACTTGGTCCCTAGTTGGTGGCACTGTTTTGGGAGTTGTAACTTTTGGGTTAAAGAAGAATGGTTGGCAGCAGTGGATCACTACGATGGGCTCGGCTCTGCATCTAGCCTGTGTCTCTGCTATCTGCCTCTCTTCACAATGACCAGCCACCACATGAGCCTGCTGCCAGAGACTGAGCAGCTCCAGCTGCCAGGCCTTCCTGGCATGATGGACTCACACTGTGAACCAAAACAAAGGCCACCTCACTTAAGATTTGTCTGCAGTTATTCTGTCAAGGTGATGAGAAAACTAACTACCACAGAGGTCAGACCCAGAAGAGACTATGTTAGGAAACGGTGGGCGAGGGGTGGAAGGGCAGTAGTAAGTCAAAAAATTTAGGGGGAAACCTCCAAAATTTAACGGACATTTTTTTTTTTCTCTTTTGAGACAGGGTCTCACGTAGCCCATCTCCACTGGGACTGGCTATGCAGCCAAGGATGACCTTGAATTTCTGATCCTCCAGCCTCTCTAATGCTGGGGTTACATTCATATACACCACCAAGTCTGACTGTATTCGACTCTAGGAATTAAACCCAGGGCTTTATGTTCTTGTAGGCAAGCAGTTGGGAAACTGCTAGAACTATCCATGGCACCTGAAACTTACATCCTGTCACAAAGCCCTAAACAAACATGACTGCCGAAAATAATTTATTTCCAAGTCAGAATACTTTATTACTGTAAATAATTTGTTCAATGTGTTTGTAGTTCTTGAGCAAAAAAAAAAAATCCAAAAATAAAAGAAATTCTACAAATAGAAACACAATGCTAAGGTAAGTCTGAAAAAGAATCTAGAGCCAGCAAGATGGCTTCCAGATAAAGGCACTGACCACCTGACAACCTGAATTCCTTCCATCCTTAAGACCCTTGTGGTGGGAGAAGAGAACTGGCTCTCCCAGGTTATCATGTGACTTCTGCACACAAGCCATGACACCCTCCTCCCACTTCTGCACACAAGTCATGTAACACACGCATACTCATGAGCAGAGAGGGAGAGAAAGAGATTAAAAATTTTTATAAAAGGATTCTATATAGCTTGCTACCTTTTATATTAACTCAAAGATGCCGGCCCCCAACCCCAGCTTAAGCACTTAGAATTAAAGGGGATTGTGGGTGTGTGTATGTGTGTGTGTGTGTGAGAGAGAGAGGGGGGGTGTCTCTCAGAGATAGCCCAGGCCGGCCTTGAACTCCCTGATCTTTCTGGCTTGTCTACCTTGTTCTGGGACTGTAGGTATACCACCCTGCCCAGCAAGCACTTCAGTGAAAACTGGAAGTTTTCAGGCTGAGACATCTGCCAACAAAATACTGATGGGTGGAGGTAGTGTGAGGAGATGAAATATTAATAAAGAAAATAATTTTAAAAGGGGAGATGTTGTTAAAGTTCAGGCAGACCTCAAATACATTATTGGAAAATGTTTTCAGAAGTAACCCAAGATGAAAAAGTAACCACAAAAAAGTTCAGAGATGGCATGGAAGCATATGCTTTTAATTTCAGCATTTAGGAAGCTCAGGTAGTTCAAGGCCAGTCTGGTCTACACAGTAAGACCCTGCTCACAAAAGGTTCAGATAATAAGTAACACTGTCTTAAGGTCAGCATATCTCAGTTCCAAGTGTTCTTTCCCCACTTCTAGACCAGATCCTCACCTTCAAACTTTCCCTTTCGTCCCAGACTTAAGTCCCTATTCTTCATCATTCTATTCATTCCGTTTTTGTTTTCAGCAGTTTTCCCCCTCTGGTTCAACTTTAATACACTCAAGGCTATTTTCTGCATTTCAGCTGCCCCTCCTCTAGCCCAGACCAGCACCACACCTGTTCTGACCAGCCCTGACACCCTTGCTCAGTCTGCACCTCACACAGCGCACACACGACTGTCAGTGTCACAGCTGCCATGCCAGAAAGGCTACTTTGCTACTCAGAAACCCTTTAGTCAGGCGTGCTGGCACACACCTTTAATCTCGACGCTTGGGAGGCAGAGGCAGAGGCAGGTACCTATGAGTTCAAGGCCAGTTTGTCTGTACAGCAAGTTCCAGCACAGCCAAAGCTATACAGGAGAGAGATCCTGTCTCAAAAAATGAAAAGAAACCTCTTATAGCTCCCTGGTACCTATATAATTGACCCAAACTTAGATCATTACACTAGTAATTTGGCCAATTTAACTTGACAAAGCATTGCATCATTTACATGGCATTATTTGTCATTCATCAAAATAAGAACCTACTTGTTCACCCCCATGCTTTTGCTAAAGCTATTTCTTTTTTCTTTTCCCTCCCTACTTTCTTTTTTCATTCTTTTTGCTGCCCCTCCCACTCTTCCTCCTTTGTACCTCTCCTTCTCTTAGACAGGGCCTCACTATTTAGCAGAGGGAGGCCAGCCTCTATCTTGTGACAAAACCCCTGCCATAGCCTGCATTGCTAGGGTTATAGGTGTGTGTCATCATACCTGGCTCTTTCTCTCTTCTGAGACAGCTTTATTCTATAGCCCAGGCTGACCCTACACTCAGTATGTAGTCAAGGACGGCCTTGAAATCCCATTCCTCCTCCTATCTCAGCCTCCCAAGTGCTGGGGCTACAAATGGTGCAAAATGACAACTGGTTCACTTTTGCTAACTGTATTCCCTCAATGTGTAATAGTAGCCTTCTTTCCTAATCTCTTGATGAGATGGCCCAGTGAAAGATGCTTGCCACCAAGACTGATGACCTGAGCTCAATTCCTGGGGTCTATTCGGTGTAGGACGAGAACCAAGCTATCCTATGATCTCAATACATGCCTATCTGACCTTAACCCCCCCCCATGCAGAGAATAAAAAGAAATAAATGCAATTTTAAAAATCCTTATTCAAGTTTCAACTAAAATACCATTACAAAAAAGTTGGTGATAATCATTCCCTGGGGGAATTAATGCCTCTGAATACTGATTTCCAATCTGGCACTATTTATTTATTTATTTATTTATTTATTCATTCATTCATTCTGAGACAGGGTTTCTCTGTATAGCTTTGTAGACCAGGCTGGCCTTGAACTCATTGAGATCTGCTTGCCTCTGCCTCCCCAGTGCTAGGATTAAAGGCATGAGCCACCACTGCCTGGCTTTGCCAATTTGGCACTAATATTATTTATCTTTATGTCATATCTGATCTGTTACCCTTGTGAGTTGGAGCCCTCCACCCTCTATTAATGCTGGAGGTTGCTATGTTTGTTGGATTGAGTACTGTTGCCTGATTGATCTTTCTTAAACACTACTGACATCATGATGATCCTTTTCTCACAACTTTTAGCTGGGGCTGGTAAGATGGCTCAGTGGATAAAAGTGCTTGCTACCAAGGTGGACTACCTGAATTCAATATGAATTCAATGCCTGGGACCCACATGGTAAAAGGAGAGAACTGACCTCTTCAAGCTGTCCACTGACCTACACCCCCCCCCCAAATCAAAACAAAACAAAACAAAAAACCCTTTTAGTGGCTTCCCTG
The DNA here is from genome assembly GCF_003668045.3 of Cricetulus griseus. Classification (NCBI taxonomy): domain Eukaryota; kingdom Metazoa; phylum Chordata; class Mammalia; order Rodentia; family Cricetidae; genus Cricetulus; species Cricetulus griseus. The sequence continues at coordinate 16,117,252 of NC_048596.1, forward strand.
AAACCAAACATTCTTCAGTTGGACTTTCGGGACCTTCTAGAATATAATATACTCAGTTATCTCCTTCAACTGTATTATTTTCTGCCTTAGTCAAACAAGTCTCTTCATATGCCACATAAACTTGTTCTATGATATTCAATCCGAGTGAAAAGAAGCCCAGGAAATTATTCAAGCTCCAATATCCTTAAGATGAGGCTAAACTGTCATTTTCGCTAAGAAACTACATAACCGTTCTATCTTACTCTACTGAAAACTCCTTAACATTTTTTATCTTGATTCATATAATCTGGTACTCAAGATACATTGTTACTCTCAACTAATCAGTAAGAAAGGATGCTTGGTAAAGTCTTATACCTCCCCCCACAGCTCAACACATTACATAAAATCGGGATAACAGATGACAAAAAATAAATAAATAGACAGATGAGAAAGACCCAAATTGGGTGGTAATGCACAGCTTTTGGGAGACAGATCTTTGTGAGTTCAAGGTCAGCCTGGTCTACACATCGAGTCCCAGGCCGGCTAGGACTACATAGAGAGACCCTGTCTCAAAAAAACAAAACAAGCAAAAACAGTATCTTTTCCAAGATTGAATGGTGGGACATAGCCTGAACTAGTTTGAAGAGACAGCACTTAGAAGTAAAACAAGTTTCAAAACTAGAAGTAATGTTTTTCCACTTATGCTACAGGATTGTTGCTTTGTTTGTACACTTACTTATTTAATGTGTATTGGTATTTTGTTTGCATGTTTGTGCCTGACACCCATGGAGTCCAGAAGATGGGGTTGGGTCTTGTGGGACTGGAGTTACAGAAGGCTGTAAGCAACAATGTGGGTGCTGGGAATCAAAATCAGGTCTCTGGAAGAGTGCTCTCAACCACTGACATTATCTCTAGTCCCAGTGGTAAAGTTTTCATTGGAATAATTAAAATGATTCTATAGCTCAGATAGTTATCATCTTAGAAAGGCAGGTAGATTTTGGTGAATGTAAGTGGAACCTGGGCCAGTCAGATAGCTAGCTGATAAGGTAGAGACACTTGAACATTCATCACCTGAGTTCAATCTTGATACCACAAGATGGCAGGAAAGAACCAACCAAGAGTTGTCCTCTGACCTACATATATTTACTCATCATGGCATGCACAAACTTGCATACACACACACACACACACACACACACACACACACACACACACACACACACACACAAATAAGCAATTAAAAAATAATGTCGGAATCCAACTGTTCACTGTCATGTAGAATGGCAAACACACATGAAAAAAAGAACCTAAGACTAATTTCTAATAACCAGCTGCAATATCATATAATGAGCTTTGCAGGCAACTGGAGTAATACTTTTTCCCATTAACTTGTTCTGTGACTTGGCAGTAACTTTAACCTCCAAATGCACAGGATTTCCAATTTATAAAAACAGAAGTTATCTTTTACAAGGTAATTTGGCTACATAAAAAATAACTCTTTAGTGAAAGGTGACATCACAGAGAGGGGGTTGAGAGGAAAAAGAGAGACACAGACACAGAGAGAGAGAGAGACGGAGAGCGCTGGCCTGATAATGCCTATAGTCCCCAATTCTTGGGAGGCATAGGTAGGAAGACCATTGAAAGCTCAAGACCAGCCCAGTCTACACAATGAGTTCCAGGCTGGCCAATGCTACAGAGAAAGACCCTAACTCTAAAGACAACAAAACAAAACCTCATCAGCACTCTGTGTGTCTGAATTTGAACAAACTTAATTAATCTTCCTGGGACACATGGAGAAGCACAGGTTAAATTCAGAGGCTTAATGGAGATTCCCACTCAAGGACCTGATTTTAGGGAAGACCTGAGGTATCTTCGTAAAATAATCAATCCTTTCTGGCATGGTTCCACAGACAATGCTTCTCTGGCAAGTTTACCACTTGGCATACTCTATTAAACGACAGCCACATCAAACAAAGTCTGCACACAGTGTTAAACTTCTACAGAGCCCAAGTCCAAGTTTTCAAGGAGTGTTATTTTTCAGCAGTGTACAGATCCAACACAGTGGTAGGAATAGTACAGAATGGGAAGCACTCACTGGGAGAGAACGGCCGGCCATCAGTACTGCCTTACTCCCTGTGACAGAAGTCAAAAAACCTGCCAAGTAGATTTTTCCCCTGCTGCATTGTCTGACACTAATTATAAAAATACTACAGATGCAGTCTTTCTCAAAATGCAAAGGGCCTGTGTGTATTTGCAAAGAACAACTATTTTTTATGCTTCCAAATTCTTAATCCTGTTTGGAGCTGTCAGTGGGGGTTAATGGAAGCCTTGGATAGGAGAATTCCAATCTGGTTGGCAGATGGATAGGTTGGTTATAGCTGCATAACTATGTCTTGCCTGCAGGCACAATTCAGAACACTGTTAAAGCAATATAAAGTCTCTGTCAAGCTGAACCATTTGGATCAGTAGCAAGGAGAAATAATAATAAAAAAGAAGTTCATTTCTGGGCCTTGTGCATTTATGCTAGTATGCAGAAACTGATTAATTGTCATAGTGTGCTGGTCTTCTATACCTCAGATTTCTACTTCTGGAGGAGATTTTGCATGCTAATATAATCATTCTCCCTCTTGAGACATTAGCAAATAATCAAATGAAAAACAGGATCATAATTTACTGAGATTCAAGCAATTCTCTATGCAAATTTGACTTGTTATTGCTGCTGCCTCGTTAATCTGAATGCCTTTGACAAACTCCTTTGATTTATGAACTCATGACAACTCCAATGTGTATATATTTTGCTAGATTGACATTATCATTAAGAGTGGGTGGACTGAGCTCACATGAATGGCTGATTTTATTCGCTGGTGTCTGCTGCTCAACAGCTGAGCATCTCCTCCTCACAAAGCCCCTGAGCGGCAGGCTCTTCCCATCTTCCCATCCATTCATCATCTCGATGTTAATTGGCCCAGGCTTTAAGCAAATTTTCAACACGATTTAAAGGCACGATGACACTGATTACTGACCCTCTGCCATACGGTGCCTATTGATTAACCTGACAGAGACGATGAGCTTGAGGGAAACTAGGTGTGTGGGGACCTCAGGGGGAAAAATATATTGTCTATTCAGGCAAACACTTGTCGTTACCTCACAAGCCAGAATTTGCACAGCACAAAGTCTTCAAAGACACTACTGCTTTGATACCTACAGCTAATACAGAAAGTGCTTTCTGTATTCAGAGATATTACAAATATGTCATGTCAAAACACACTGACACATTCAGTATTTAGAACAATTCCCTAGATAGATGGCTGCCTTTCAACCAATTACACGTGTGCTAGGGTGGGTGGGTGGGTGGGTGGGGGGTGTGTGTGTGTGTGTGTGTGTGTGTGTGTGTGTGTGTGTGTGTGTGTGTGTGTGTGTGTGTGTGTGTGTATCATGTTAAATTAGAAGTACTGGGGTGTACTGACTGGTAGTATTTTATTATATAAGGAAAATAAAAATGAGGAAACAAATTCTAGAAACCAGAGGGAAGAAGGGAGGGATGAAATAACCAGGGTCAGTCGAACAATGATTAAGCAGGCTGCATTCTATCATTAAGAGATTTTTCTCAAAGAAAAAGAAACCCATCAACCTGATTTCACAGATTCTGTTTTCTGTTCTTTGAATACCACAACCTAATTCTAACTGCCAAACTATTCAACACAGAAATTATGAGCAGAACATTTCTAAATAAAGCAAAATAGTATTAGAGTCTAACAAACATAGCCACTCAATTTTTGCTTCCCTGTATTCAACAACTAATCCGCAAATTGTGTGCTTGGAGAAACTGAACAATCTTTTGAGGTTAAGTTTCAGAAAACCTAAATTCCTTATTATTATGAGAAGAAAATACAAAGGTTCAAATTAATAGCCAGGGAGTACATATTTTAGCAACAAACAAAAATCTGCTCAAGATATTGCTAGGTCTGCAAATGTATACAAGTTATACAGCACAGCATTGGGGGTCAGAGAGAATATCTTTAGATAGGGACAGTTATTATTTAAAACAAAGCCAACAAAATATCCACCCTCTGGCCACACACATCACCTTGTTTACTTACGAGTCCTGGGGGGACAGCCAATGTACAATTTTATACACAGGGATTTTGGAGCAGCACCAAGGGTTATTTCAAAGCTAAAATAACAGAAAGCTGAACAGTCTGACTGTAGTCGCTGTTACAGTGACATGGGCTGTAAATGTAAGAGATCAAATGTTCTTCAAGTCAAAAAGCATCGGTGTCTGTTATGCTGGAACATAGCTCACTCCCTAAAAGCCTGCCTCCTGCTCTTCTAAGATAAACAAGCTCAACTATGCACTGTGATGCTCTGATAAAGACAGATGAATGGCACCAGGGAGTGACAAGGGAAGGGCACCAATGTTGCTTTTGTTAACTTTCAAGTCAGAAAACATCACAATCAAGACAATATTTTAATATATTATCATTAAAAGTCCAAATATAAGGGAAAAACAAATTCACAGTAATCAATACGGGGATCTTTCCCCAAAATAACTAAAACAGTATCTCCATTTTCAGAAGAGGACAGACGACAGCTGTCTGAACATATTTAGCTTTGTGACTTCTTAATCAAAGATTTGAACATCAACTTAGCAATGACTCTGAGTATTTGTAAGAATTTGTAATTAGATTAACCTGCTCCACACCAGAATAACAGTCCATTTAAACACTAAATTAAGTTTTGGATTACTAAAGACTTAATTGAAAAGAAAACCATACTTTATTTCTTACCCTCCCAAATGTGTAGGTTGTGAAATTTTAAAAATATTTTATTTCTGTTGAACATGACAAAGCAGTCACCCAACTATAACAATATGGCTTAATAATTTTTTTTGGGGGGGGTGCTTCGAGACAGGGTTTCTCTGTATTGCTTTGGAGGTTGTCCTGGAACTCAACTTGCTTTGTTGACCAGGCTGGCCTCCAACTCACAGAGATCCGCCTGCCTCTGCCTCCCGAGTGCTGGGATTAAAGGCATGCGCCACCAACGCCCGGCTGTGGCTTAATATTTTCAAACTGCAAATAGAATAGCAAAGTAAGCCCTTATGTGTTTCCATAGGTTGGTTGTTTTGTCAGACTAGGACCACTATTTCTTTCATACATAATTTCACAGTTTTAAAAACAAAGACACCCTGGTGTGCTAGCTCACATAGGTGGATCTTTGTGAGTTCGAGGCCAGCCTGGTCTACAAAGCAAGTTCCAGGACAGCCAGAGCTACTCACAGAAATCCTGAATCAAAAAACCAAAACCAAAACAAAAACCAAAAGAACAAAAAAGAATGAAAGAAAAAGAAACCAAAAACAATTTATAAGGCTAAATAAGCATAGTAAAATAAATATAAATTTACCTGGAGAATTTGAAAGACAAATAAAAAGCCAAGCACACCTAACATGTGACCAAAACCAGGAAAATTTTACGTTTAAACATACCTCAAATAATATTTTGCTCTCTTCAAGATATTACCCTTCTTGAATATGTGTTTGGGACAATTTCTTTTAACCACATTTTTCTTTGCTATCGATTTTATACACTATCTTATCCAATGATCATCACATAGTAAACATTTGCTTCTCCTAAGAATGCCTGGTTGGTTTTGTAACTCAATGGCATCTGCATTATATAGATCTTTCTGGTTTCTCAAATTAAGGTTGGAAACTACAGAGCTTTAGGGATGTGGATCCAAACCCAATGAACTGTGATTCTGGTGGCCCCATCCCTATATGTTCTTTAGTTTCTTTTTAAACTACTTTCCTAACCTTAGGTATTTTCCTTGCTTGGGTATTACCATTTTATTACAGTTACAGATTTCTTTAACTTGGTAAACTCTAATATGCCCCAAATGATTACCTTTTAGAATAAAAATAAAAAGCACCCTAACTAAACAAGTTGCAAAACTTATTTTTACAAAACTTATTTTGCAAGAACAAAGACTATTTTTGTGTTCTGGTATGGGAACTGATATTTATTATAAACTTGCCTATATTTAATCATCCTTCGATTTCCTTTATTATTAAGAAATTATTATATTTTTATCTGTGACCTTTCCCACTTATCAAATATTTCTTAAAATTATAAACTCTGCTCTTCTCACTGATCTTTGTAAGTGTTTGGTTTCCAAAGCGGAAAAACTTGGTCCTGTATAGCTCTTTAAGCTCTTTAAGTGTATTTTAAAGAACAGAGGTGTGTTTAAGAGAAAAGAGCATGTATCACACTTTATAATTCTCGCTTTTCTCTTATCATTATCATTAAGTTATCATTCTTAACTTTGTTTTACTTTAAATCTTGCTGTATGTACCATTTTCGGATAATATCTATTATAGAAAAAAGGGGGAGAGGGCTATGTTTTTCAAAAGAAAGTAGCTAACAGAACTCTGATAACTGGATTGTAGGTCTCTAAGGAGGCTGACACGGAGGAAGAACTGGATTAAGCATTTAAAATGTAAGTGAAGCATGCTTCTTTTCTAGAAGGGCAAAGGTTACACACTCCAACAGTTCATCTCTGCAAATGTTCATGCTAACATTACTAAACAGCAAAATGAAAATAAAACCACAACCGATTTAACTTGGAGTTCTATCGGTAGTGGTTTAATACATTTATTTGAGATGATAAAGTAATTTTACTTTCGTAGGAGTAAATAATCTTGTTTGTGTTCTTTGTTTAATACAATGCTCTTTGGCAAATAACAGATTTCAAAATTTTTCTTCCAACAGAAGAATTTAACAATAGAAATTATTTCTATTTAAAAATGATAATTTAAAAGGATATGTTTGTGTGTTGTTCTAACTAAATTTACCCTTGAGTCTATGGTCTTAAGTTGTTGCAATGCTAGAGAATACCCACACGCTTCTAATCATCCATTCTGCTAACTATACATGATACAGTTTAGATGTGTGACATTATACAACTTGGTTACAACATTACTACTTTCCACAGTCTTTGTCTTCTATATGTACAATCATAAGAAACCTGCATTGTTTATTTTTACAAAATTATTCCCTGTCATATAATAGAAATGAAGGGTTTACTTTGGTAATATTAGTAATCCTTTGTTGATTAAAAATAAGTGAGAGTTGCCGGGTGGTGGTGGCACATGCCTTTAATCCCAGCACTTGGGAGGCAGAGGCAGGCAGATCTCTGTGAGTTCGAGACCAGCCTGGTCTACAAGAGCTAGTTTCAGGACAGCCTCCAAAGCCACAGAGAAAACCTGTCTTGAAAAAAACCATAATAAATAAATAAATAAATAAATAAAATAAAAATAAGTGAGTCATTAATTCAAGCATTCCTAGATTGTTAGTTTTGATCGTCACCATTTTGGAATAAAAACCATGCCAACTAAATTAGTAGCCAAAAAAACAGAAGAGGTAGGTAATTCTGATAATTTTATTATGAACTTACCCACATTTGACCATTCTCTTATATCCTATATTAATGAGAAATTACCCTATTCCTGTCATCCAGTGGACTTCCTTACAACTACAAACTCTGCTCTTCTCTGATTTTTATAAATGCTTGATTTCTAAGGCTGAAAAACTTGGCCCAGCACAGCTCTTTAAAGTGGCCCTTCAATTTAATGGCGTTTTTGGCATTAATCAATGATCTTTCAAGAAAATCTGGTATTAGCTATCACAAATAGTATTTTGTCATTTTATGGAATTAAAACACCACTTTGCATACTTCAGAGTCTGATATACATTAAATACTAATTTTGCTATGATAGAAGAGAGCTGTGAAATCTGTAATATTCGCTTTCTGGCATCAGCGTGTCCCTCTGTGGAAAACCACCCTTTGCACACCCTTTGCTTCTGCAGACAATGAAGAAGCAGCTGGCTTCAACCTCAGTTGCCTCTCACTGACTGCTGTACGAAGGACACTCTGGGCAGTGGTCAGTAAAGAAAGCAGTCATTTCTAAATGCCAGCGCTTCCCACCATCTCCTTTCCCTCTGAGTGCATGAAGTCTGAGAGCACTGACTGCTGGGTCATTCGACCCACGAGGGCCTGGAAAGGTTTCAAGAATAACAGAGGTCATGTAATTGCCAAAAGAGCATTAGCCACTCAATCATAATGGATAATTAAATGACCTACATGATTCCTGAAATAGCTGCTCTATATTTGGTCTATTACTTGCGTCCCTCAAGATAAGCTACTTGTCTGGTCTGCCTTGACCCGCAAAGTCCAACCTGTGCCTGGAAACTAGCTGCACGCTTCTATTGCTTTGAAACCCCACCAGACTATGCTTTCAGGAGGACACACATAAAAAAATCAATCTTGTATCCTTCTCCCTATTGTGCTCTCTGGAATACAAATGACTAAAGCAAAGAAAAAAATTAGTAAATCCTTGGCTTAGATCTGAGGGAATAGAAAGAAAGAAAGAAAGAAAGAAAAAAAAAACCAACCAAAAAAACATAAGAACCATGCAAAAACAATGCTATGATTCTTTTTTAAAAAGTTTCCTCATACGCCTGAGAAGAATTTTACACTTGATTATGAAGTTTGAGGTATTAATTTTGCAGGTAGCAAGCCATTAAAATGCCAATTGTCTAGGTTGCATTTTTTATGGTACAGGCTATTGGACTCTTTAGTTTTTTTTAGTCCATACAGAAAGTAAACTGCCTCTCAAAAAATCAAATATACATGGTACCAATTGTTCACATAATAAAAGTAGCAAAAATATCACTCAGTTTTTCATATCTTTCAATAGTTTAGCTCACTGCAATACTTCATCAGAAAATACAAGCAAATAGGAGGCAGCTTTGTGGAATACCAAAACTATACTTGAGAATTTGCTTCTTTGTGAAGGAGAAAAGGTCTGCCTATAACACTGGAGGTAACCGCACATCTAGCAAACACTACAAAAGAGGCAAGAGACAAGGAATCAAAGACAACCCTACAATAATAGCAAGGGATAGAGATGTGAGGGACAAAAGAGCTAACATTTAGAATACCCTAGAGGCTAGTAGGATTTTTCTGTTTCCACAGGAAATTATGTAGCTTGCGGCTACCGGCTACCCTGATCTCTTACTAGTACATGGATGGCTTATTAAACCTAGAACATATCTGTTTTAGTTAACTTCAGGGTAGGGAGGGGGCAAAAGGGGAGGAGAGAACAAAATGTACTTAAATGCTGAATTTTTTCTCCAGGCTGAATGCCTTTCATCCAATAAGACATCCAATGCAGTGACCCAGCAAATGGATTGCAAAAGCAATCTTCCGTCCCCAAGCCCCATTATCATTCCTGCTCAGTATTCTCCGTGAGATATCTCAATCAGCTGTGTGTAAGTGACAGCGCAGCCCATTGCTGGGTTAATTAAACATTTGACTTTAACACCCTCCCCGTCATTAAGCAAATAAAAACAGATAATTCAAACTGCACTTCATCCTCAGGGTACACAACACACATGTCAAAATTAAGAGAGTCCAAGGCCTCCGGGGAATTCTGTTGAAGCTATAATCAGTTTAAATCTTATCTGGTTTATCAATTATTCTATTGATTAAACCAAAGCGATTATACACAACTCCTCTGCCACATGGGATTGATGTCAGCAGAGCAAGAAAATAACTCCAGGAGGTTCCAAACTGATTTAAAAAGCGACCAACAGACAGACCAATAACAGTCGATTATTACATACCAGTGATCCATACACTGAAGAGTTGATTCTTAGTTTCAGGCAGTGAAGTGAACTGTTTCCAATCACTACGTCCCACTGACATACCTTACAGTTGGCTCCAGTAAATTTATGTTGTGAAGATCAACATGTATTCTACTAATTTAAGCAGGAGCTAGCACTCTCAGAGCTGAGATATATTTTATAGATACTGGCCCCTAACTCTAAAACAAAAAGCTCAAGCAGAGAAAACTAAAAAACTTGTTAATTTCCTTTCCTATGTGTACATGGCCAGTAACATGTAGGAATAAGAGGGACATATTTAAGACTCAGTTCTTCTGAAATTCTCCTGAAAACTCCAGATTTCTGAAAAAAACAGACTCCAAGACGTCACAAAGACCTTGACACAAAGAGTCATGACTTCTTTTAATAATTCCAAGGGCAAACATCTTCAATACTATTAATAGTGCTGAAAATATTGAGCTGTGTGTGTTTTCAAATAAAATGCTGATAACTAAACCCTAACACTGAACTTCTGCCAGAAAAATTTAACCACGATTTAAATGTTCTCCTGTCCAGTTCATTGCGTACTATCCTTCAAGTGTCCAGGACCCCTAGCACCTCAAGGCCATGCCCTTCTGTATATGAGAAAAAGCACTAATAAAACATAGTAACAAAAAACGGGAGGAGGACTTGGGCCGCTCCACACCTGGAATCTGTGAACTAGCCATGCTCTTCAGAAGGGAGATGTGTGCATGCTGTGTTGGCCCCGCATGTGCATTCAACCAGAAATTAACTTATCTCCTTCAGATTTTTTTTTGTTTTCAGGCAGACTAAGTAGGAGCCCTGCATTAGCATGCTGCATTCTACACTCACTGCTAGAAATACTGAGGGTGCTATTTGTAAGTGTGTTCTTTTTAAGAGGTTTGTTCTCTGCAGCTGTTTTCTGCTTGCAGTGTATTTTGTGTAATCAGCACATCATCATAAATACATTGGCTGTTCCCCTGAGGGTAGCTGTCAGTGTTTAATTTACAGAACAACCTGGCCAATGTGAATTTTAACACTCCAGCACTATGGCAAAGAGTTACCACATTCTGTGAAAAACAGGTTTCTATGAATTTTTATATCAAGAGCTGGTCCCAGGACAATTTAAGCTTTAGAAATACTGTTTAAAAAATACTTTCTACCTTGAATGGAATAAACTCACTGATAGAAGAAGACTTGAAGTTACTCCCAAACCCCAAGTGGGCACTATCAAAGGTAGAGAAGGCTAGAGAGTTATCTATCCACCAGCAGGAGGCACTGTGGCAAATGTCACTGTCCTTTAAGCTACCTGTCGAGCCACCCAGATCACCAGTGGTCCCTCAAAGGGTGTGTAAAGTAACAGACAAACCTTTCTTGCAACTGCATATCTTATTTCTGTCACTTCAATGAAAGGGATTAGTACATTAAACCCAGGTAACCCAGTCTTACAATTAAAAAATGGGCCTAAAATACTGACATATTCATGGGGCTGAGGAGATGGCACAGTGGATAACCAGAGTTCAGCCAATAATCCTAGCAGAAGGTAGAGACAGGAAATCCCAGGGCAAGTTGGCTATAGCGATTTGCAGGACTGGTGAGATTCAGCTTAAGTAAAAAGCAGAGTGCTGCAGAGACAGCTCAGTGGTTAGAGCACTGCCTGCTCTTCCAGAGGACCGGGGTTCAATTCCCAGAACCCACATGTATATAAAAATAAATAAATCTTTTTTAAAAAAGCAGACAGCAACAGAGAAAGACATCTGTCGACAATCTCTGGGCTTCATGTACGCGCACACAAAAGGGCACCTGATTGTACTTTCTGATTAATGAAGGGCAGTACATACACATTCCATAAATCCAGTGAGTATTGTACATGAATATAGGGCTATTGTGCAAGTTAGAATCCCTAGAGTCAAAAGAAACCAAAAAATGCTTCATACTGATTTGTTTTTGTATAAGACAGGATCTCTCTATGTAGCCTGGCTGGCCTGGAACTTGCTATGTATATCAGACTGGCCTCAAACTCACAGAGATCCATCTGGCCCTTCCTCTTCAGTGTTGGGATTAAAGGCGTGTATCACCACTCCAGGCCTGATTTGTCTTCTATTGTTTTTAGTGCTGCACAGAGTTACATAGCATGATGTCTTTAGAAATTATTAAATTGTGCTAGATGTGGTAAATGCTGATAACCTTAACACTTAGGAGGTGGAGGCAAAAGCATCAGACATTTAAGGACAGCCTCAGCCACAACAGTGAGTTCAAATCAGCCTAGGTTGAAATGACAAGAGCCTGTCTCAAACAAACAAAAAACCAAACACACAAATAAAAGCACTAAGTTGTGACTAACACATTCTTTAAAAAAGAAAAAGATCTGGACTATTGTGGAGTACACCTTTAATCCCAGCACCAGGCAGAGGCTGGCGAATCTCTGTGAGTTGGAGGCCAGTCTGGTCTACAGAGTGAGTTCCAAAACAGCCAGGGATGTTACACAGAGAAACCCTGTTTCAAAAAACCAAAAGAAAGGGGGGGGGGGAGAGAAAGAAAGGAAGGAAGGAAGGAAGGAAGGAAGGAAGGAAGGAAGGAAGGAAGGAAGGAAGGACTACCTACTTCACTGTGGAGGGTTTCAAACACACCCAAATTTATGTTAACATTATATTTAAGCCACCTAGTAGACCAATGCATATACTTAAAACTCACTCTGGTACTGCCATAATTAATTTTCCTATAGTAAAATTTCATTTTATGAAAGCAGAATCATATACCTGCAAGATTTCCTAACCTCTTTGGTGTTTGTTGTTGTTTTGTTTTGAGATAAGTCCTCATAGCCCAGACTGATGTCAAATACTCACATTTCAACTTCGCAGGAACTGGAATTACAGGTATGTGCTCACAGCACCTTTAAATGTACTGATTGCCAGGAAGTACTTCTGAGCACCAGAAAGAAGTAATATTTACGAATACAATCTGTTACTGCTCATCTTGCCTATTATGCTCTGACAATTTATACATGCAATTCCTTTTTATTTTTGACACATACAAGGCAAAAAGAGAAAAAAAAACCATGCCATAATCAGTTTTTACTGATTAGAAAATTTTAAAGGTTAGAAAATTTTAATTCAGTTGAATAATTACTTTTGTTCATAAAAATCCTTTGTCTAATAAAAGACATCTTAATTCTAAGAAATTAATCAGATTCTTTCTCCCTCAATTCATAATTATAAAATTCACCCTAGGACCTTTTGAACTAACCAGGATGGGGTTAGACTGAGGTCACAAAAGATCAGATGACTACCTTCTCTTTCCCTGGAGACCATGGAGTAGTTCCAAAGACTGCCATTAGATAGCAGCACAGTACACACCATCAGTCATATCTCTTACAACCTCTCCCACAAAAGCTGGAATTATCTCAGTCTCTCCTCTCCTCTCTCTCCTCTCTCCTCTCTCCCCTCTCCCCTCCCTCTCTCTCCCCCTCTCTCTCTCTCTCTCTCTCTCCCTCTCTCTCTCTCTAATTCAATTAGTGCAGTCGGCAACTCCAGAAAAGAGTAATTCAATTAGTGCATTGTGGAGCTCTACAATACCTCAGCAGATGTTCACCATCTTTGGGAACTGGAGCTAGGTTTCAAATACCTGTATGACTTAGACACACCACTATGTTATATCATTTGTCAAGGTGCTTACATATGCTTCTTTGACTTCAAAGAAAAAGTGAGGAAATAAACCTAGGTTAATCTCCTAGAAAGGTTCCAATTTTAGGTTGCCTTAATTTACATTTTCTAAATTATATTTAAAACAAAATGTACCCTAGCCCTCAAAAGGCAAGATCTCAAGTATGAGGCCAGGATGGACTACAATGTAAGATCCTGCCTCAAACAAACAAACAAACACAAGAGGGAACCACTCTAAACACACTATACATGTTATAATTGTGGAGGATTTCTGTGTTGCTTTGCAGGGCTAGGGCTGACCCTGAGGCTTTCACACATGCCTGGCATATGCACTACCACTAAGTCATACTCCCAGGCCTATTACTGTTACTGCTTTGCAGCAGTGTATCTTGTTATGGATTCCGAATTAAAGAAGACAATGCCAAGATGGCAGTATATTCAAAAGGAAGGGCAACCAGAACGGTAACCCCCAACTGAGGCTATGAACCAGAACGGTAACCCCCAACTGAGGCTATGAAAAGAGCAGAAATGATGGTATCTCCCAAAGAAACAACAGAGCCACAAAGAGTCAACATGGGAAACACAAGACAAAGTAACATGATAGCTCTCCTCAACACATAAGTGAACTTGTCATTGGGAATCCTTTTTAGATCAGTCCCAGGGCCCTCCACCCTCCTACCTGGTGGTTCAAAGTATGAGAATCTCAGGAACGATAACATACAGCACGGGATTCATAAGCAGCATGCACAAATCTTCCCAAATATTTATACAGGGGATAGGGGACAATTGTATACAAAAAAAAAAGAACAATTACGCTGTATTACTACAAAACACAGAGTCAGGAATAATAAGTGAACAAAAGTTTGACTCCTTGCAGGAAATCTTCCTACTACCCCAAACAAAGGAAAAGACACAAAACAAAAAAAACAAAGAAAGCTCTAAGAGTTCACTTCTTCCATATGGGTAGAGATCAAGCACAGACTAGATGACTCCCGCCAAACACATATAAAGGACACCTGTATTATGAAACACGTGACATATGGTCCTCTGGTGTCCTTTCTAATACTGAAATTCCATAGTTCTGTGGATACACTGATTTTTTTTCCTCACGAGCAAACCCTAGAAGCAAAGTAACAAAGCTATTTCTTATACAGGTGTGATGTGACGGTGTGAAAGTCCACGGCATTTAAGCAGGTTTTAACAAAAGCCTTAATAATACACCATGGGAAGAAATTTTGCAGCTTCCCTGAATTAGATTTAGGAGAGTGTAAATGCACACATTCCTGGTCTCATTTCCTAAAACCCAGTTTTTTGTTGTATTTGTTTTTTCAGAGGATTTAAAAGAATGGTTTGTTCCCCCTCACCCTCTGGAAATCATCCAATGAGGAATCAATTTCCAGAAGAGCAGTGCTTTGGTTTGTCCCCACTCCCTGAGTTAGACAGTGGGTTCTTACAGCCTGTATAGTCAGAAGAGCAGTGTTTTGCTTTGTTTTGGTTTCCTGCTCCCCACTGAATTAGACAGTGGGTTCTCACAGCCCATATACAAACGTGAAGTCAGCATTTGTGTTTAAATCCACAGAGTAGTATTAAAAACAACGGTAACTAGTTCTTACTGTTCTGGCTTAGGTCTTACTTTTTGAGCACTCTGTAACAGTACAGTGGAGCAGGACTTTATTAGGAGGAAGGCAGCTCAGGGGAGAGTGCATAAGCATGCGAAATGCCCAGGTTCAATACCCAGAACATCTACAGATGGCTCAATGGTCAAGAGCAGTGGCTGCTCTCACAGAGGATCCAGATTCAGTTCCCAGCACCCACATCGTGGTTCAGAACCATCTGTAACTCAGTTCTAGAGGATCCAACACCATTTTCTGGCCTCCATGGGTACTGCTCACACATATATGCAGACAAAACACTGGAATATGCAAAGTGGTTTTTCTTCTTTTTCTTTTTTTGCTTTTTGAGACAGGGTTTCTCTGTGTAGCTCTGGTTGTCCTGGAACTTGCTCTGTAGACTAGGCTGGCCTTGAACTCACAGAGATCTGCGTGCCTCTGAGTGCTGGAATTAAAGGCATGCACCATCACTGCCTGGCTTAAATGGTTCTTCTTAAACATTATTGTAAAATATAAATTTTGCACATTAAAATGTTATTTTTCTTATTACAATTTCAGTCTTTGATAAATTCATCATTTGGGTTAGGACTGGTAAGATGGCTCAGCAGGGATGAAGCCTGAGTTCGATCTTCTGATCTCCACATACATGCTCCTACACACAGATAAACTGACTTCAAAAGTTTTAAAAATTTAAACAATGAAAAGTAAATAAAAATAGCATGTTAACTTCTATTTGATCAGCAACATTGCAATATAGTCAGCACCTGGCCTAGCACACAATGTCATTGTCTGCTCACACCAGTCCACCAGAACGTCCTAGCTTCTGCCTCCAGACACAGCAGTAAGACCCAATGTGATTCCTCCTTATGATGGGGCTTTCCACAAACCCTGATAGTCACACACTAACTCAACTCTAACCTCACTATTCACACACTAACTCAACTCTAACCTCACAGCGGCGTTTTTGTCAAGTGTTGGGTTCATTTGGCTCTCCTGGTGCCACTTCTCTTTAACAGTGTCCCTTTTCATGTGGTTAAGGCAACTACTTCCAACCCTATGAATGAAAGCGGACAAATAGGGGAGAAAGGAATGAACTGTGAACACCTCAAACAAGAAAGGTTGCTTAAAAACTAAGTGTCACATTCTGACAGTTCAATATTTCATGACCAATACAAGGAATGTGCAA
Source organism: Cricetulus griseus (assembly GCF_003668045.3). Classification (NCBI taxonomy): domain Eukaryota; kingdom Metazoa; phylum Chordata; class Mammalia; order Rodentia; family Cricetidae; genus Cricetulus; species Cricetulus griseus. The sequence goes on from NC_048596.1 coordinate 16,133,369, forward strand.
CGACACTGCAACTTTAAATCTTTCCTCTGTGTCAGTCTCTTTCTCTCATTGTAATGCCAAAGGGAACAGCAATCAGAGTGGAGATGTTCAACTTGATAGAGGTCAGGACACCATCGGATCAACGTACCAGAAACACGACCTTGTTTATTTTTTTCCCACAGTATTATTGTTTACAGGGTGCTTTGCTCGTGTACCTTGTGGTTCTTAGCTAAAAGATGAAATTACAGCCCAGGATGAAGCGCTCAGGCACACATCCAATTTGTGTTTCCATCTCAGAAAACAAAAAGCTTCTAAGGCCCTCAGGCTGCCATTCAAACTTGGAGGCTGACATTTCTAACAGCATGAACCAGAGAATGGCAGAGAGAATGATCTAATGCATTTCTGACTTGTCAATCAAAGATCTCACCTCCGCTGTCTTGTAAACAGTTGGGGGCCATCTAACTACATTCATAAACCTAGGGAGAGCTTACTGCCAGCTGGGGTGCTGGAACCACACGCTCTGGCTTCCACCACCAAAACCGTGATTCAGTTTTATAACCTCACTGCAAATAGTGCATAGGCACATTTCCAGGACTACTGAAATAGAACCAGAGTAGGGAATACAAAAGAGATTTTGGTCAAATACTGTTATTTTCAAGCTGTTGGAATCCTGTATCCATCTTATCCATTTTACTAATTTCTCTCAAAGGACTACACTATGCTACAGTTGATATGCTTAAAAAATTAACAACCTGCCACTTAAAAAATCTAGGGGGAATATATTAATATTAAACTAGAAATGTCCCTTATGGTTTACTATCAGTTCAGTAAAGAAACTGATACAAAACAGTGACTAGTACAAAAGGTAGAAACTACATTAACAACAGCAACTTCATTTTAATGAAGCTGATGAGGTACTTTCATTCAAATATAAAGCTTTTGATGCTTATAAGTGGTTTTACATTTACTAGCTAGAAATGGTGAGTAGGTCTATGTAGAAGATGAAATATAAGATTACTAACTCATGTTTTCTCTTATGACTATATATGGTCTAACACGTGCAAAAAAACGTTAGACCCCATCAAGCTAAGACTTTAACTTAGTTAGTTAAAGGTAGTTAAGGTTCATGAATGAAAAGCAACACTGGCTTTCTTTATGCAAATTTTATAGGGCACAAAATTGTAACTTAATTCATACCAAGAAACAGACACCAGCTTTTCCCTGTACATCTAAGAATGTAAAGGAAGGTGACAGATAATCCAGCAGGAAAAAATACACTGCAAAATTCTGCCACCATATCTCAGTTCCAAATAACTATTTCAAAATATGACAATCTGGTCTCCAGAGGACTGCATGTGAGAATGCAGAAAAGCTCAAATCTATTCAATACCACGCTCAGAGAAAAACAAAACCCATGTGCGCAGCTTCTAAGAGTAAAGAGTACAGTTCTCAGGGTGCTTTGAACTACAGTCAAGTATATACGCTTGTGGTCTGCTCACATGCTTGCCCATTAGTTTTAAATAAAGCCTTCTTAAAGCACCTGGCTTAAAACAGGTGGGAGCGGCGCACACCTTCAATCCCAGCATTTGGAAGGCAGAGGCAGGCAGCTCACTTGTCAGCTTGGGCTACAGAGTTTCAGGACATCCAAGGCTACACAGAGATACCCTGTCTTGAAAAACATAAACAAACAAACAAAAAAACCCACCCTGGCTTAAATAAATGACAAAGAGTTTCCTGAATATCACCTATCTACCAAGATTCTTTATCTTGACAGTCCACTTAACAAGTCTAGAAAACACAAGAAAGGAAAGCAAAACAATAGAATACCACCACATAAAATAGAACAACAGTGAAAGAAGGTGTAAGTGGTAGTCACACAATGACCCTAATAATTCCCGAACAACACAAAAAGAATACATATGGAATTATGGTCTCTACTCAGCACAAACAAACATGGAAATAACAAGAAATCTTAGAATACAAGGTAACATGTACCTCTCCTCAGAGAATACAGATAAGTCAAATACCCACAACAAGAACCATTTCTTAGATAGGGCACCTGCTAAGGCTACCACCACTCTCCTTCCGTCAGTTCCATTCCTGTGGTTTCCATTCCTGGCAGGACCTGTCTTTACTGTCTACCCCTTTTGCCACTATAGGTTCTGACCGAGTAAAAGCAGCCAAAGGAAAATCCACTGTTATTCAATGTAACTAAACTAGGAAATAAACACTTTGTCAAGATTTCCATTTTTCATATCCATTATGAAGAATAAAAAGTGGTTCAAGGAAATCTGATTTGTCTCACAAGATAATGACTTTGGCATATTCTAAACATTAGATAGCATCATACATTACCCTATAGATGACCATTATCTACACTTGAACATGTCAAAATACTCTGCAATAAAGGAATGTGTTATTAACAAACTTGAAATATAATCCAACCACCACCAAAGCAGCTGGAAAGATGATGTCACTTCTTCAATATAGACTATTCCCAAAATAAAGGCAAAAATGTAGCAAACCCAGGTTACTTCTACTGTTTACAATTGAAAGCATACATAAAAGATTAAAGTACCCAAGCTTAACACTAGGTTTCAATGTTGCTGATATTTTAAACATAATTCCACTACATTTTTATAATTTGTGTTTCACACACACACATGCACAGAACACACACACATGCTCACACACATGGATGCACGCACATGTTGTCTGGTGTCAGCCATCCCCCTTCCTCCACCCTCCACACTGCTTGGGTTATGAGAGGCTACACACAGGCACACTTGGCTATTTCGTGGATGATGTGATTTGAACCCAAATCCCCAAGCTGGCACACCATCTGAGCCAGCTCCCCAGCCCCTCACTTTGAAGACATGATTTTCAAAAATATATTTCTAACATTTCACACATTTGATTAAGACTAAAAGGACCATTTTCAGCCAATAGGATGATTTTCAACTTTTCTCCAGCCCGATGCTCATCACATTCATCACTTTAATTTTACTTTGTCCTTTTACAAAGTAAGGGATTAACTGCAATGAAGCAGTCAAATAATTGCCCAAATACACACTGCTGTGAAGATAAACATGTTGACATCATTGAAACTGAACTGTTAGTTGGCGGACAGTGCCAGTCTTTAATAGCCTGAAATGTGCATTTGTTCATGAACAAGAGTCCAAATTAAGTATACAGAATCCAACTCAGAGGGGATCATCAAAGTGAGCTGTAAAAAAGCCAAATATATAAAATTTGAGGACTTCCCATAAATCAGATTCAGCAGGTTTTCCCTTTCTCTGTGCAAATTTGTGATGTTAGAGGAATGGCTGCTTAATTATCATGACTTCTTTCTGAACGCACAACATCTGTATACATGTATGCTAAGGGACTACCAGCAATATAATGCCTCCTCTTTCCTTACCATGTATTTGTTAGTGGATAGTTTTCTTCCAATTATCTAAGTCTGTTCATTCATTAATTCAGCAAAAGTATGAAATCTTACTTTTGACAATGGAAAAATACATGAACAAAACAGTCCAACCTTCAAAGAATTCAGTCTAACAGAAGACAAAGACACAGACAATTGGAGCAGACTAGTCACCCTGTGGCAGGCAGCACAACACGGATGGATGCTGCACAGTCTGGACACAAATGTGTGACTCGCCTGAGAGGGAAAGGAGTAAAGCTCACAAAGGTTTCTTCGAATCTCACCCTAAGCTCAGTCTCTTAAATACCAAGAGGTATCTGGATAGACATACACAGGCAAAAGGCAGGGCGGGACAGCTGTGTGCCGCAGGGTCCTTAGGTAGAGGGTTAGATGATACAAGACAGACATGCATCAGAGTTTGGTCAAACGCTGCTATTTTCAAACAGTTGGAGTCCTGTACATGTTTTTCTCTAAAGGGAACTGTAAATTTTATAATAGCTGAGAATTACATGAGAGGGAAATAGTTGTGGGGTAGAAGCCAGGTTCAAACTTCATTCAACTTAAAAACATGTAAGCAACTGCTCACAAGATAAAGAGTGATCCAAATCATCAGCTGGTCACTGCAGCATGGGCAAGCATATAATCTATGAGAAATTCTGAAGTAGTAGCTAACATCAATAAAATGGTAATATCTGAGAGGACATCACTATTGCTTCTTTCTGCTTCTTTGTATTTTCTACAGCTAATAATAAATGTTTGGTTTATAATTAAATAAGAATACAAACAATAAGAACTTTTGAAAACAAAACCATTATTTGTCTATATATGCTTATGTATACATGGATGCATGGTGAAGTCATCCCAGACTGAAGAAAACAAGTATGCTAACTAATAAGAATAATTAAAACTTATATAATTATATATTATAATGTTGACCATATTACCTTACAATTATATAATATACTATATAAAATATGTTATAAATTATTATTATTTATTACTATTATTTGAGACAGGGTCTCATGTATCCCAGGCTGGTCTCAAACTTGCTATGTAGCCAAGGATGACCTTGAACTTCTGGTCCTTCTGGAATTACAGACATGTGCCATCACATCTGGTTTATGAATTGCTGAGGATCAATAACAAAACCTCACCCATAACAGGAAAGCAATATACAAACTGAGCTACATCTCCAGAAAAAATTGGGGCTGGAGAGATTGCTCAGTGGTAAAGAACAGAGCCAGGCTCAGACTGCAGGTAACCCTGCTCCAGGGCCTTAGGCCCCTTCCTACATGCCAACCTATGCTTCCTTTCCTTCTGGTCTTAGAAGCAGCTCTCTCTCTATGCTTATATTAAAAAATTTGACTCCTATGATGTCATCAACAGCCAACCTACTCAATTTATTCTTTGGTTTCTCAATAAAATCTCTACAGAGGGCTAGAGAGATGGCTGAGAAGTTAAAAGCACTTACTGCTCTTGCAGAGAACCCAAGTTTGTTTCCCACCCCCACATGGCTACAGATCCAACGCTCTCTTCTGACCTCCATGGGACCAGGCACATACATGCATGCATACACATTTCAAAACATCTCTAAATAAGCTTTCCTCCTAATAAAATCCAAAGGTAGTAACATATAGAGAACATGTTAAGTTTTTAAAAATTACTGCTGACTTTTAATTAAAACTAGAAAAGGCTTTGGTTGTGAATTGGTTCAGAATTATTTTCTACTTTAATTCAGAATTGCTTTAGGACAAATAAAAATTTGATTTTTTTTTTTTTTTTGGTTCTTTGATACCCAAGTCAGAAGGTTTAAACATACACACACATATTCATATAAATTTTTTTTTTAGACAGGAGCTCAGGGGCTCCAGACTGGCCTCAAACTTGCTATATAGCCTTAAGCTAGCCCCCAATTTATAATACCACTGGTTCTTGAGTCTGGGATTACAGATATGTACTATCAAGCCTGGCATCTCCCCCCCCCCCAAGGTTTCTTTGTGTAACAGCCCTATCTGTCCTGGATCTAAGCTCTATAGACCAGGTTGGCTTTGAACTCACTGAGATCTGACTACCTCTTTTCTCCCAAGTGCTGGGATTAAAGGTGTGTGCCACCACCACCTTACCATGGCACCTTTCTTTTAAACTTTATATCTGTATAGGCCAGTCTTCCCATGATTTAAACAAAGCATAATAATGAATTCAGAAGTGAATATGAAAATTCATCTGCCTTTAATTACTTCAGACACTAGATTATCAAAATGAAACAATGCCAGTATTAATGTTTTAAATACAGTTCATTAAAATGACCTGTCTGGGCAGTGGTGGCACACACCTTTAATCTCAGCACTCAAGTGGATCTCTGTGAGTTTGAGGCCAACCTGGTTTACAGAGCAAGTTTCAGGACAGCCAAGGTTATCTGATTCTTCTTACTCCGACTCTGAAACTAGACCAAGATTACTCTGTGTTATCTATGGTGCTAGAGACAGAGTACAGGGCCCTGTGCACACCCAGCAGAAGCTCTCATCACAAACTCTAGTCAGGTCCCTCTTCTCAACAGTCCTATGACTCTATACATGTTCTTTATAGAATCAGTCTGGAGAGATTCTTGCCTTTGGGATTATGTGGTTTCATAGCTCTCTTGCTCATTTCACAATACAAACATTAAAAAAATCACATATATATACATATATAAAACTATTATATAAAATTTGGCTTCTATATACACAAGGATAAATAGGTCTCATCGAATTCCCAAAACAAATTATGACACCTATGTATGAAAAATTAATCTTATTCACAAAGAAATCTGGGCTTTGCCCTTGGTTACCAAGAGGTGGTCTCTAGGTTTCTTGACTTCTTGCTAATAGAAGGGTCTCTGCTTGCCTGGCAACTTTAGATACTGAAAATATAGTCTACATTGAGAGCTTGAAGCCACACTGTAATCAGTTTCAACACCAGAGGAGACAGGCTTCAGTGTGGCCTACAGGGATGGACTGGAGACTAAAAGCCAGCCATGTGGGCAGTAAGCAAGTAAGTCTTAATAAATATGACTTTGGAGGTTGGTATATATTACTATATACTGTGGCTGGGAGGCTATGATACTATCCATGGTTCCATGGAAAGAGGTGATTAAAAATTCTACATTTTCCTCCAAGACTCACTGCCTTCAAGGATGCCTGGGCGAAGGAGCAGGTGCTGGTGGTGTCTTTCTCAGTCTGGGGCCTCTCTATAATTATGCCCATAATCAGCCCCCATACCAAGTATGCCGGCATGATCAACAGGGCCACACCCTACAACTACCCAGTGCCTGTTCAAGATAATGGGAACATGCCCGATGTGCCCAGCCACCTCTAGGACCCTCAGGGTCCAAGCCTGGAATGGCTGAAGAACCTGTGAATACTCCTGATGATGGGATACTTCCCTGTTGCCCCCAATAAAAATGTGAAAACCAAAAAAAAAAAAAAAAATTCTACATTTCACCAGGCTGTGGTGGTGCACACCTTTAATCCCAGCACTCTGAGAGGCAAAGGCAAGCAGATCCCTGTGGGTTCGAGGTCAGCCTGGTCTACAAAGCATTCTAGGATAGCCAAGGCTGTTACACAGAGAAACCCTGTCTCAAAAAAGAAAGAAAAAAAAAGAAAAGAAAAAAGATTTCTATGTGTGTCTTCTGGGTTTTTGGGTTTTTGTTTGTTTTGTTTCAATTAAGTACTTCTTTAAAATTATTTATTTAGGGCTAGAAAGATGGCTCAGTGGTTAAAAGCAATGGGTTTCATTCCTAGCACCCTCACAACTATCTGTAACTCCTGTCAAAGGGGAGTCAGCACTCTCTTCTGGCCTCTGTAAGCACTGCATGCATGTGGTACACAGACATAAAATGAAATAAATTATTTGTGTGTGTGTGTGTGTGTGTGTGTGTGTGTGTGTGTGTGTGTGAGAGAGAGAGAGAGAGAGAGAGAGAGAGAGAGAGAGAGAGGGAGAGAGAGAGGGAGAGGGAGAGGGAGAGGTGTGTACATCCGAGGACTGGGGGAGTAAGTTTTCTCCTGCTACCTGGTGGGATCCAAGGATTGAATTCAGGTCACTAATCCTTACCCACTGAGCCATCTCTCTGGCCCTTGGATGTCTCCTTTGGACAAGTTTAACCTGTATCCTTTTCCTGTTAATAAAGTGTTTTACTGCTTTTAGTAAATTCTTTAAATACTTTCAAACAAATTATCAGACCAGAGAGGGACTGTGGAGCCCCTAAATGCACCTAAAGTAAGGTCAATCTTGAAGAGCATATTCCTTCAGACTTTACAGGCTAGTTAAACTCAATGCAACCGACTAAAAACCAATAGGCTATCGAGGCTTGGTGATACACACCTGTAATTCCAGGGTTCAGAAGGCTGAGGCAGGATGCACTAGGGTTCCAGGCCAGCCTGGGTTATAAAGCAATATTCTGTCTCAAACAAAACAATAACATAACAAAACCAGAAAACTCAAAATTAGCAATAGGTTAGACTCTGAGTTCTTAAGGTCAATGCCTTCTTCATCAGGATATAGTTAAAAAACAACAACAAAACAAACTTAGACAATTCACTCTGAGATGAATTGACACTCTCAGATTGTCATATAAACTCTCTGACAGAGCAATAATTTTTATGATGATGATGATGATGATGATAAAAGCAACAACTATTACCATGTATCCACCCATGTCTATAGTCACCACTTAACAAATTTGGAAAAAGAGCATCAGAGTAAAATACTTTGTTCAAGATCATACGACTAGTGAGTGATTGTGGTGGTCTGAATGAAAATGATCCCCCAAGCCCACAGGCAGTGGCACTATCAGGAGGTGTGGCCTTGCTGGAGGAAGTTAAGTGTGTTACTAAAGGTGGGCTTTGAGGTTGCAAATGCTCAGAGTGTGTGTGTGTGTGTGTGTGTGTGTGTGTGTGTGTGTGTGTGTGTGTGTGTGTCTGTCTGTCTGTCTGTCTGTCTGTCTGTCTGTGTGTCTGTCTCTCTGTCTGCCTCCCTCCCCCCATCCCCTCTTCACCCCTAATTCTCTGCTAAGCCAGACTTTAAACTCTCAGGTATCTCTTCAGTACCAGGTCTGCCTGTGTGTCACCATGCTTCCAATCACAACAAAAATAGACAAAACCTCTGAACTATATGCCAGCCCTAATTAAATGTTTTCCTTTGTAAGAATTGCTGTGGTCAGGGCTGGAGAGACAGCTCAGAGGTTAATAGCATTGACTACTTTCCCAGAAGTCCTGAGTTCAATTCCTAGAAATCACATGGTGGCTCACAACCATCTATAATTGGATCTGATACCCTCTTCTGGTGTGCAGGCAAACATACAGACAGAATACTATATACATAATAAATAAATCTTATAAAAAATTGCTGTGGTCATGGTGTCTCTTTACAGCAATTAAAAACCCTAACTAAAACAGTGACAATGTTGTTTAAAAAGATTTACCTATTTTTAGAGTCAACATGCTTTACTATTTTAGAATATAAGCAAAGGAAGATTAACATTAAGCTATACAAAGAAAATTAAAGTCTCCAGCATGATCACTGCTAAAATAATATTGCTGAAGACCAGTACCTGTCAGCACTGACTTCCCTTCCTTATGACTTAACCATGGGTACTTTCGAGTTTAGTTACAGCTTGTCTGTGAATTTCCTCTGAACAGATAGTGAATTGCGCGAGTTAAAAACAACTAGGTAAATAAATAGCTGGACATGTGGCTCACTCCTCTAACTCCAGCTTTGAGGCCAGCCTGATCCACAGAACCTAGTCCTGTCACACACTCACAAACACACAAATTAAAAACAGAAATTTGGGGAGATGGAGCACTCAACGCTCTTTCCAGAGGACCTGCGTTCGGGTCCTAGAACCCATGTCTGGTGGCTCACAATTGCCTATACACAACAGCTCCAGGGAATCTGACACCCGCTTCTGGCCTCCTTGGGTGCCTGCACACACATACATATAAACAAAACTAAAATACACACAAAAGGAAAAAGACCATTTTTTATATTATTATAAAATGCTAAACACAAATTCCAGATACCTGAAGCGGATAGCCAACACTTCTACCAAGAAAACAACCATCCATGGTACCCTAATCCGTAAGCTCTGAGCACCAAGTTCTTTCATTTTCCTCTCCAATGTTCCATTCTCTTCTTCTTCTGTATCTTCTCTTACATCATGGAACTGGCCTCTTGGCCTCTAAGAAAGACTGAGAAGAGCTATAGCCCATCAATCATGTAAGACCAACTGGACTGTCTCAAAATGAACAATGTATCTACAGCTTTCCCACTCCAACTAGAAACCATCTTTAAGATACAAGTAACAAATAGTTGTGATAAATTAAATACACATGGATAGTAACATAGTAACCCAAGCATTCTGAACATAGTCATCATAAACAAATATTTTTGTATCTAATTTCAATCACCTAATTACATGATTTGAACTTATGAAGGTCCAGAGTAAAAGTACAATCAGAACTGTTATTTAGATTATTTTAAACATTAGTATCATACTTCTACAAGATCTGAAACCCAACATCAAGTTGTACTATGTCCATTTTGACAAACCAATTGTGATAAAGATGTTTTTAAAATGGATTAAGTCTGGGTCTACATTAAATGTTAGTCATTAAAGAAATACTGAGTGATGTGAAATACAGGCTCTATAAAGGAGAAGAGGAGGGTGGAAGTAAAGCATGGGAAGGAAGGAAGGAAGGCAGGAAGGAAGGAAGGAAGGAAGGAAGGAAGGAAGGAAGGAAGGAAGGCAGGAAGGAAGGAAGGAAGGCAGGCAGGCAGGCAGGCAGGCAGGAAGGAAGGTAGGAAGGAAAGAAGGAAGGAAGGAAGGAAGGCAGGAAGGAAGGAAGGCAGGAAGGCAGGCAGGCAGGCAGGAAGGAAGGAAGGTAGGAAGGAAGGCAGGAAGGAAGGCAGGAAGGAAGGATATTCTAACGAATTAGACACACACACCCCACCAATAACCCACAGAGACAGAGAAAGTACCTGGAAAGCTGTGAGTGCGCCAGTCCCTGGGTTATACAGGCATCGCAGCGAAGGCATGCTGTCCGCCAGGCTGGAGCAGCCCAGCCACAGAGACCTGGGCATAGAGCACTGCAGAGAGAGGACAACTATGAGATGGGACAGTATGAGACAGGATGGCAGATTACAGGAATTTTCAAGGGTTGGCTGAATGCAATATTCAAGCTGTAGCTTGCCTTTATGATAGAAACACTAGGGAGGGAGTGAAACACAGTCTCACTATGTAGCCTTAGCTGGCCTGGAGCTTGCTATGTAGACCAGGCTGCACTCTGGCTGCCTCTGCCTCCCAAATGCCACCACGCCCAGCTACGATAGAAACATTTTCAAGAAACATAGAAAACGGTGGTTCTAACCTCAGAGAAACTCAAAAGGCACTAGTAGCCAAAAGGCAAGAAAGAGAAAAAAAAAGTTAGAGGTCCAAAAACCAAGTGTTGCATAAAATTTGTCCCTACTATTCTATGAATACACCTGAACTACGAAACAAACTTATTAAATATAACTGACCAATTCATTTCCTCTTTGGACCTTAACCATCTTCTATAAATTTGGCATAAGATGAAATATTATACAGACTAAGCAGAAAAAAAAATTTGTGGTAGCATTACAATATTAAGAATGGTAAATTAGAAAACAAAATATCACATGAGAATTTTCTTTCTTTCTTTCTTTCTTTTTTAAAGAAAAGAAAAAAGCATTGTATCCCTAGGGCCCTGACAGCAACCAACTCTGCATAGTTTGCATATGCTTTATGTATCCTGTTAGTCTGTTATTCATTAGCCAAGACGCACAGTTAACCATAGCAGCTGCCTCTTCATCTTTCCAGATGGATTAAAGGAGGTGGGGCAAGAAACAGTCCAAATAGAAACAAAACATCAGGGGAAGAAGAGTAGGGACTCTGAATGCAGCAGTACAAAAACCTTCAGCAAGGAAATTACAGGAGAGAATAGAGTGTATTCAGGAGGCAACAAAGTACCAGTTCTAATGGCACTAAACACTGTTGGTATTGTTGTGCTTTGAGGCAGGGGGAAGTTGCACGTATGTGTGCACGTGTGTGTGTGTGTGTGTGTGTGTGTGTGTGTGTGTGTGTGTGTGTATGCATGTGTTACAGAGGTCAGGGGTCAACCTCAGGTATTGTTCCTCAGGTGCAATACACCAGATCTCTGGAACTGGCTGACCAGCAAATGACAGGGATCCTCCTGTCTCTGCCTTACAAGAGCACATCACACGCTCAGGTTGTTTGCTTGTTTGTTTTTTAGCATGGCGGCTAGAGATGGAACTCAGGCCCTCATGCTTGCAAGCACTTTACCGACTAAACCATCTCCCTGAGCTCTGCTTAGTTTCAGAATAGACTGCATATGGCAGAATGAAAAGAACCTCAGGATGAAGTTTGTCCATTTGCTTGAGCACTATGATAGTTTAAAAATAGCTAAAATCGCTGGGCAGTGGTGGCGCACGCCTTTAATCCCAGCCCTGGGGAGGCAGAGGCAGGTGGATCTTTGTGAGTTCAAGGCCACCCTGGTCTACAGGGAGTTCCAGGACAGCAAAGGCTACACAAAGAAACCCTGTCTCGAAAAACCAAAACAGTAATAATAATAATAATAATAATAGTAATAATAACAATAATAATAATAGCTAAAACACTAAGCAGCCAACCATACTTAATGGATAAATATTTTAAGATAGGTAAGTCATTTATTCACAAGAAAAATTTTTACAGAATGTGAGGTAATGTTCTGGTTTTTACTTCTTTAAATAATTAGCAGAGATTAGCAATGGGATGAAAGACACAGTATTCCCTACTCATACTGTCTGTAACTCAAAAAAGAATAACAATTGCTAAGCTCCAAAAATTATCGAATCTAGACTCCTTTTAACATGCCATTTCCCTCATTTTACAGTTAAGCACTTGTCAATTCATGCTAACAAATTTAGAAAATAGCACAGAAAGTAGGGCCTAGAATCCATACCTACTGCTTCCTAGAACTCATCATCCCTATATCATAAAGAGAGGATGGAGGACTTCAAAGGGTGTCTGCTATGACATCACCAGAAAACATAAGTCACAGTGACATCATCCTGAATTCTACTCTACTCCAGAGTTTCTTCACCTTACTACAGCCCATTTTACAAACAGCAACTAAATGGACAGTTGTCTTCACTGGTATGTTATCCAAGTCATAACGGCTCTCTGGATTGGCTATCTGAAATCTAGCATGCTACCAAACTGATTTGCTCTTACTGCCTTTATCAAATCGCCTTCTCTACCGTTTAGCTGGCTCTGGAACTTTAGCTATTTAACTACTTTGATATTCTACTCAAATGCTTATGTGAGCCCTAACATATTTAAATTTGTAATTCCCATGCTCTTTACTTCTGCCGTTTAGGTCTGTGTCTCTTTGGCACTACATTTACTAATTTCAGTCCTGTCCAGCTGATTCTGGCACTTGAAATACTCCTACTGGGAGAAGAGAACAATGGGGACAGTTAGGAGAATTCCTGCCCTGCCCTGCCCTGCATTGAGGAACCAAGAATGCTTTCCTGGGGCAGGAGAGATGGCTCAGCTGTTAAGAGCATCCTCCAGAAGCCTGGAATTGAATCCCAAGAACCCACATGACTGCAACTCCAGTCCCATAATGATGCCCTCTTCTGGCCTCCATAGGCACTGCACGCACATGGTACACAGACATGCATGCAGGCAAAACATCCATATACACAAAATAAAATCTCAAAGAAAATTCTAATTGGAAAAAAGTATGCTTCACTGAAGCCAGGAGTAGTGGCTCACACCTTTCCTCCCAGCCAGCCTGTCTCATGTACTGAGCTCCAGGTGAGCCAAGGCTACATAGTGAGATCCTGTTTCAAAAAACACACAAAAAAAGAATGCTCCACCGAAATAATTTTCATAAATTACATTAAATTTCTCTTAAGGCTAATGTTTTAATAAGTTATTCGGTATTCTGGACACCAGATACAACAATGGACAAAGAGAAAGTCCCTCCCCGTTTGGTACCACCTGCGATGACGGCAGATCTTTATGCATGCTAGACAAGCACTCTACCACCAAGATATATTCCTAGCCTTTAAAAAAAAAAAAAAAAAAAAAAACTTCCTTTCTTAGCTGGGCATGGTGGCTTACAACAATAATCCCAGAATTTGAGAGGCTGAGGCAGGATGATTGCCTCTGAGTTTCCACAGTGAATACCATGATAGCCAGTTATTAGCAAACTGGCATCAAACAAACAAACAAACAAAAAACCCCAAAACAAAACAAAAACCTTTTTTTTTCTTCACAGAACTTATAGTCTAACAACATTCCACCAGCATTAAATCCCTATGCATTAAAGATTCTTAATATAAAGAAACTTGCCAAGACTTAGTAACTGTTGTGTTATTCCTCAGAGGCAGGGTACATTTATTAAGTGTTTGGTTAAAGCTGATGGGTAAAAAAGGAGCGTCATTCTGAAGAAGGATTTCAATTTGAAATACATGTGAGAGGTAGAAGAGGTTACAGTGTATAAAGAAAGAATGCATGCAGAAAAGGAGACAATGGAGGGAAACAGGAAGCCTGGAGCAGCTGTCAGGACAGTGGGTACCACGGGGTCTACAACTCAACCAAAACCCTAGGACTCTTCTTTCTCATTACAATGCATATATTTATTTGGAACTGTGAGAGCTTCATGGTTATGTTTTGAAGGCATTCCTCCTAGGAATTATTTGTCTCTTCTGTTTCCATACAAATCTGTGCTATTTTTTACTATCACCTGATGAATTATCCGAGCTTCTTTCAATGTTGTTCATCCTAATAGTCCTCTTCATTCTCTCCCAATCCTCCATCAAAACTCCTCTAACTACTAAAAATCTGAATGGGGCTTACCCTATCTCCTTAAACTGAAATTTCAAAATAAAATTATGATCAATAATGAGCCACATACACCCAGGGAAGCCACTATGTATACCAGTGTGATTTCTAGAATAGTATTAACTTCCAAACACCACACAGAGGATGCATTCTTGATTATTACAACACAATTGGTATGGGTATGAAAACTGTACTTGAATATAGTCAGATTTGCACATTACCATAAGATTTTACATATTATGGCTCAATTTAAAAACCAATTTTCAAATTGGTTTATATTATAATAATTAATCTTATTCATACTGGTAAATGCTGCTTAAATCTTTGAGGAAAACAGATCATTACAAAAGAAATGGAATAGGCTCTAACTTTAGGCGTTTCCCTTCTTCATACTTAAGAGCACTTCTAAAATGAAGGAGAGAAAGGCAAAGGAAACCTGAGCAATGAGAGGAGAAAGCACTGCCATTTGGGCTGCCATGACCATAGGCACTCTGTGCCTTTCAGGCCATTTTAGATCCTAACTTTAAACAAAGACATGATACATGTCTGTCCATCATTTAATATACTTTGCCCTTGATGGAACTGTCTAGCCCTTGATGTTATAAATTTCCTGTGAATAAATCCCAGCTCCTAGAGGCTAGTGCAGGAGGATCACATATTGCAGACCTGCTTCATCTATGGAGGGAGTTTAGGCAACTTAGCAATACCATAGCTAAAAGAGAAAGATTAAAAGGGGTTGGAGATACAGCTCAGAGGTACAGTGCTTTCACAGTGTGTGTGAGGCCCTGGGTTCTATCCCCAGGCCTGAAAAAAATACTTGAAAGGTATGGTGGCACAAGCCAGAAATCCCAATTCGTGAAAAGCTAAGAACATTGAGGCTGAGGACAGGCTGGGCTCTATAGGAGACCACATCTTCAGGCTAATAAATACTTTTCTAAGCACATAGCTTGCTAACTAAGGTTTGGGCTCGCCTTGCTTTTTCTCTTTGCAAATTATATTTAAATTTCTAAACTTTCCCCATCTTCCCAACTCTTTTGCTGAGGATCAAACCCAGGGCCATGCAAAGATAACACTTTGCCACTGACACCAAACCCTTAACTTTTTTTTTTAAATAAACAAAAAGGAAGTGGGTGTGTTAATCTAGCAACTACAACTACATTCCCACATTTAAATATTTAGCTTTTACTAACCATTAAAGAACTCTGGAATGACACACTCCTTAAATGATTTCCTATGTAACCTCAGAGGCTACGAAGTCAGTCAGCATTACATCTCATCTGTGTAAACACAGGTCTCCACACAGCACACACTTGTCTCTTCAGCTCATTTTCCCTCTAACCTCACCCCAGGTGACTCTCCTTGATAAACTGTAGCAACGCAGACTGAGGAGATGGCTCAGCAGGTAAAAGTGCTTGGTGAGCAAGCCTTAAAGTGAAGAGCTGAGTTCCATCCCCAGAGAACACGGCACATGCACACATGCACAGAACACAGTAAGTAAAAATAAAATTCAAATAAAAAACACTCTTTAAAAAACTGTAAAAAGTTAAAGACTGCAGTACTTTATTTAAACTGACTCCATCAGCTTTTAAAACACATATATGGGGGCTGGAGATACAGTTCAGTGGTTAAGAACATTCAATACTCTTGCAGAAGACCAAGGTTGGGTTTCTAGCACCATGGATAGTGGCTCTCACCTGTCCATAGTTCAGTTATAGGAGACCCAATACTCTCTTCTGGCCTCTGTTGGCACCAGGCACACAAGTAGGCAAAATGCCCATACACATGAAATACATAATAAATCTTCTAAAATATTCTATATAAATGTGTGTGTGTGTAAACACACATAGACTGAGTTGTGAGAATAATCTTTTAAAATATTCTGTATAAATATGTGTGTGTAAACACACACAGACTGAGCTGTGGCTCAGAGTTGGAAGTACTCGCTGCTCTTGCAGGAGACTAGAGTTTATTTCCCAGCACTCACATCAGGCAGCTCACAACCACCAGCTCCACAAGATCCAACTACCTCTTTTGGCCTGCACCCACACTCACGTGCACATACCCAACCCCCGCCCCCCCCCCACATACACATAGTATCTTTTTAAAAATAAAAATGAAAAAGCCTATGAAAAATAGAAGGGACACTAAACAAGTTTCTAGTAAATCACAGATTGATTGAGAAGATTGAAATGCTGCAATGAAAGGGGTCTGGTGTTTCAGGAATACAGCATCACGTGCCCATCATCTTCACAGGAACAAATCCACCCTGCGAACCAAGAGCCTGCCTTCCTCCCCCACACTTGGCTGCCTAAAGTAAGGCCACAGATTCTCTGCACTGATGGAGGGCCCTGCAGGCAGAGGGCTGGCCTCAGCATTTACCATATGAAAGCTGAATGACAAAATCTCCTAAACTCAGGTCCCTGTTGGTCAACTTCAAGGAGTAATAGAAGCTATAATAATCAACAATAAAAAGATGGCTGCACTGAGAGTTTATGTATCCTTAAGCCATGGTAAAGAATTCCCTTTGCACTACTATATCAACTAAAGAATTCAGGCCTAGAGAAATGCAGTATTCCACATGCCTTGTAAGGCATTCAGACTCTTAACTTACAAAGTCAATGATCACCTTTTTAAAAAAAAATTTCTTTGTTTACCTATTTACTTATTTATTGTGAGAGAGTTTGAGGAGGTGTGCGTGCCGTGGTGCAAATGTGGAGGAGCAGAGGACACTTAGGAGGAATCAATTCTTTCCTTCTTCTCTGTGGTCCTGGATCAGGTTGTAAAACTTCATAGAAGTGCCTTTGCCTGCTGAACCACCTTGCTGGCCAATCCATCAATTATCACCTTTTACAGAGGTGATACTTATTAGTTCATTCCAAAAATGAAACTCTCATCTGCTACAAATCAGATGATCAAGTTGATTTAGCTTATTACATAAAGCTTTAGAAAAACTAAATAAGGGTTATAAAATTTGCAAAATAGACTATTAATAACAGAATTCCAAAAATGCCAATTCAATTCCAAAATGTTCTGGGAAGACAGTATGAACTAGAGTCCATAACAACAGTAAATTCATCCACCGATCAAATAGTTACTCCTCATGACCAGAGTAGACACAGATGTATATAAAGAGAGATCTAAAGTTTATCAGACAGAAATTATTTACTAAAAAAATTGTGCTTCCTTTAATTATTTCATTTAAAGAGTTGTTAGTATTGTTATTTTTACAGGAAAGTAAAGGAGTTCAGAGGCATTATAGTGACTAAATGGCAATGGCAGAAATGAGGCCTCAATGTCTGTCTCTCATAGATTCATCAAACACCTATTCTCATGTAATCTACACTCCATTTATTTCCCCCTCTGTGCTCATATACACTCACCCATGCACACATGCACATGCTCCCAGTGTGAGCACAGTGCTGGGAACTGAAACCAGAGCCTTGAGTATGATAAGCAAACACTCTAAGCTACATCCTAATTTATACTCTATTTTAGGGAGATAAACTAACACAAACAGTAACCACAAGAAAAAAGCATAAAAATAACACTTGGTTGTGTTGACAGTAGGTGCTATTAATGTTTTTTTTTTTCCCAGTATTTAGAAAAGTTCAGACATAGGGGCTGGAGAGATGGCTCAGTGGTTGAGAGCACTGGCTGCTCTTCCTGAGGACTGGGGTTCAACTCCAAGACCACACGGCAGTTCCTAACTGTCTGTAACTCCAATTTCAGGGGATTTGACACCTTCACACAGATACACATTCAGGCAAACATGAATGCACATGAAATAAAAATCAGTAAATTATTTTTGGAAGTTCAGACATAGTCTTTAGTTCTATTGCACCAATATCACTGTAAGTTAATCACAATTTGCCTCCTCTCCTAGATTGCCTAGATTGTTCCTCGGGGATATGGTTCATGTCTTTAAAATTCCCAATATGCTCTGACTCTTACTTGGAGTTCAAGCCATCAGCTGCTGCCCTAGCTGCCTGTCCCCTGCTGCCTATACTCAATCATCATGGGCTCTAACCTTCTGAAACCATAATCCCTAAATAAACATTCTTTTGTTACAAAAATTTTACTCTGGCCATGGAAAATGTTCAAAAAATGTGTCCTTAATCATCAGAGAACAGTACAAACTACACACCAGAGAGAAGAAACCACTGCTTACAGAATAGTAATGCTACTTCTGCTACTCACTGGTTCTTATGGAAATTAAGTCACCTAGAGTGTAGGACGTGTGTTAGCTTAGATATCGTCATAATTCACTAGCTCATTCACCTGTGTATCCTCTGGTAAAGGAAGGTTAATCAATTACCAAAAGTTAAGGGGTACCTAGCAAATGGTAAGGAGGTTCTAAACTACAATATTCTATGTAGCAAACTGTACATAAAAATGGCACTTTAGGCAGATTGATTGCAATTTTCTGGACATGGCCACACTGATTTCCAAAGTGGCTCAAGACCCAATGATACCACTCTTGGGCATATACCCAAAGGATGCTCAATCACACCACAAGGGCACTTGCTCAACATGTTTATAGTAGCATTATTTATTTATAATAGCCAAAACAAGGAAATAACCTAGATACCCCTCAACCGAAGAATGGATAAAGAAAATGTGGTACATTTACACAATGGAATATTACTCAGCCGTTAAAAAAAAATGACATGATGAAATTTGCAGGCAAATGGATGGAACTAGAAAAAAAACATCCTGAGTGAGATAACCCAGACTCAGAAAGACAAACATGGTATGTACTCACTCATAAGCGGATACTCATATGCAAAGCAAAGGGTAACCAGACTACAACCCACAGCTTCAGAGAACCTAGGTAACAAAGAGGACCTTAAGAGGGATGCAGGGATTGCCCTGGGAAAGGGAATTAGATGAGATCTCCTGGGTAAAATGGGGGTAAGGAGGCATGGCAAGGGGAGGGGAGGGGAGAGGAGGGGAGGGGAGGGGGAGGGGAATGAGAACAGAGTGGGAGAGCAATGAAAGAGATACCTTGCCAGAGAGAGCTAGGGAAATTCCCAGGAAACCACAAGGATGACCCCAGCTAAGACTCCTAGCAATATTGGAGAGGGTGCCTGAACTGTCCTATCCCTATAATCAGATTGATGAATACCGGAGCTGTCTGTCATCATAAAGCCTTCATCCAGTAACTGATGGAACCAGATGCAAAGATCCACAACCAAGCACCAGGCTGAGCTCCGGGAATCCAGTCAAAGAGAGGGAGGAGGGAATTTATGGGCAAGGGAGGTCAAGATCATGATGGAGAAATCTACAGAGACAGCTGAACCAAGCTCATGGAAACTAATCAGCTCTACACCTACAACTGTGGAGACTCCATGGGACCTAACTAGGTCCTCTGCATGTGGGAGACAGTTGTGAAGCTTGTTCTATTTGAGGGGCCCCGGGCAGTAGGACCAGGACCTATCCCTGGTGCATGAGCTAGCTTGTTGGAGCCCATTCCCTATGGTGAGATGCCATGCTCAGCCTTAATGCAGGGGGGAGGGGTCTTTGTCCTATCTCAATGTGCCAGGCTTTGTTGCCTCCCCATAGGAGCCCTTACCCTTTGGGGGAAGTGGATGGAGGGGGTGGGCTGAAGGGGGAAGGTAAGGGGGGACTGGAGAAGGGGTGGGAGGGAGAACTGTGGTTGGAATGAAAAATGAAATTTAAAAAAAAAAATGGCACTTTAATGCTGTAAATTTGAGGTAGGTTAGCCTGAGCTAAGAACTTATTTCAAAAAGAAAGCAGGGGAGGTATTTTGGAAGTCACACATAGAATTGCATAATTTATTAAGAAATAGGGAACCAACCATAGTTTAAGGGTCTAGGACCTACAGACCCTAGAGAAGTAAGGCCCACTCATAAAACTGTTGTCATCATCAAACTAATGGGCATGAAAAGGTGGGGAGGGAAAAGAAGACTCAACGACAAATTACAAGAAAAGAAGGGGGACAAATCAGAAATAATGCCAGGGTTTAAAACCTGAATGACTGCTGGCTAGAGAAATGGCTCAGAGGCTAAGAACTATGATGGCTATTCTTGGATGTCAACTTAACTACACCTGGAATTAACTAAAACTCAGATGGCTGGGTACATCTGTGAGGGGCTTTCCTTCCTTCCTTCCTTCCTTCCTTCCTTCCTTCCTTCCTTCCTTCCTTCCTTCTTTCCTTCCTTCCTTCCTTTTTTTTGGATGTAGGTCAGGCATTTATTGTTTCTTTTTTTTTCTTCATGAACACTTAAAAAAGATAAAACTGTTAACTTGCCCCTTCCTCCAGCATTATATTGAATAGCATATTTCTCAAGAAAATAGATTTCCACAATTAGTAAACACGTCTATTAGTAAATATTCATTCACTAAGATTCCCTGCAAAACCCGTGTCCTTAGGTGTCATAAACCAATCATTAACCTCATCAAAAGCTCTCTGTCCTTTCAGATCCCTGCATTTAAAAAACTAATTTATCTTTTACATTCCAATTCCAATTCCCCCTCTCCTCCCATCCCCCCTACTTCCCCCCTCACCCCACCTCTCCCCTGTCCATGGGCAGACACACATTCACACACATACACATACATAAGTAATACAAAGAATATATATGAAAAAACCCCTGAGAAACTAGAAGTGGCAGAAATGGACACTGACTCTAGTTGGGAGAGCACAGGATGGGAAAGTAAATCATCTCTAATATATGGGTAGAAAGAAATGGCACGAAAGCACGAGTAAAACCTTTAACAGGAGCTAGGAAAAGAGCAATAGGTAAGTAAGCATCTGAAGACCTGAGTTCACAGCACCCAAGAAAAGCTGGAAAGCACAGCCCATGGTCTGCAGTCCCAGTGCTCTGCAGCAAGACAGAAGGCAGCACAGGAGAATCCTCAAAGGCCATTGGCCAGCTGGCCTGGCACACCCAACTGCAAACAAGGACAGAGATCCTGTCTCAAACAGGCAAACAATGTATCCACACCCGAGGCTGTCCCTGACCACCATACATGTGCCTTGGCATGAGTCGCACACACTGACACACACACATACACTGACACACACACATACATACACACACACACACTGACACACACACACACACACACACACACACACACACACGCTGACACACACTGACACACATTGACAACACACACTGACACACACACTGACACACACACTGACACACACATACACTGACACACACACACACACACACACACACACTGACACACACTGACAACACACACTGACACACACACACACTGACACACACACTTGCAATTACTACATACATATGTATAAGTGCAGACATATTGGTTAAAAAGTGCTTTTAAAAATAATATATACTGTTGAGCTGTGGCGCACGCCTTTAATCCCAGCACTCAGGAGAACCGTGAGTTCAAGGTCAGGCTGGTCTACAGAGTTGAGTTCTAGGGCAGTCAAGACTACACAGAGAAATTCTGTCTCAAAAAAACCCCAATAAATAATAATAATAATAATAATAATAATGAGGTAATTCATTTTCATTCTCATGTCCACCCTCTCTTAATGTCAGTGGATTTTTACATAAGCAATTTCAATATATACAATTAAATATATATATATATATATATATATATATATATATATATAATTAAACAGGGTAAACACATAACAATCTGAACATCAAATTAAATAGTGTTAATAGTGTTAACAGATAAAAATATTGGCAGGCAAACTTTAACATGCTCCCCTAATGGCTTCTACCTCCTGGTATCTATGCCCTTGTTTAACCCCATTCCCCTTGTATGGGTAGGTCCTAAAACCTCACTTCTAAAGGAGTATGGCAAAGGTAATCAGATGCCATTATCCATGATTAGGTTACATAAAGTTAGCTGCCATCTTGCTAAAGACTTGGCTGGCATGATTTAGCAAAGCAAGTAGTCATACTGAAGAGGTCCACATGGCAAGGAATGAAGGATGGCCTTCAGCCAACAATCAGGTAAGAACTGAGGCTCTCAGTCCAATAGCTCTTGAAGAAAAGAATTCTGCCAACTACCTGAAATCTTGGAAGTCAGTTTTCCTCAATCAAGACTTCAAATAGACAACAGCGCTGACCAACACTTTTGTCCCTGTGAAAGCTCTTGAAGCAGAGAACCCAGGTCATCTGTGCCCAGACTTGTTACTCCAAAAATCAAAGATACTAAATATATCCTATTAATGTTATGGGCATGTTAGTAAGCTTGATTGAGGCAAACACTTCACAATGACTATGTATGAAAACATGTTATATATGTTAAATACATATCAATAACTTTAATTGACCAACTATAACAGAATGAAAAAACAAAATGTAGAAAAACTGTATATATCTGAAAAGAGACAGATGTGAGAAAATTTTAGCAAGGGACCTGAATCTAAGCCAACGGATAGATAGCACGATCTCAATGTAAGGGTCAGCACTTTTTGAAATACAGGAGCTAATGAAGGGCCCAGTGAAACGGCTCAACAAATAAAGGTGCCTGCCACTAAGCCTGACAATCTGAGTTCAATCTCCAGGACCCAAGAGAAGAAGAGAGAACTGACTTCCAAAAATGTCCTTTCATTTCCATGCACATCTCTCCCCCCCCACACACACATACAGAATAGAACTTAAATAAACAGCCAGGCAGTGGTGGCGCACACCTTTAATTCCAGCACTTGGGAGGCAGAGGCAGGAGGATCTGTGTAAGTTTAAGGCCATCTTGGTCTACAAATAGCAAGTTCCAGGACAGCCAAAGCTATACAGAGAAAACACTGTCTTGAAAAACAAAAAGACAAAATGAAACAAGAAAAAAAAGATTTCCATACACAGCAATCACTTTTTCTATGCCTTCACAACTGCTATTCTAAATTCAGATTTATCCTGTGTTGTCAAATATCTAAATAAGAAATTCTATTTATTCATTTGTTTGTGTTGTGGCTCTGGCTGGCCTAAAAACACTATGGAGATCAGATTGGCCTCTAAAGATTTGTCCAAGTGCTGGGACTAAAGGCATGTGCTATCCTGCCCAGTGTTACATGAGAACTTACAGTATGAAAGGTTTTCCTTAAAGTGAAAATGTTTTCTCAGTGACATTTTCATCTTTTCAAATGTCATGATCATTTTTTGCATTTGTTAATAAAATTCACCTTCCCTAACCTCCTGTGGCTACACATATAGACACTTTGATGTCATGATTATCACACAAACTGTGACATCATTCTTGTCTGCTATTTCTTCTTTACCAGCTCTACCTTTCACTCAAACTTCAGTTACTATTTTTGTTACTCTGTTTTATCTTGATTCCCCAATTTTCAATTCTAATTATCAGCATTTACAAAATATCACATTGCAAAGAGACCAACACAACTAAGTACTTTGTACATAAATTTAGTAACAAGGTGAGCAGCCACTAATCACTAGCAGATTTTGAAGACATGACTGACCATAACACATGTTTTTTTGACAGTTTCCATGGACTGGAGAGTTGGCAAAAGACATCTATATACTGTGTAGTTGCAGATAACATACCATGCTAACTGAAATTCAAACCATGCTATTGGGAGAACTGGAATTACTTAACTAAATTGTGGCAAATGAAATCTCTGTAATTGGAGCTGTGCAAAATGAGAACTTATAAAACATATTTAAATTTATTTTTTGCTTTGAGATTTTTCTGTTTTGTTGAGACAGTGTCTCACTATGTAACCCAGGCTGGCCTAGAACTCATTATGTAAGCCAGAAGACTGTCCTGCCTCAAATGCTGGAATTATAGTTGAGAGTCATCTCACATGGCTATTATGTGTAAATAAACAGAAACACTAAGTAAAAGACTGGCAACAGGACTTCAAGTTTTACCATGGTATCAACCACCACAGACAAGAAAACTGGGTGTGATATGTGAGGCATATATTTTAAGATAATACACAATGACAGGGGAATGAGGTGGCCATAAAACTATACTTCTACAGGGAGTGGGAGGTAGTTCCATCAGTGACATAAAAAGGGGAACCTAGAGCAGATTTATAGAGGACAAAGAGATTAGATTAGAATTAAGGAGTGTGTGTCTTGAAAGAAGTCTTCAGATAACTCCATCCAGAACTTGCCTCCTCTTTAAGTTGGTTCTTCAGTATGAAGCTCTTCTTGCACATGGTAAAACTCTGCCAAGACCAGGCAAACGACCATGACAGAGCTATAAGCACCACAACCAGCCAGACTGCAGAAACCTAAATAAGACGCTCAAAAACCTGAGACCCAAAAAAAATAAAAATAAAAATAAAAAAAGCGACAGCTCCAGAAACCTAAGTCATTTATACTGAAAAATTCTACCAAAATAAAGGCCACTTGAAATCTATTCTAATAACTGATAAACAAGGAGGACCCTAAGGAGACAGGCATGACCCCCCGGAGAAGGGGAAAGGGTCAAGATCTCCTGAGTAAATCAGGAGCACAGGAAGAGGGGGGAGGGAGCTAGGAGAATGAGAAGGGGAGAAGAGGAGGGGTGAGGAGGACATGAGGGAGCAGAAAGGTTGAGTCGGGGGAAGAATAAAGATAACAAGAATGGAGATACCATAATAGAGGGAGACATTTTAGGTTTACAGAGAAATCAGGCACTCGGAAAATGTCTGGAGATCTACAAAGATGACACCAGCTAACAATTTAAGCAACAGAGGAGAGGCTGCCTTAAATGCCCTCCCCCTGATAATGAGACTGATGACTGACTTATATGCCACCTGATAGCCCTCATCCAGTAGCTGGTGGAAGTAGAAGCAGACAGCCACAACTAATCATCGAACTGAACTGGAACCCAGATGCAGAGAAGGATGAGTGAAGAGCAAAGGGGTCCAGACCAGGCTGGTGAAACCCAGAAACAGCTGACCTGAACATCGGGGAACTCTTGCCCCCCAGACTGATAGCTGGGAAACCAGCATGGGACAGATCCAGACCCCAGGAACATGGATTTCAGTGAGGAAACTTCAGAAATCTACGGGACTTCCTGTAGTAGTTTAGTACTTACCCTAGCACAGGTGTGGACTTTGGGAGCCCATTCCATACAGAGGGATACTTCCTGAGCCAAGACACACAGGGGTGGGCCTAGGCCCTATCCCAAAGGACACAATAGACTCTGATGACACCCTATAGAAGGCCTCACCCTCCAGGGGGAGCAGAAAGGATATGTGATGGATAGGGTTTTAGTTGGGGGGGGTGGTAGGGGAGGACGGGAGGGAGAAGGGAACTGGGATTATCTTGTAAAACAATCCTGTTTCTAATTCTAATTTTAAAAAAGTTGAAAAAAAAGAAAAAATCTGAAAGAAAAAAAGATATAAAACACTAAAAAAAAAAAAAAAAAAAGAAATGGAAGAAAAAAACCAAACCAAAAAATACAAGAAATCAATGAAACTCTTAAAGAAAGCCAAGAAAAAAACAATTAAACAGATGAAGGAAACAATTAAAAAAAAAGAAATCTATTCTAATAAATCTTAGGGATACATGAAAATAGCATAAAGCTGATCTGCAAAACCAGCCACAATGAGCTCAACAATTTCTCCGTCTCCCTCTCTCTCCCTCTCCCTCCTTTCCCTCTCTCTTTCAGCAGGGTTATTTATTCTGTTTAATCCTGGCTGTTTTGGAACTCATGTTGGAGATCAGGCTGTCCTCTGACTCAGAGATCTGCCCACCTCTGCCTCACCAGTGAGGAAATTAAAGACATGTGCCACCACTGCCCGGCTGGGCTCAATAATGTCCTTTCTTTCTTTCTTCCTTCCTTTCTTTCTTTTTTTTTTTTTCTTTTCTTTCTTTCTTTTGGAACTAGCTCTTGTAGACTACGCTGGTCTTGAACTCACAGAGACACACCTGCCTCTGCCTCCCGAGTGCTGGGATTAAAGGCGTGCACCACCACCACCCAGCCAGGGCTCAATAATTTCTAAAAAGAAAAAAATACAGATATTCAATAATATAACAGTCAGTGTCTAAAACTAAATTTATGATGGACTCAGTGGCACAAAACTGCAATTCCAGCAGTCAGGAAGCTAAGAATAGTTTGGAACACAGCAAGACCAAGACCCATCCTGTCCCAAAACAAAATGGGAGTTTTCCAAAAGAAAAATACAATATCTGAAAAGGCAATTTCACAAGATAGGTTTTTTCCTACAGATTAAACATTGTAGGAAAAAAGTGAAAATATAAAAATATGAGAAAAGCAATACATAGAATGATGCACCAAGAGAAAAATACTAAGAAAACGAAAACAAAACAAACAAAAACAGGCTGGAGAGACATCTCCATGGTGACAAGCACTGGCTGCTGTTCCAGAGGACCCAGGTTCAATTCCCAAAACCACACGGCAGCTCACAACTGTCTGTGACTCCAGTAGTTCCTGAGGACTGACAACCTCACACAGACATGTATGAACATAAAACACCAATGCACACAAAAAGATAAATTAACAAATCATTTAGGAAAAGGACAACAAAACCTCAGTGACCTATCAAAACTATCAAGTGGTGTAATAACATGTGTATAATTGGTCTTCCACAGAGAAAACCTGGTGGGAAGGGGGAAGAAAAACAAGTAGCAAATACTTTTGAAAAGAACAGTATTTTCAAATAGATTTGAAAAACAATAAAATATATGAAAAGTGCCAGAAATATAAATATGTCACTACATGTTTTAAAATGTTTAAGACATAAGCAGCTTGGGGCTGGAGAGATGGCTCCATACATAAAGGGTTTGCTGTGCAAGCCCAAGGACCTGAGTTCAGAATCCCAGAACCTGTATAAAAGCCAGGTATGGTGGAACTCACTTGTAACCCAGCACTGGGGAAAAGGGGGAAGGTGGGTAAAGATATATGATCCCGTGGTCTTGCAGGCCAGGCAGCCTAGTCAAAATGGTGTGCTCCGAGGTCACTGAGAGATCTGATCTTAAAACAAACAACAAACAAACAAACAAAAAACAAAAACAAAACCCACACAGGCACACAGGTGGAGGCTGGAGAAGTGGCATCCCAGATAAGAACCCAGAGGACCTGGGTTCACTTCCCACCCCCACATGGTGGCTTCCAATTGTCTGTGACTCCAGTTCCAGAGGATACAACACTGGCTTATGCTGTCATCAGGGATGGATGTGGTATACAAGCATACACGCAGACAAAACACCCATGCACATAAATACATAAATACTAATAACTAACTAACTAAATAAATGGTTAAAATTGATGTGCATAGATGCACTCATACACACAACTTAATATAAACAGCCTAGTGGTGGTGGCGCACGCCATTAATCCCAGCACTTCAGAGGCAGAGGCAGCGGAGCTCTGTGAGTGCATGGCCAGCCTGGTCTACAGAGTCAGTTCCAGCACTTGTCCTTAAAAAAATTAAAATAAATAATAATAATAATAATAATAGTACAAGCAGATGGACTTGGCGGTACGTGCCAGCAGTTGGTTGGCAGAAGCAGATAGATCTCCATGAGTTTGAGGCCAGCATGGTCTACACAGGGTTCTAAGACAGCCAGGGCCACACAGACAGACCCAGACCTGTCTTGAAATCTTGAAAGAGACGGAGGGAGGGAGGGAGGGAGGGAGGGAGGGAGGAGGGAGGGAGGGAGGGAGGGAGGAGGGAGCGGGCAAATAATAGTATTACAAAAGAAAATAATTAAGATGCAGAGCAACAGAGGAAGGCACCTGACACTGACATCTGCACATGGATATGGATGCATGCAAACAAGCGCGCGCCCACACACACACACACACACACACACACACACACACACGCACGCACACACGCACGCACGCACGCACGCACGCACGCACGCACACACACAAGAATGCATATGCATTCATGTGCAAAACACATACACAAAACATGCATACATGTAAAATAAGCAATTTAAGCAAAACTAATGAATTGTAGTGTTTATAACACACATAGAAGTAAAATATGACAAAAAATACAAAGTAGAAAATAGAAATACCAAGTGTGAAAAGTTTTTTTTTTTTTTAAGGGAGATTATACTGTTTTGCAAAGCAAACAATTATCAAAGAATGTATTTAATAAGGTTCTGTTACCAAGAATTTATAAAGAACTTTTTGGGATCCCGATACCTCAGTCAGTAAAGTGCTTGGGCAAACATGAGGCCCTGAGCTTGATCCTCAACACCCATGTAAAAAGCCAAACATGGTGATGTGTCCTTACAAAATACCAGGGCTGAAGACAGGCAGAGCCCTGGGACTCACTGGCCAGCCAGCCTAGGGCATGCTCCTGGCTAACCAATAAGAGAGCTTGTCTCAAGAATTAGGTGAATGGCTCTTGAGAAGTGATACCTGAGGTCAACCTCTAGACTCAACACACATGTGCACACATATGCATGCGGCACATACACAGATAACTTTTGAACTGGAGATGTGGCAAAATGAAAAGCTTGTCTTAGATGTATAAAACTCTGAGTTCAATCCCCAGTGCAAAAATAAAAATTAAAAGAGGAGGAGGAGGAAGTAAAAGTAAAACAACAGAGTTCTTAGAACACGCACTCTGGAGGCTGAGAAAGGAGGACCGTCTGAGTCCAGAAACTTGATAACTTATGGAACAACAATAACAACAAAAGTCAAGTAACCCAATTTTAAACTAGGAACAAAACAAAAAACCCCTGCAGTATTTCTCCATAGCAGTTCTCAACCTGTGTATCACAACCCCACTAGGGGTCAAAGGACCCTTTCACAGAGTTCACATACCAGATATCCCGCATATCACATATTTACATGAGGATTCAAAACAGCAGCAAAATTACAGTTATGAAGCAGCAATGGAAATACTTTACGGTTGGGGTCAGCACAACATGGCTGTATGAAAGGGCTGCGGCACTAGGAAGGTTGAGAAGCACTGTTCTATAAGAATACGCAAATGGTAACAAACAGATGAAAAGATTGCTCAACAATAGGAAAATGAAAATCAGAAGATAGAGTTCACATCCAAGTAGGATGGCAATTCAAAAACAAAACAAAACAAAACAAACAAACAAACAAAAACTGGAGTCAACCAGATACTTCAGAAGAGGGCTTGCCAAGACACCCAGATGTGCTGGAGCCTTAGTGTCACAAAGTACAAAACAATCCCAGAACAGAAACTAATGCTAGAAAGGACGGAGGAAAAACAGGAACCCTTAGCATGTTGCTGGTGGAGACAGAAACTGTGGAAAAAGTTTGACAAATCTCAAAAAGGTAAATGTAGAATTACCATATGACCATCCTAACAACTGTTTACCCAAAACACATAAATATACATATATACATTAAAATTGAAAATAAGCACTCAATCAAATACATGTACACATATGTTCATAGCAGCATTACCCAAAATAGTCAAAAAGGTGCAAATGGCCTAAGTATTTACCAATAATTGAGTGAATAAAAAAATTGTACTATGTTAAATAAAACATTATGTAGCTAAAAAAAACCAATTGAAACATAATGCAACATGGATAAACCAAAAAAATATTGTACTAAGTAAAAGAAGCCAGAAACAAAATATGAAATATCCAGAACAGGAAACACATATAGACAGAATATAGACTGGCAATTGCTGGAGGAAGAAACAGAAACTGTGTAACAGATAATAAGCTTTACATGGCATAATGGAAATATTCTATAATTAGAGATTGTGGATACATAATTTAACTGATTAACATTTTAAATGCATATTACATGATATGGAAGTGGACACCTATTGCTCACACACACAGGAAGCTGAGGCAGGATAGAAAGCTAGCCTAGGCTATATACAAAACTTTGTCTTTAAAAAAAGTACATTTTAACCTCTAAAGGAACCACTAAAAAAAATTCCTACTATGCCAACAGAAGAAACACAATACCAAAAAAATAATTCAAAGGCAAGTTTAAAAACAGATGAGACAAATAGCAAAATGGTTTAAACTTAATCATGTCAATATCTACACTTAGGGGTGTGTGTATGTGCATGTGTGTGTGCATACCTGTGTGCACACCTGCGAGCACAAACACAATACAAAATGTTAGTCACCTATGGCTACTGTGCACTTGGATGATGGTATATTCCAAACACAGTTGTTTAAACACCCACTGAGGGCTGGAGAGATGGCTCAGCTGTTAAAGGCTAGGCTCACAACTAAACACCCAATGAATTTTTTTTTTTAAACAGATTAACAATAACTTTACACTGAATGCATGCTGAAATGATTAAGTATACTGGGTCAAAATACATTATAAAAATGTGAATTGCTTTTTTCACATCTTTGAAATTGCTTCAAAATTTTAAAATATTTCAATCTCCCAAATAACAGAACTTCCAAATGATAAGCAAAATAGGGGCTATAGCTCAATGGAAGAACACATATTTATCACGTATGAGGCCCAGAAATCAGTATCATGCACAAAAGAAAGGGAGGGAGGGAGAACACACAATTCTGTAACCAGCTTGAGATTTTTAATACATATCCTTCAGGTACTTGAAAAAATTAGCACAAGGAAGTAAAGAATGCAGTAAATGAACCTGGCCTGATGAGTTAACCTTAGGCACTGCAGCCGTCAAGTACAGCACACTCTTTTTAAGCACTCTTGTTACCATGACAGATCTTATGGTGGAGCATGGTTTTAGTTTAACAAGACGGAAGCTGCACAGTGTACCGCTGACCAGCATAATTATCAATGAGGAGGTGACTAAACAAAGTCCTAGTTCCATGCATGACACGCTGAGCATACGCCTCCTGTATTTCCCATTGAATTCAGCTAACACAAATGGCCAGAACACATGGAGCAGCTATTGGAGGCCTCTGAAAAGTAAGTAAGAACAAGTGGGTGGGGAAGAGGACCGTAACATAGCATAGTACTGAACCAACAATGAATTTACCTTTTTATTATTCCTCCAATATCCACCAGCCGGAACTGCAGCCTGAAACCCAAAAGTGAGTATCAGTGTAGGTACAGGGCTCCAGAAAAAGCCTAATTCTAGCTGAAGTTCTGTAGGGTATCCTCAGAGAATGAAAAACCTCACATTTTTCTTTAATTTTTCTGCATTATCTCTAAGCAATCCCATGATAAAGGTCACCTAAGAAACAATGACCCACAGGAACCCAAAACTCTGAAATAAAGAGGCCTTCTCCTTTGACCGGAAAGAAGAGGCAAAGCCTCACTGCTTCCTTCCAACCCCAACCCCTGCCCCTTTTTCTTTGTCATTTACTCCCAGACGCATTAACATTTTTAGGCATAGATAAAGGACTGCCTTTCTAGATACAGGACTAACATAAGTAGCCCTAAGAAACCGGACAGTACTGATACTTGGACTGTGGGCAAGATGCCAGGAACACTTCAGTGTTCACCCCAGCTGAATACAGATGGATATAACTCAAACAAGCAAGCTAAAGACTCTCAGAACTGAAATATAACACAGACCACCAACCAGATCCCAGGCTGCTCACCAAGTATCATGCACAGATTAGATCTCAATGCTGCTTGCAGAGGCTTTTTGAAGCGAGGGTAAGATGGCAACCCACAAACTCACAGCCCTCGTCACAGCCTCCCCTAAGCACTGAGATTACAAGAGAACACCACTATGGTCATCAGAAAATATAACCATTTTTAATGAGATTAGAATAAAATACAGAGCCTTGTAGTATCAAAAGTGCCAATGACAGCTGGGTGGTGGTAGCCCATGTCTTTAATCCCAGCACTTGGGAGGCAGAGGCAGGCCTCTTGAGTTCGAGGTCAGCCTGGTGAATTGAGTGAATTCCAGGACAGCAAGAACTACACAGAGAAACCCTGTCTCAAAAAACCAAATACCAAAAAACAAACAAAAAAAGTGCCAACGACAACCCAAATTTGCTTATCAAAAATGCAAAAATTTCAGTTTTTGTCAGCCAAAGCCAAAGTGATAGAGATGCTGGAATTGTGAAAACTTTAATATAGCTAGAATGAAAATATTCCAGTAATTTAAGGGCAAACACTCTTGAAATAAACAGTACTAGCAAAGAAACAATAAAGAAGCAAATGGAAGTGTTAGAATTGAAAGTAAGTTGAAGTTTAAAACTTGTTGGATGAACTCAATAGCAGCAAAATAAATACTACAAACCAATATACCTTATGAACTACAAGCAACATCCTCAACAAAATACTGACAAAATCCAGCAACAAACAGAAAGGACTATAAACCACGTCCAATGAGACCTGTCCTAGCTATGGAAAATTTACTGTCTTGGGATCTAAAGAGAATTGGTACCTGGCTCTGCCACTTATGGGGCCTGCCTGTACATCTTCCCTTTAGTTGCATGAACTGTCTTTGTATCCTTTAAAAGAGCTGCCCATCCTTATTTAAAGAGGAATTAGGCAACTTGACATTTGAAACCAAAAGCAACTGATAGACACAATTCCAAAGAGCTTGTAATCTAGTTAAAAACATGAAATAAGAGTTTAGCCACAATTTAACATGTTGAAAGTGTTCTACAAGTGGTTTTTTTTTTAATGTATGTATGTATGTATGTATGTGGGTGTGTATGTGCATCAGATGAGTGCTTTGTGTGCAAGTAGGGCAGGAGGAGGAGGGCATTGGATCCCCTGGAACTGGAGTTACAGATGGTTGTGAGCAGCCATGTGAGTGCTGGAAACTAAGCCCAGGACCTCTGCAAGAGCAGGCAGTGCTATTAACTTCTGAGCCATCTCTCCAGCCTCCACAGCTTTTTGTTTGTTTGGTTGACTGGTTGTTTGTTTTTTTGAAACAGGGTCTCTCTCTATTAGGTCGTTCTGGCTGTCCTGTAACTTGCTATATTGACCAAACTGGCCTTGAATTCACAGAGACCACCTGCATCTGCTTCCACAGTGCTGGTATTAAGGGCATGCATGACCATACCTGGTCAGCCCCCACATCTTAACATTTATAAACATTTAGAAATCACAGAACACACTGGGTGGGTCACCACCTGACTACAGTACTTTGGGAAGGGAAAGGATTACTGCATATTTACAGCCAGTTATAGGCTACAAAAAAAGAAAAAAAAAGATGAAAAGACAATGCTACACAAATTAAGATTAAGATTAAAATGTTGCTACCTTAATATGGCCATAAATTCACCTGTTCTTATTATAATCATTGTAGTACACATGGATTGCTGTACAGAAAGCTTTTTAAAAAATTTTTTCTGGATAGGGTCTCATGTATCCCAGGTTAGCCTGGAACTCACTATATAGCCAATGAGAACCTTAGACTCCTCTGATCTTCCTGCCCACACCTCCCCAGTTTTGGAAAATCTTAAATCAAACTTAGCCAAGTGCCAGATCTAATTTATGTTAATACAAATGAAAGAAAAGTAAAACACAAGTATTTGGCAATTAAAAAAATTAGAATGTTGATATCACAAAAAAATGTTTTCTCATTTCATTCTTATATCTTTCCAGTGGCTTTTAAGATCTTTTGTTTTCTGTACTAAAGCAAAATAGTGAAAATGTTTTTTATAGAAAGTTGAAGAAAGCTATGTATTCATTTGCTTTGGGTCGTTCTAGTCTCTGGGGTAAAGCGGTAATTAGGAAGGCCTTTTTAGGGCTGTATGCTAGTCTCACAGGTGCAAAGCTACTCCATATCTGAAAAAAATCTAAATTCATATTGAGGAGGCTGTGTTTTTAAAGCATATTATTTACACAATTCACTTGAATGGCTCCTCTGGAAGCTGGGTGGCTCTCTTATGCAATTATGTCCTTAGGAACCCTCCTCTGCACAGCCGTGGAAATTCAAGTAAGAATAATTTACTGGTTATACACAGTTATTAGAATTTTAAAGCACTTGTTTGTTCAAAATTCTACTTTGTCAAACAGTTATATTTGACTGTGTCCTTAATCAATAATAATGAACAATGCTTTAGAAGGTAGCCAGGTTTGAACTGTAATGTTCTAAAGGAGCATCGGGAGCGGCTTCTCTTCCCCCCCCCTCCACCAAGCTTCATGGTGAAATTAACAAGTGGGATTCTAAACATCTGTATTAGAATACTGACTTCAATTACAGATGCAGAACTTTATCTGTAAGGAACTGTTAAGAACATTTTAACAATGAAGAAGCTGGGGAGCATAGAAATTAAGACTGTCGAATTTGAAAGAATAAAATAAAAACTATTTTTTAAAGTTAGATAAAATATTAAACATAAACATGCAACAGGGCATCATAGCACTATCTAAGACTGGATGTTCTTGACACTAAAAAAGTCATTTGGGGGATGTAGGTCAGTTGGAAGAGCGTTTACCTAGTATGCACAAAGCCTAGGCTCAATTCCCAGCACCACATAAACTATGCACAGTGGCATACACCTGCAGTCCACACAAACATGAGAGGGCAAGAAGAATCAGAAGGTCAAGGACCTCTTCTGTTACATGGTTAAGTCCAGGCCAGCCTGAGATACATGAGGCTTTTTTTTTTTTTTGAAACAATCATTTTACATATCAATCCTCCCATCCTCCCATGCCCCCTACCCCCCCAGCTCCCCAAGGACAGTGAGGCCTTCCATGGGGGATCATCAAAGTCTGTCACATCATTTGGGGCAGGGCCTAGGCTGGGGTCCATGTGCTCTTACTAGGTCAGGTCAGCTGGTTCTGTAGGTTTCACTAGCAAGGTCTTGACCCCTTTCTCATCCCTCCTCCCTCACTACAACTGGATTCCAGGAGTATGGCTCAGTGCTTAGCTGTGGGTGTCTGCTTCTGCTTCCATCAGCTACTGGATGAAGGCTCTAGGATGACATATAAGTTAATCATCAATATCATTATAGGGGAAGGGCATCAAAGGTGGCCTTTCCACTACTGCCTAGAGTCTTAGTTGGGGGTCATCTTTGTGGATCTCTGAACATTTCCCTAGTGCCAGATTTCTCTTTAAACCTCTATTAAGGTATCTCTTTACTTGCTCTCCTCTATTCCTCCCCTGTCTCAGTCTTCCTTATCCCTCTTGTTCTCCTCCCCCCTCCTCTTCTCCCCTTCTCTTTTCCCCCAAAATGCTAAAACTATACAATGGAAAAAAGAAAGCATCTTCAACAAATGGTGCTGACATAACTGGATGCTGACATGTAGAGGATTGCAGATAGATCCATATCTATCGCCATGCACAAAACTTAAGTCCAAATGGATCAAAGACCTCAAAATAAATCCAGCCACACTGAACCACAGTGGGAGGTACCCTTGAACAAACTGGTACAGGAGATCACTTCATGAACATAACACACTAGTGCAGACACGGAGACAATAAATGGGACCTCCTGAAACTGAGAAGCTTCTGTAAGGCAAAGGACACAGTTAGTAAGACAAAACAGCAGCCCACAGA
This sequence comes from Cricetulus griseus, assembly GCF_003668045.3. Taxonomy (NCBI): domain Eukaryota; kingdom Metazoa; phylum Chordata; class Mammalia; order Rodentia; family Cricetidae; genus Cricetulus; species Cricetulus griseus. Next base: position 16,168,991 of record NC_048596.1, read on the forward strand.
ATGGGAAGAGATCTTCACCAATCCCACATCTGACAGAGGGCTTATCACCAAAATATACAATGAACTCAAGAAGCTAGTCACCATAACACCAAACAATCCAATTAAAACGTGGGGTTCAGAGCTAAATAGAGAATTCTCAGTAGAGGAATCTAAAATGGCTGAAAGACACTTAAGAAGTGCTCAACATCCTTAGCCATCAGGGAAATGCAACTCAAAACAACTCTGAGGTACCATCTTACACCGGCCAGAATGGCTAAAATCAAAAACCAATGACAGTCTGTGCTGGAGAGGATGTGGAGAAAGGGGAACACTCCTCCATTGCTGGTGGGAATGCAAACTTGTGCGGCCACTTTGGAAATCAGTATGGCTACTCCTCAGGAAAATGGGAATCAATCTATCTCATGATCCAGCAATTCCACTCTTGGGCATATACCCAAAGGATGCACATTCATACAACAAGGACATCTGTTCAACTATGTTCATAGCAGTGTTGTTTGTAATAGCCAGAACCTGGAAGCAACCTAGATGCCCTTCAACTGAAGAATGGATAGAGAAAATGTTGTACATTTACATAATGGAGTTCTACTCTGCGGAAAAAAACAATGAAATATTGAAATTCACAGACAAATGGACGGAACTGGAAGAAACCATCCTGAGTGAGGTAACCCAGTCACAGAAAGACAAGCATGGTATGTACTCACTCATATATGGAGTTTAGACATAGAGCAAAGGATTACCAGCCTACTATCCACACCTCAAGAGAAGCTAGGAAACAAGGAGGACCCTAAGAGAAAAATACAGAGTCCCCCGAAAAAGAGGAAAGGGACAAGAACTGAGGTGGGTTGTTTTGTTGCTGTTTGTTTGTTTTAAGTCATTCTGCTGGGTGTAGAGACCCACCCTTTAGTCCCAGCACTCAGAAGGCAGAGACGGATGGACAGATTTCTGTGAATTTGAGGCTAGCTTAGACAACATAGGACTTTCTGGGTGAAAGCTATATAGTGAGATCCATTCTCCCCACCACCCTCTTTCAAGAGTGCACACGTATTCAAGTGCCTGCACACACACACACACTTTTTAATAGACATGTATAGGAAAACAAGCTTAATGAACATTATGGACAGAGGCAGGCAGTATATTATTTTTCTTATAAGAGAATAAGTATTTATACATTGCTTGCCATGTCATTTAAAATCAACTGTTTTGGATTCCTGGATTTTTTTAAGTGCTCATTTTCTTGTTCATAGGCAACTCGCAATTACCTTAGATTAGGGTTAACAAACTCAATCACCAACACCTGTACTAAGTTTTTGTTTAATAACCACAAAAGATTATTTGGCCACATTGGCATTTCACTGCATTAAATTCAAGTTTAAAAAGTCAAGCAAAGTACAAGGAAGCTACTTTTGCAGTGGTAATGACTGCAGACTCACAGTTGACAAAGAGGGACATAGAGGCCTCTATGACAGCCCCGACTCTCCTACCCAAAAAAGTAGCAGCCTAGACAGAAAGCTACTGAAGAGAGCTCTTAAAAATTGTGGTAAAATGCCAGGCATTGGTGGTGCGCACCTTTAATTCCAGCACTCAGGAGGCAGAGGCAGGTGGATCTCTGTGAGTTCGAGACCAGCCTAGTCTACAGAGTAAGTGCCAGGACAGGCTCCAAAGCAATACAGAGAAACCCTGTCTCGAAAACTAAAAACCAAAAACCAAAACCAAAACCAAAAAAATTGTCATAAGAATGCTGAAGTGTAGCTCTCCACAACTGAGGGTTTCTGGCGAAGTGTGGGTGGGGAAGGACTCAGTTTTCTTTTCTTTTTTCCAATAAAAATATTTTTAATGTTTGTCATGTAAAGATACTTTTTAGGAAATTATATAACACTTATTTTAATTGCCCTATCAATTTGAATCCATTTTCTATTTCGATTTTCCCCATTTTTTAAAATTAATTTTACATTCCAACCACAGTTCTCTCTCCTACCCCTCCTTCCACCCCCATCACCTCCCCCCTAGCCCACCCCCAGTCCATCCTCCTCAGGGGTAAGGGCTCCCATGAGGAGTTTACATTCTGGCACAAAGGGTTGGGGCAGGGCCCGGTCCCTCTCCCATACAATAAAAATGAGCATGGCATTCCACCATGGGGAGGGATTCCAACAAGCTAGCTCATGTACCAGGTTTGTGTAGTGGTCCTACTGCCAGGGCCCCTCAGATAGTCCAAGCTACACAACTGTCTCCCATATACTGAGGGCCTAGTTTAGTCCGCTGGAGTCTCCACAGTTGTAGGTCTAGAGTTGATGAGTTTCCACGAGCTTGGTTCAGCTGTCTCTATAGATTTCTTCATCATGACCTTGACCTCACTTGCTCATATGTCCCCTCCTCCCTCTCTTTGCCTGGATTCCCAGAGCTCGGCCCGATTCTTGGTTGTGGATCTGTGTGTCTGGTTCCATCAATTACTAGACGAGGGCTCTATGATGATAGTTGGGGTATTCATCAATCTGATTACAGGAGTAGGTCTGTTCAGGCATCCCCTCTACTGTTGCTAGGAGTCTTAGTTGGGGGCCTCCTTGTGGATTCTTGAGAGTTACCCTTAGCACCAGGTTTCTCCCTAAGCCCATAGTGGCTCTCTCTATTAAAATGTCTTTTTCATTGCTCTTCACTGCATCCCTTCCCACCTCAGACATCTCGTTCCCTCTGTTCTCATCCCCCCTTCCCACCCCCCTCCCCAGTTTGTCCCAAGGAGGACTCAGTTTTCTTTAGGGGGCTGGCTACTGGGAGTTTGACTATGCTCCAGAGAGCATTTGGGCAACACAAGTTGGGCTTTTTTCTCCTCCTCCTCCTCCTCCTCCTCCTCCTCCTCCTCCTCCTCCTCCTCCTTTGAGGGGGGTTGTTCACAAGGGTGGGGGGCAGACCTGGGAGGACTGGGAAGTGAGTGTGATCTGGGTACAATCATATTGCAATAAGCTCCAAAGAATGTCTAAATTCTTTTATTACCCTAAAATTTATTGTGGTAAATATTATTTTAAATAACTAGGCTACCAGTTGAAGCTTTTGGTAATGTGGAGCTGGCCTATGTGCACCCTCCCAATGGCCACAATGCTCACTGGGAAGATCAGGTTATATGTATTTCTGAGAGATGGAAGACAGGGAAGGAACGAAGAGAAGAGAATACAGGGTTGAAACTACGGGAAGAAACAGGAGTGGCAGCTACCTTCTATTGTAGTAAAATGCTTTGGCCACTCTTTCTCCTGATGGGCTTACGTATTTGTTCAGAGCCATTGCCATAACCCCACAAAATCTGGCACCATGTTAATAACCCACATACTGAGGTCAGGCTGACTACCACAGACTCTATTTCTCTTCAGCAGGCAAAGGCAGCGAAAGAAGCCTCAGTAAGATCCTTTCTAAAGAAAAGGTCAAAGCCATAAGTGACATAGATGAGCTGGGCAAGCTCAAAAGGCACTGTCTGCTCGTGAAATATCACCTGGTACCAAACAGTATTTCAATGACTGCAAACCAAGTCTCCTGCCTCTCTTGGGTACTCCTTAACTTTTGTGGAAAAGATAAAGAAAATTACTCACTCATTAGAAAGAAAATAAATGGCTACATAAATAAAGACAACCATATTGCACCTGATTTCCTGGGTACCTCAGAGAAAAGAAACTCATTTTCAGCAGTGTTTACTCCACTATTTGCAAATAGCTGACTGATTGGCAGCTACAATATCTGAAATAAATAACCATTTCAAAGACCAAGCGTCATGTTCCCTGGTAAATAACAAATATGAACATTATCTACCCTCCCCATCCAGAGTGTGGAATTTAGCAGGAGAATAGATTTATTGGCTATCTGGTTGTTTGATGTGTTGTGAGGACATTTTCTGTGATGCTGTGGTTATTACTGAGGTTAGATAAGAAAATCCCCTTTCTCTCGGGACATTAGGATTAAGAGTTACATATTCACAGGAAGGATACAAAATGAGTATTTCTGAAGCAAGTGAAATGTGACAAGAAAGTGTGAAATGGAGAATGAGGAGTATACCTAATAATCTTTCTTTAAGGAAAAGAAAGAACACGGTCTTCCAGTTCAGTTTATGAGATGCACTAGTTTGCATCTTGGCTTGTGATAAACTGAGACGCAAACTAGTACATCTCAAATACACACTCTGATATTACATACTTTCAGAAAACCAATTTAAAAGTCTGCATCAGATATTACTATGAAATATTTTTACAGGATTATAAACCAGCTTTAAAAGTTTCTCTTCCAATGCATATCCAGCAGCTCTCTGATTGGACTTAAGACCCGCCCAAAAGAAAGAAATCATGCCTAGTTCTGGAAACCTAGTCAAGTCCCCAACACTATTGAAGTCTTAGATCTTGGAGGAGTGTCAACAACTGCCACTTTACTAAACCAGCATAATTCCTAACTACATTCTAATATTTGTCTTTATACCCGTGCAAGTCTAGTCTTCACCCCTCACCAAGGAGCCTTTCTTTTGTAACAGATGGAGACCATTAACAGAAAATTACAACTCATCAAATGCAGAGTTGTAGAGTCCAGTCCCAACTGATACTAGAGTCCAGTCCCAAATGATACATCTACAATGGAACTCCTACAACTTAGTCTCAGGCATCACTAAGGAAGAACTGGCCAAAAGACAAAGAGCCAGAGGAATAGGAGTTTACTGTAAGATTGTGAATCAGATTGTGAATCCTAGTAATGTCCGAAGCTATACCCATGAAGTCTCATTAAAATGGCTGTGTATACATAACCTGAACAAGGAAAATACCAACAGACATGCTAACATGGATAGGGAAAGCTCAAAAGGCCTCAACCCTACACGAAGAACTTACAGGAGAAACGGTCTTCCCCTGGGAAGAGAATAGCAACTGGTTATCCAATACCAAAGGGTCAGCCCTGAAAGCATACATGAACAGACATATTTATGTATTTAGGAATACACAACACATACACTCACACACTCACATACATGTAACAATTGTAAAAAAGAGGCCATGAATTTCAAGGTTGTCAGGTGCAAGCCTTTAACATCAGCAGAGCATTCAAGAGGCAAAAGCAGGCAGACCTGTGAGCCATACTAAGCTCCAGGCCAGTCAGGACTGGGAGAGAAAGAAGGGGGCTGGGGGGTGACAGAGAAAAGAGACAGAAAAGGCCAGCCTCAGCTAAATAGTGAATTCAAGAACAATCTAGGCTATATATGCGAGACTCTGTTTAAATAAGTAAATACTTCAAAGCTGGTTATGTTGGTGCAATCAAGAGACACAAGCAGAAAAATCAGTGCAAGTTCAAGGCTAGCTTAATTTACATAACACACACACACACACACACACACACACACACACACACACACACACACACACACACACGACATAAATAATTCTCTCTCTTGGGAAGCCTGCATCCATGTTTTGGGCATGTACTATCCTTTGGGGGGGGAAGAGAGAGAGAGAGAGAGTGTGCACTTAAGCACATGCTCTTAAATATGAAGCATGCACAATCCTTTATCTCTATTTAAAAACTCACTAACTCTGCTGCAACCACAACAAAAAGAGTATAGACATAAGCCTGTACTCAAGGGGAAGAGGAGTGACATTGGAGTAGCTCAGATAATGAAATGTGGATGGAAATATGAACATTTGGATGTAAATTTTTAGAAAAATAATCTACAGTTTTATGGATATTTACAGCATGTGTCTGTGCCTAGTCTTGCAGAACTCCATCTTATTTGTAATATAAACTGCTCCTAAAGCACTTTAATACATTGTAACTGGGAGACTGTGTACACAGTACCTATGAAGCAGCGATCAATACTCTAATACAGAGATGCCAATTCCATTACCACAGAAACCTGTGCAAGCAGCCAGTTGCTGAACAAAGAACCTAGCTTTCATCAGCTTTATTCCTAACACGTCTCCACTCTGGTGGATGAAGCATTTTGCTTTGATGCATAAATAGAAGTTGTGAGAAATAATGGCATTTAAAATAAAACTTAAGTTTTGATTACAATGAAAGCTAAAATTAATTTTTATACTCACCAGATGCTTATCTTTTACCATCAAATCCATCTATTCATATGCAATCAAAATGCTGCACCTATGTTTTATAAACTGCCATGACCTTAGATGTTTGTGTTACAGTTCACCATTTATGACTAAAATGTTACAGCAAGAAAGCATAAAAAAGAATGAACATTAAGCACTAGCTGAGAAATAAAGAAAATGGGAAAGGAAACTGAAGAAAAATATAAAAGAAAAACATTTTAGGAACAAAAATTTCTAAATTTGATTTCCATCTAAATTTGCCAACAAGAAAAAATGATGGCTTATTCACAGTCTTTTCATACAGTTTATCCCATGCACTTTTCCCTTGGGCCATTTTTACAATCCGAGACAACATTGTTGGAATATAATCAAAAAGAACCAAGAGCAGTCTGTACACAATGGTACTAGCAACTTGGGGCACCAGATCTAACTTGTGTCTAAAACCATTTCCCTGCCTTTCCTTTCACTGCTTACTTTCAACAGAAAAGCTGTGATATATCCTTTTTCAAACAGTCTTAACCATTTTCACAACTATGGTAACAGGATGCAGCTTATCTGTGCTGTCTTCCTTTTCCCTCTTTGAGTTGCCATAACAACACAATCATTCTGTTTTTCTCCAATATGTAACAACTTTATTTTAGGATTGAGGTCTTAAGAACACTAAATTTCCCTATAAAGAAAGCAAATTGCCAGGTGTTGGTGGCACACACCTTTAATCCTAGCACTCCGGGTGGTAGAGGCAGGCAAATCGCTGTGAGTTTGAGGCCAGCCTTGTCTACAGAGAGAGTTCTAGGACAACCTCCAAAGTTACAGAGAAACCCTATCTCCAAATTCAAAAAAAAAGAAGAAGAAGAAGAAGAAGAAGAAGAAGAAGAAGAAGAAGAAGAAGAAGAAGAAAGAAAATAATGGAATTTACTTTCATCATAGCAAAAAAAAGAAAAAAATCAGGCCATGTGGTGGCGGCGCTCACCTTTAATCCCAGCACTCGGGGAGACAGAAGCAGGGGAATCTCTGAATTCGAGGCCAGTCTGGCCTACAAGAGAGTGTTCCAGGACAGCTAGGGCTACACAGAGAAACCTTGTCTCAAGAAAAATAAATAAACAAATAAAAAATCTAGAGACTGGAGAGATGGCTCAGAGTTAAGAGCACTGACTGCTCTTCCAAAGACTGGGTCTGACTCCTAGCACCCCCATGGTGGTTAACCATAACTCTAGTTCTAGGGGATCCAACGCCCTCTTGTGGCCTCTATGGGCACTGCATGCATGTGGTACAATAACACACATGAGGTTAAAGGCCCATACACATTAAAAAATGTTTTCGTAATCTAATGTGTAAAAATTAAAATATTTTTAAATTAAAAATAAATAAGCTGCATTAACAAGTATCTTATTAGACATGTCCACAGTTAATAGTGACTAATTTGGGTACATGGATCTCTAACCAAAACATAACAATACTATTACAGTTATGAGCTGTGAATAAGTTTCCATTAATACTGTTCCCAAGTAAAAGAATCATGAAAAAAGACAGGTTAGGGGCCGGTCCTGCATTTACAAGTTTCAAAGGAAAGTCAAGCATGGTGGTGTACACCTTTAATCCCAGCACTAAGAGTTCGAGGCCAGCCTGATTGACAAAGTGAGTTCCAGGACAGCCAGGACTACACAGAGAAACCTTGAGGGAAAAAACAAAATGGGGAGGTGTGCTAGTTCCGGGGAACCTGATGGCTTTCTTCTGACTTCTTCGGGAAACAGGAATGAATGCACATGCTGCACATACATACATGTAAACTAAAACATTATAAAGTCCCAAGCCCTTTACTGAGCTAATCCAACTTCACTTGGATTTTTTACTTTCTAACCACCATTTAACCAGACATTCAAGTTTTTTTATGGTAGAACCACCCTGAATAAACTTACAGTTTAAATACCTTTACAACATAAAGTGTTTACAAAAACTCACAAGAAAAACTCGAGAAAAGGTCAAAGAAAGACAATTGTTGTTCAAAATTGGCAATATAAAATTATAATAATATCTTGGGGCTGACAAGATGACTCAGAAAATAAAGATGTTTGCTGCCAAAGCATGCAAACTGCAAACCCAGCTTGGACCTCTCCAGTTGTCCTCTGACTTCCAAATGCACACTCATGTCCCCATCTGTGCACACACAGTGAAGAAAAAAGAATGAAGGAAGGGGTGTGAAAGGAAAGATTTCTCTAAAAGGTTTATCATGAGTATCTTCAATCACTAAATTCCAATCCCTTATCAGCTCACAAAGATAAAGTCCCCTTTAACAATTCTACAGGAGCCATCAATACACACATACTACTGCTTACAAATAAAACAGAAATAGTATTCCTCTTTAAGGAAAAATATGCAAATGCTACTAAATTTCCCATTAGTTCCCTGAAGGCATTGAGAAGATTATTTATAATATTGTACTATTTTTGCTAGAGAGAATTTCCACATATTAACAAGGCATGTTTTAATTTTAATCACAGCTTATATAATTTAATAAAGTTTGTAGAATGCAATGAACTGAAAATTATAATATACTTAACCAAACCTGACAATGAAAAACAAATTTAAGGTTTTCCATAGCAATCATTTCCTTAAGTTCATTTGTTATTTTATTGTTTATTAGCTTGGTTGAGTTGTAGTTTTTGCTTTTTTTGAGAGGGGAAGAGAGAGAGAGAGAGAGAGAGAGAGAGAGAGAGAGAAGAGAGAGAGAGAGAGAGAGAAGAGAATGTGTGTGTGTGTGTGTGTGTGTGTGTGTGTGTGTGTGTGTGTGTGTGTGTGTGTATGTGTGTGTGTATGCATGAAGATGCCCTTGGTGGCCAGAAGAGGGTATCTGATCTCCTGGAAATGGTGTTAGATGGTTTGGGCCATACTTCATGGATGCTGGGAACCTGCTGAAAGAACAGCAAGTACTTTTAAATACAGGGCCATTTCTCCAGCCTGGTTTAATTTGAGACAAGGTCTCATTCTATGTTCCAAACTAACCTGAAACTCACTGTGTGGCACAGCGCACAAGGTGTTAATGGCAACCTTTCTAATTTTCATGCTACAGACTGACAATGGTTCCCTTGATTTGATGTTAGATAGTCAAGTGTCACTTCTCAATACTAGGCATAGAGAATACTCAGTCCACAACACAAATGGGTGACAAGGAGATCCTCTGTTATCCATTCTCCTTTAGTATGCTGAAAACAAACCACCTCTATTGTGAGCTGGAGAGATGGCTTAGTGGTGGAGTGCCCTCTCTGTAAGCATAACCTGGGTTGGAAGACCCAGCCCCAACATAAGAGCTGGTCACAACTGCTGGGAGGAACGTTCACAGGGAAATCAGTGCTCATGGCTCTGTCAGACGAGGCAAGGCAGCAAGATCCAAGCCTAATGAGAGACTCGTCTCAAGACAAGTAAGGCTGGGCTAGAAGTGGTGGGCGCTCTTAATCCCAGCATTTGGGAGTCAGAGGCAGGGAATCTCTGAGCTCTGGGCAAGTCTAGTGAATAGCAAATTTCAGGCCATGTGAGACCCTGTCTCAACAACCAAATGAGGCAAAGTATCTATTTGGCATAATTCAGAGTGTTTATACTAGCCCTCCAAATTACACATTATATAACATTGCACACAACCTGCCTCTTTTATAAGATGTTTTCATATATTAGCTGAGCTATGGCATGAATGTAATTATAATTTGTAAAATTAACAAAAATACTGGGTGGGATGATGGTTCATCAGCAAGTTCCACAGGGGGTAGGAAAAGGGCAGGCAGATCCTTGGGATCCAATGACCAGCCAATCTAACTTCAGGTTCATTGAAAGACCATGCCTCAAAAAAACTAAAGTCTCAGGCCAGGCATGGGGGCCTTGTCTTTAATCCCTATAATCAGGAGATCTCAAGAGTTTGAGGCCAGCCTGATCTACATGGTGAGACTGCCAAATAAATAAGTGTGAAAAAAATAAGGTGGATATCAACAGAGGAAAGTCTTCAACCTCTGGTCTCCACATGGATTCAAATTGGTAATCACGCGCACACACACACACACACACACACACACACACACACACACACACACCACACACACACACACACACACACAGCCTGGTCTATAGAGTAAGTTCTAGGAGTGTTAGGACTACACAGAGAAACCTTGTCTTAAAGAGGAAAAAAAAAAAATAAGTTCCTATGAAAGTGTAAAACTCCTCAAGCAGCTAAAAGAGAGTATGGCATGGAAAAAGCTATGAGAATAAGGTAGTAAGCTGGAGCTGGGTGTTGGTGGCGCACGCCTTTAATCACAGCACTCGGGAGGCAGAGGCAGGCGGATCTCTGTGAGTTCAAGGCCAGCCTGGTCTCCAGAGCGAGTTCTAGGACAGGCTCCAAAGCTACACAGAGAAACCCTGTCTCAAAAAGAACCAAAACAAACAAACAAACAAAAAAAAACAAAAAAACAAAAACAAAAACAAAAAGCAGTAAGCTGCTGATACAAGGAGAGGCTGGTGAGAAAAAAAATGTAATGGAATCCCTTCCTCACATCAAATACACACAAATTCTACAGAGATAAAAGTTTGAAATGTAAAGGGTATCTACTAGGAAACATGGAGCCATTTTCATAAGCTTCTGGTAGGTAAGCTGTAAGTCATTGCAAGCTAAACACCAAGTTGAAAGACTTCCAGCCAGCTTTACACTGGCTCTAATCTACTCTGTCATCACCTATGACATTGAAAATCTTTCTATCTCCATTTGCCTTAAAAAAAAAAAAAAGGAATTATTCCATGATGTGTTTTACTGATAACATGTAAAACTGTTTTTCCAAGTAGCATGTAGAATTTGTAAGATGGAATTCTAACTAGGTCTGTTGGGCAGGGTGTGCTGCTTATATAAAAACCCTCACAAACTGCCTTTGCTGAATGAGCTAAGTGGGTGGACAGCATTCCCAGTGCTGATGCCTAAGAGAATGCAGAAAAGGAGAAGAAGATAAATGTTTCCCAGTCTCCCAGACGCGAGTATAAATAACACAACATGCTGACAGTGTTTAAGGCTGACCTTGATAGAACGGTTTATTTCAAACGCTCCTAGATGTAAAGTGCACTCACTGGGGTAAACTGACCTTGCTGGGCATCTGCCTGGTCACGCCATTCCTCTAATAAAACTGATAAAAGCAGACATATCCTGGAAATATCACTAGGACAGGAATCAAAGGATTTAAGTGTATCTATCCACATGTTCCTGACAAGTGAAATTCCATCACTGTGGACAGGGATAAATTGTGGCTGCTTGCCTGAGCAGCTAGGGGAATGAGAATATTAAGAACAGGATGTTCCAGTAAGACATTTTTATAACCACCAGCCAAGTCATCTCTGTACCATTTTCCATAACACTACCAAACATACTCAACATTTCATTAGCTTCTCAAAATGACATTTTATGATGACACTCAGACCTCAGTCAAACCCTTGTTAAAACAGTCATAACTAGTTGTATTAAATGATAATTGTCAACAGCAAAGGCTTGATAAAAAAAAATACATCAAACAATAATAAAAAGACTAGTGCAGGGGATATTAACCTAGGTTCACAGATAAGACTCAGGGACTGTTGAATCTCCTGAAGTCATGTACAAAATGGAAGTGGCATGACTGGGGAGAGGGCCTCGCAGCAGTCCACGACCACAAGAGTTTAAAAAGCCTTAAACTAGGTGACCCTCCAGATACCTCAAGTTTATGATTTTAGAAAAGAGGATCTAGAACAGACACACCAAAACTAGACTATTTTTCCTTCTAATTAATTGTACTTAGTCTTGATTCAAATTCAATAAAAGTCAATCTTACTTTCAAATAAAATGTTTAAGGAATGAGGGTATAGTTCTGTGGTCTAGCACATACCTAACACGTGAAAGACCTTGGGCTCAATTCTCAACATCCTTTCCATTCCATGGCATTTAAGCAACTAAATATTCAATATCAGGCAGGCATGGAAGCCACTTTTACTCCCAGAACTCTGGAGGTAGAAGCAGGAGGATCTCTGTGAGTTCAAGGCCAGCCTGGTCTACTTAGCAAGTTACAGGACAATGTAGTGAGACCGTATCTCCAAATAATAATAATAATAATAATAATAATAATAATAATAATAATAGTAATAGTAATAATATAATACCAAGGAGCAAAACAGGTGGCTGAGCAGTTGAGAGAACTTGAGCTGACGCCAGCTCCAGTTCCCATGTTGGATGGCTCACAACCACCTGTGACACCAGCTCTTAGGGATTTGACCTCTTCTGGTCTCTGTAGGTACGCCACACATATGGTACACTCACACAGAGAAACAAATATACATACTTAGAAATAAAAATGAACTTTAAAAAAATACAGTTAACAGCCACTTGTGGTGGCCAATGTGTTTAATAAAAAATACAGATGTATCCAAAGCTTGTTTGGCCAACCAAATGAGTCCTCCAGGCCAGCCAGAGCTACAGAATGAGACTGTCTACAAAATAAAAATGAAGTTTCAATACCATCCTTGCACTTCAAATCTTCTCAACCTTTCCTTAGTTTATCTTCCTGCACTTTAAGCTTTTCTGTACTCTTAAATTTTGACTATACAGTATTTTATTCCTCAGGAACCTAACTTCTTTTTAGGGCTTCCCCACAAGCAATCACTTTTACTAGATCCTAAGTACATGTTCTAATCAGCTGGAGACAAGATCTGACTCCCACCACTAATTAATTTGGGGCTGTTAATTTAAGCTCATCAATCCTGGAGCTCTTGGGGAAAAAAAAAAAAAAAAAGAGCAGTTTACCCAAAATTTAGTGGCTGATCACCCCTACCTCATAAATCTGTAAGTTTTTTTAAAAAGACACAAAACTTATAATGAGAACTGTAACTCACCAACACATAAGAAACTACAGTTCTGCTGACTGGCAAGTAATTTGCAAGGGTAGATCAGTTTAGCTGCATAAAAGAAATATCCACCTGCACGTACTAGCACTAATCAGGGCGTGAAATTAAACTTCTTATTCAAAAAGAAATAGCTGCTCCAAGGCTGTGATTTAGTCAGGGAAGCAAATATTAAGGTCATCCTCTTGTCTCTGATGTTTAGAGCATTTCTAACAGAAGAAGCAAAGAAGGAGAGCCAATCGGCTAACTTCTATAAAAGTGAAAATATCTCAGTGACATGACAAATTTTCCACTTGCTTAATCACACAGATGTAACCGAACCAAGCTGCTACAGAGTACAGAGATCACTTACATACTTGGAAAGCCCAAACTGACAACTGTGGATATCTAGGCCAAATTAGTCAAAACAGGGAACACAGTACAAAGAATTCAACAATTATTAAGTGCTATAATAAGTTTTAAAATAACCTATTACCATTTTCATTACAACACAGCCCATTTTGGATTAGATGAACTAATGAGATCCTAATTCAGTAATTTAGCCAGCTGTTGAAATTTTCTCAGTATTTATCAAAATATACTAATACAAACTTCTACTTATTCTCATATACTACAGTCCCACTATTCTGGTAGAGTTAGGGAGGGGAAAAAAAAAACCAAAATCACATACTATAAGCAAAGTACTGAAATACAGCTACAGAAGCCACAGAGGTTCTTAAAGTGTAGTCCCTAACCAGCAACATCACCAGGAAACAGTGAGACATGCAGACCTACGGAATGGACAAGTCCAAGTGACAGCCACAGCTCTCCAGGCAATAGTACTGTACTCCTTCTTTAAGGAGCCTAAATAATGCTTTCTTTTCTGTTTTTGTTACTGCTTATGAGACAAGATCTCACTAAGACTGGAGCCCCAACTGATCTTGAATTTGCAATCCTCCTGCCTCAGCTTCCAGGATGTTGTGATTATAAGCATACCACCACACCGGCCTTCCTAATATCTGCATTAAACATAAAGATCTAGGGGCTGATGAGATGGCTCAACAGGTAAAGGTGCTTGTCATTAAGTCTGATCTCAGGGTTCCACATAGTAGAAAGAACCATGGCACATGTATGTGCATGCACATGCACAATAAATGTAATTTTAAAATCTTGCTGAGAGTGGTGGCTCATACGTGCAATCCCAGGATGAAGGAGGCAGAGGCAGGGATGTCCCCTACACATTCCAGAGCAGCCAGGGCTTTATAGTAACTTTCTCTCTTAAATGAATGATAATAAACAATTATCAAGCATTTGCTGGGCATAGTAATTAATGCCTATTATCCTATTTGAGGCAGGAAAATAGTTTGGTTTCAAGGCCAACCTGGGCTACAAACTGGGTTCCAGACTAGCTTGACTACAGAATATGACTCTATTTAAAAAAAAAAAAATCAAGTGTGTAACATGTCAATCATGATGCAAAAATTAAAATTTTAGGCTGTCAAACTGTCTCTGAAGGTAAAAGCACTTGCTAATCAGGCCTGACCACCTGAGTTCCATCCCAGGAAGCCACAATAGGATGAAAAAGAAGTAACACCACACAACTGTCTTCTGACTTCCATACATGCAATGGCACCCACACACCAGTCCATAATGAATGCGGGCTGGAGGATGGCTCAGTGGTTAAAAGCACCAATTGCTCTTCCAAAGGACCCAGGTTTCTTTCCCATCACCCACATGGCAGCTCACAACTTTAACTTCAGTTGCCCTCTTCTAACCTCCGAACAACACAATACAAGCAAAAAAAGAATATGTAAATGGGGTTCTTAATTGGTCTAAATAATAAAAACCCAGAGTCAGATATTGAGGAAAATGTTGAGAGATCAGAGAGAAGGAGCAAGCCACAGCCACCTTTACCTCATGGCTAGAGCATGGGACTTTTAATCCCAGGGTTGTGGGCTCATGACCCACACTGGGCGCCATATGTAGATGGAAGTTTCTGTCCCCCAGATCCTGCAACCATTAGGTCCCAAATAAACACACAGAGGCTTATAATAATTATAAACTGTTTGGCTTATTGCTCAGGCTTATTTCTAATAAACTCTTATAACTTAAATTAGCCCATCTTATAGATAACATCTTATCTATGTTTAGCCACATGGCTTGGTACCTTTTCTCAGTAAGGCATTCTCATCTTGCTTCCTCTGCATCTGGCTAGCAACTGAATCTCTGCCTTTCCTCTTCCCAGAATTCTCCTAGTCTGGTAGGCCCACCAACACTTCCTGCCTGGCTACTGGACAAATCAGCTTTTTATTAAACTAATACATGTGACAAATCTTTATAGTGTATAAGCATTATCCCATATCATTCATACATAATTTTAATTTACAAAAACAGTAATAGAAAACATTTAAATTAAATCTTAATTGGTCTGAGTTCCAAAACCAAGAAAAATGAAGATTATAAAGTCCACACAATGTCTTACCCATAAAGGAAGACACTATTTCAAAGTCAAGGATTTAAAACAAAAAGATTTAGAACTACCTAGAAAATTACTCCTGGACTCTACAAGAAAAGCTGGAATTTCAGAAGCAAAGGGTGATGGTCCACACCTGTAATCCTGGCAACTTAGACCAAAGCTACAAAGGAGAATGTCCAAGATCAGGCCAGAATACACTACAGAGACTAGCTCCAAAAAACAGAAGAAGAAAATGTTAATTTCATAAGTAAACTATGTTGAGGAACTACTGTAAATTGACAGAAATTAAAGAGACACAGTATACAACATGATTTACTCCTACGTTTATTTGGTGTTTTGTGTTGAATTTTTGAGACAGGTGGTCATCTATCCCAAGAGACTAAACTCAGATCTCTTAAGTAATGAAGGATGACCTTGAACTTCTGATAGTCCTGTCTCCACCTGCCCAGTGCTGAGATAACAGGAATTTCCCACCATGCCCAGTTTATGTAGTGCAGGAGACTAGATCTAGGGCTTCCTGCATGGTTAGCTAGCCAAGAATTTCACTGAGGGACATCTCCAGCCCTCTTTCCTGAATATTTTTTAATATAACTCAGAAAATATACATAGCATGTAGGAAGGCCTGAGTCTGGCCCTGTCCCTCACTGGCCCTGCCCCTCCCTAGACACTGCAACATGAAAGATGGGCCCACCCTTCACCACACAGCAATAGAACATTAGGTAAGACATCCTGTCTCAAAAAAATAGGAAGGAAGGAAGGAAGGAAGGAAGGAAGGAAGGAAGGAAGGAAGGAAGGAAGGAAAAGAAAGGAAAGAAAGGAAAGAAAGAAAGAAAGAAAGAAAGAAAGAAAGAAAGAAAGAAAGAAAGACAAGCAAAACCAGAAATGGAATGTCATACTTGAAATTTACAAATGATTGACAAAGAAAGGTACAGCCACACATACAGAAAAGTCAGATACAGTATTATGCTTATAGTGGACCAGGTCAGGTGAGGGATGTGGTTTATCACTGTACTTTTCCCAGAAGTTTTATGTAGATTGTTTTTAAAGATTAGGGATAAGATGGGGGTAGCAGGGCTCACCTTTAATCCCAGCATTTGGGACAGAGGCAGGTAAACTATCTATGAGTTTGAAGCTAGACTGATCTACATGGTGGTTCAGGCAGGCCATGAATAAATAATGAGACCTTGTCTCAAAAAAGAGAACTTGGTCAATATAGTATTTGCCTTGAAAGCATGAGAACCTAAATTTGATCTCTAGAATCCACATTAAAAACAAAAAACAAACAAACAAACAAAAAAACTGGCAAGGTGGGAAAGCCTGGGCTTCATATCTAGGGAGGAGAAGATAGACAGACCCCTCTGTCTCTGTATGAGGAGGACAGCACCTGAGGGAGGAGAGGATAGACAGCCCCCTCTGTCTCTGTATGAGGTGGACAGCAGCACCTGAGGGAGGAGAGGATGGACAGACCCCTCTGTCTCTGTATGAGGTGGACAGCACCTGAGCAATGGTACCTGAAGCTGATTTCTTTGTCCTCCTTGCCCACAGGCATGCATGCTCATTTGAACACATATATACTACTACTACTACTACTACTACTACTACTACTACTACTAATAATAATAATAATAATAATACAGTTATTCACATACCTCTTTAAAAAATGTTTTTCTAGGGGCTGGAGAGATGGCTCAGAGGTTAAGAGCACCGGCTACTCTTCCAAAGGTCCTGAGTTCAATTCCCAGCAACCACATGGTGGCTCACAACCATCTGTAATGAGATCTGGTGCCCTCTTCTGGTGTGCAGATATCCATGGAAGCAGAATGTTGTATACATAATAAATAAATAAAATCTTAAAAAAAAAAAATGTTTTCCTACACTAAGCCAAAACATATCATCAATAGAGCTAGGGAGATAGCTCACTGGGAAAGGACTTACCATGCAAGTGTGAGAACCTGAGTTCAGATCCCTAAGACCTATGTAAACCCAGATGCAGAAACACATTTGTAATCCCACTCTCCTACATCAAGACGGGAAGTGGAGAGAGGAGAATTTCAAAGGCCAGCTAGCCTGGCCTGAGCAGCAGCTAACAAGAGACCCTGCTCAAACAGAATGGGAAGCAAGGAGCAACATTGGAGGTTGTCCTCTGACCCCAAACACACACCATGGCACTTGTATTCACACAAATATGTACAGACATTAAAACACTTATAATAATACAAATAAAAGGGGGAAAGGAGCCAGCTATGGCACATATATGTAATCCAATGTTTGGAAGGCTAAGGTAGAAACGATCTTGAGTTTGAAGCCAGCTGGGCTATGCACATGCTGAGTTCTAAGCCAGCCTAGGCTCTCTCCAAAAGCAAAAGGATAAAAAGAAAGAGTAATACAGATCCTCTCTGAAGCTTCAGTGGAAAGCTAATTTCTCTGTAAACTGTTAACTGCTGCTAAGTGGAAAGTGAATGTAAAAGCCAGGCACGGTAGCACATGCCTGTAGCTTCAGCACTTGGGAGGCAGAGACAGGAAGACCAGGGACAAGAACAGCTTAACTTATGCAAGTCTACCACCTGCCTACATGAACGCCTAACTTAAAACAATGGGGGGGCGGGGCGGGGCGGGGCGGGCTGTCTTTATGGGAAACATTACTTTAAATGCTTATAGTCCTTTATAATTTCCAAAATACTTTAATACTTAAAATTTTCCTTTATCCTCACTAAAGCTCTTTGACACAAAAGTGCTGGCACCGGTGTTTTTAGATAAGGGAATGAGATTCAAAGCACTTAAACAACTTATTCAATGTCTATTGATGTCTACAAAGTAGAACCTGAAAACCAGGTCTTGTTTTCACTATAGCACAATTTAAAATTGACATTATAGTCTAAACTAGCCCAGTCACAGGAACTCCAAAGAAAGCATAAACAGCACAGGTAGGACTTCTGTATCAGCCATAATAAACCAAAGAAGTTACCACTACGGGTCCACTCAACACAGATGTCACTGTGTGGAGCTTTGACATTTTTCTTAAATACCTTTGAAAACAAGGATCAAAACATATGAACTCTTATAAAAGGGGCTTTATTGTATTTTTATGTCTTATTACATACCTTGTAACAGTCATTTTGTTAAATGTGAATGTCAGTTTGATTTTCGGTCCCTTTTTTCCTGGCTATTTACAAGCTTTGTAAGAATCGTTCTTTAATTAAGTCTAAACATAGTTTTATATAAATGGATTCCTGGAAATAAAACGTTCAGACTTAAGAAATGATTGTTACAGAGACTGTAACAGGCCGTAAAAAAAACGGATGCCACTTTAAACAAAGATTTCTCATTTTAATTAAAAAGATAATCATCAGAACATTCCTACACTTAACAGAACCATTTAAAGAAGCTTCTTTGAGGAAAAAAATACGTGTCTTGTTCCAGCTTCTGTCGTATAATCTATAATATATCTGGATCCATGTTTCGGTTGACTTGACAGATTCTGAAGTACTGAACCTACAGTTTAAAGATACACTGAAGGAGAGCAGGTCTGAGGGCTAGGGAGTTAACTTAGTGCTGCTGGAGCACACACCTAATGAGAACAGCTCTGGTCTCTCAACCCAATACTGAACAGAAAAGACCAGCATGATCAAAAGAGGTAAGCCTCCTCTCTATCATTTCTAGCTCTTTTTAAATATAAATATTGCCAAAAGATTATGAATATTTTCTCCATGAAGTACTGTTAAGGACACCTAATAAAAAGCTGAGCAGTGGTAGCACACACCTTTAATCCCAGCACTCAGGAGGCAGAGGCAGAGGGATCTCTCTGAGTTCAAGGCCAGCCTTGGTCTATATAGTGAGTTCCAGGACTTACAGCTACATAGTAAGACCCTGACTTCAAAACAAAACAAACAAACAAACCTTATTCCTTTTTAAGCCACATGTGATAACTTGTACTTTTAAACCCAGGATTTGGAAAGCAGAGTAGAGATAAGAAACCCACCAGCAATGGAGGGTTACCAGGCTGGTCTAGCTGGCAAGTTTCATGCTTAGCCATGGCCGTATACCAAAACTCTTCTTTCTTTTTAGATGGCCACGTATGAATGTAACAAGGACTAGACCCTTTGTGGATGAAGTTTGTGTCAGGTAAAAAAAAAAAAAAAAAAAAAAAAAAAAAAAAAATGTACTTAAGGGCTGGAGAGATAGCTCAGTGGTTAGGGGCACTTCCAGAGGACCTGGATCCAAATGGTATCTCACAACTGTAAGACCAATACCAGGGATCATGCACCCTCACACACGCAGATAAAACTTCAATGCACATAATATAAAGTAATTTTTAAAAGATCACATTTACAAGACTTAACAGTCTAAGATGATACACAAAAATCTACATAAAGTTTCTACTCTGAAACTCCAACATAAGTTAAAATCATCCTCTTCCCTCCTTGCCAGACACACACACCCACGGTTGCTGTTGAGACAGGGCTCACTTTGTAGCTCTGCGTGGCCTGGAACTGGCTACACAGAGGCTTCTGTCTCCTGGGCCCTGGGCCCTCCATACCCTGTGCATTGTGATTTTCAAAATCCCATCCCTAGAAATGGCTGAAGGTTAAAAAAAAAGAAAAAGAAAAAAGCTGTTAAGAGACTGAATTTGAAGAGGCAGGATTCTTTTCAATTGATTCATTTGACTTTTAAATTGTCTGTTTTTAACTCAAATCGTGCCAAATTTGTTACAGTTGGACAACATTCTAAGAGAGTAAAAAGGAGCTCATAATTAACTGTCATTACAATTAACTCCAATTTGAAAAAGATACACCAAATGTTCTACTTAAGTCACCTTTTCTAAATTACACAAAAACTAAGCCTGAATACCACCACCTGACAATCTTTCTACAGCAATATATCACTGAAAGCTGCTTCAAAGTGGTTTATATTCTCCCACAGAAGCAAGTTATAATGAGGCGGTTATTTCCTAACTGAGACTTGGTGGCAAAGAAAGAACTGACAGAAGGAACACCACCAAAACAGATTCTGTAACTGTAAAACTCTGCAGCCATTAAAAAAGGAAATTATACTCCAGTTTCATAAAATGGGAGTAACACACCAATGGTCAGCAAGCATGCACTCAGACTGTACGAATGCATAGTTCTTCTATATGCACTCATTAAACAAGCTTAACCTCAAGCTAATACCAACCAAAATAAAAACTAAGCATTGAATTACCAATCAGTTAGTTTTGCCTTCTATCATAGAACCTGCTGTTTGGGATGAGTTACACAAAAAGAAGATGAGGTAGAAGCCAAGTAAGTCTATTACTCAAGAGAAAGGCTACCATGACTTTCTGAATCAGTTCCCCAAATAAGCAAGTTTTTCAAGGTCATGCCACTGCCCTGCATGACCAGGAACAGGAGTTAAGTAGATACTGACCATGATGACTTGTTCAAGATCATCATTGTAAAATGGGCATGGAAACAAATGTCTGATGTCAACACTCAACATTACCTGATCACCTATGGAACTCTTAAACTAAATATATAGAGAGAGCCACAAATACTCTAAGAACAAAAGACACTAGGAAAAGACAAGTGACAGATGGGCAGTGGTGGCACACACCTTTAATCCCAGCACTCTCAAGGCAGAGGCATGCGGATCTTTGTGAGTTCGAGGCCAGCCAGGTCTAGAAAGATACACAGAGAAACCCTGTCTCAAAAAATTTAAAGGAAAAAAAAAAAACCCACAAACCCTTAAATGGCTCTCTCTCATCCTCTATGTCATGCTTTCTGTACTGAAACTTCATATACAAGTCTCAAGTTTACCTTACACATCCTTGAAAGATCATGAACAGTCAATAACATAAATTCTTTAAAAATATTTGCATGCTAGGTGTGGTAACACATGCCTGTAATCCCACAATCTGGGAGGCTGAGATAGGAGGACAGTGAGCTCAAGGTCAGCCTGAGCTACTACCAAGACTATTTCTCAAATTACAATAACAAATTGCATTAAATTCTATGGAGGCAGTGGTGCACACCTTTCTACTTTGAACCCAGCACTCCAGAAGCAGGGGCAGGGGAATCTCTGTGAATTCAAGACCAGCTTGATCTACATAGGGAGTTCCAGGACAGCAAGAACTAGAGAAACCTCGTCTCAAAAAAATGTGTGTATATATATATGTATACATACATAGACACACACACACATAGTATTTCACGGATTATAAAACTCAACAGTATTAAGATCTCTGTGTGGTGATATATAACACATATAATCTCAATGTTTGGAAGGGAGAGGCAGGACGGACCAGGAGTTCAATGTCATCCTCAGCTACATATCAAGTTTGGCTACACGTCAAGTTCAAGGCCAGCTTGAACTACAGGAGATGATATCTCAAAAACAAAAGAAATAAATAAATAGAAAAACACATCTCAGTCCTGGGCAAAAGCTGAAGCATGTGAGGGTGGGGCCTAAGGACAGCTGGAGCTGCCGGTGGGGAAATAAGTGAGACCTCAGGAGGAGACGGGGTGTGGCAGATGTCGTCATGACAACAGGTACTTGAGGGACTAAGAACTGTTTCCTCATCTTCTCTAAAAGACAAATGTAGACATTAGCAGGAGATTAGGAGTGGGCTACTCTGCCAGCATAACTTCTAGGCTCTGTATTTTCTAGTGGAAAATACATCCATGGGCAGGACAGTAAGCTAATGCTCTGTAACATTAGAGTAATGTGTGAAACTTCAGCACACAGATCATGTCATTGGAACCAAGTTTTTCCTTGTTCAGTTTGTTTGTTTTCTTTGGAAGGAGGTGTGTGCTGGTTTTGGTTGTGCTTTGAAATGGGGTCTCATATAGTATAGGCTGGCACAGGAATCACTATGTAGCCAAGGTTATCCTTGAGCTCTTGGTCTTCCTGAGTTCCAATGCTGGGATTGTAGATAGTCAAGTGCTAGGATTACAGGCATATACTACTATACCTGGCTCTCTGCTTTTTAAGATAGTCTTAGGCTGAAGAGATGGCTCAGTAGTTATGAGCACTTGCTAAACAACCTAGAAAACCCGGGCTGGGATCATCTCTACACCCCCATAACAAGCTGGAAATGGTCTCACCAGTCTATAGCCCTAGTGCTGTGCAGGGTGTGTAGACAGGGTTGCTGGAGTTTGCTAGCTGTCGGCATAGGCAAAAAAGTGAGATTCAGATTCAAAGAAAGAAAGGAGAGTAACTGACACCCTCAATTGCTACGTGTATACCCACCCATCCACATTTCCATACAACAGGGCAGGGCGTGCATGCACACAAGCGAGCTCGCACTTGCACACACACACACACACACACACACACACACACACACACACACACACACACACACACACACGTGGATTTTGAGACTTCATTCTTTAGCCTAGGCTGGGATAGATTAATAGTATTATATTCTGGTCTTCAATTTGCAACAACTCACCTGTCTTAGCATCTTGAATGCTAAGATTACATGTGTACACCGCCATACCAGCTTAGCCTATTACTTTCAAAAGTAATGTAGTCATGTCAAAGAAAAGCTAAGGAACCACTTCTAGACTGAAAGAGACTAATGAGTCAGAACAACTTTACTCAATGTGCAGAGTCAATGTTTCTTGTTTAGAGGGTGGGGAATGGGTCTCACTTTCTAGCTCAGAATGGTCTAAAACCCACAATATATAGCCCAAGATGACCTCTGACCTCAAACTTGCAGTCCTCCTGCTTTAGCCTCCTGAGTCTAGATTAAAAGTTGTGCACCAGGGTGTAGAGAGATGGCTCAGTGGTTAAGAGCACTGACTGTTCTTCCTGGGGACCCGGGTTCAATTTCCAGCACCCACATGGCAGCTCACAACTGTCTGTAACTCTAGTTCCAGGGGATCTGATACCTTCACCCCAATGCACATTAATCAAAGATTAAATAAATTTTAAAAAAGTGTGTACTATTCAGCCAGATGTCCCAGCATTTAGGATTAAAGTGGCAGAGGCAGGGAGATTCTGAGTTTGAGGCTGGCCTGGTCTACAGAGTGAGTTCCAGGATAGCCAGGGCTACACAATGAAACTCTGGTTTGAAAAACAAAACAAAAGTTATGCCACATCATTCCTGGTTGGACTGGAACTTTTTGTTCTAAAGCCCATCACTGGAATGGGCAGAGTTTGAATGAGGTCTAAAGACCAAATCTGTATCTGTACTGCATCATGTTAATTGCCAACTTCTTAAATGTGGATGATGTATATCTGTGCATGTATCCATCTGCGTGTGTGCGTGTGTGCGTGTGTGTGTGTGTGTGTGTGTGTGTGTGTGTGTGTGTGTGTGTGTGCGCGCGCGCCATGGCTTCTATTGAGTTCAGAGTACAATTCTTGGAGTCACTCCTCACCCTCTATCTTATCAGTGTCTCTTTTGTTGTTTACTGCTGGGAACACCAGTGTCTTAGTTAGGGTTTCTACTGCTGTGAAGAGACACCATGACCATGGCAATTCTTAAAACAGAAAAACATTTAATTGGATAGCTTACAGTTTCAGAGGTAGGAAACATGGTGGCATGGTGCTGGAGCAGGAGCTAAGTGTCCTACATCTTGACAGGCAGGCAACAGGAAGTGGTCTGAAACCCTAGGCATGGCTTGAGCATATATGAAACCTCAATGTCCTCCTCCACAGTGACACAGGTCCTCCAACAAGGCCATACCTACTCCAACAAAGCCACACCTAATAGTGCCTTTGGGGGCCATTTTCTTTCAAACCATTATAACCAGCTAGCAACTCCATCTCCCTAATCAGGCATCCTGGGATTATACATACTCATGATACTGCATTTGGCTTTTATGTGGCTTCTGGACCCAAAGTCAGATAGTCAGGCTTGTCTGGCTAGCCTTGTCTCCATCAAGCTATCTCCCCAAACCAATTTCCAAATTTTGATGTTTAGAGTAATACAGTAATTTTAATTGTAGAAAATGAATAATATAGTGTTTAGTGATCATAAGAAAACAATTTGCTTTCCATGTTTCAGGAAGAAATGACATGTATCTGAGACTCACTCAAAATGTTAACAGAAGCTAAGTGTAGTAGTACACACCTATAATTCCAACTACTTAAAAGGCTAAGGTAGGAAGGTGATGAGTTCCAGGCTACCCTAGGTAACAAAGCACACACATGCATACCAATTAAAGTAACTATCTTCTATTGGAAAAGATTGCATTAGTTTTCTACAGCTGATATAATAGATACCACATACTTAGTAGCTCACTTCTGTAAGTAGACATCTGAAATGGGTCTGACTAGCCTTAAAGGAAGGTATTCATGGAGCTGTATCCAATTCCATTCCAGAGGCCTTCACTTGCCCGTATTCCAGCTTCTAAACCTCATATTCTCAGGACTCTTTCCCTCATCTTCTATGTCAGCAGCAGGTGTTCACATAGCACCACCCTAACCTCTTCTGTCTCCCTCATACACCTTTTAATTCTTTTTTATTACTAGTGTTTGTGTGTGTGCATGTTTGTGTGGGCACTCATGACCTGGTGCACATACGGAGGTCAGAAGTCAGTTTTCTCCTCCCATCTTGCTGAGGCAGGGTTTTTCATGTCTGCTAAGCTCAGTACTCCCATCTCACCATGAGTGCTGGGATTTTAACATGGGTTCCAGGGATGGAAGACTGAACTCAGGTCATCACTCTTGCCTATCAGGTGC
This sequence comes from Cricetulus griseus, assembly GCF_003668045.3. Lineage (NCBI taxonomy): Eukaryota > Metazoa > Chordata > Mammalia > Rodentia > Cricetidae > Cricetulus > Cricetulus griseus. The sequence continues at coordinate 16,194,059 of NC_048596.1, forward strand.
TTTTTTTGGTTTTTTGAGACAGGGTTTCTCTGTGTAGCTTTGGAGCCTATCCTGACACTCGCTCTGGAGACCAGGCTGGCCTTGAACTCACAGAGATCCGCTTGTCTCTGCCTCCCGAGTGCTGGGATTAAAGGCGTGCACCACCAACGCCCAGCTGCATATCAAGTGCTTTTAACCCCCTTCGGTTCCCTAATATATTTATCTGGGAACCCTTGTGAATGGATGAAATCTAATCCAGAGAGTCTAGGACAAACCCCCTACCTAAAAGTCAAATGATTAGTAACCCAAATAAAATTTTAAAAAGAAAAAGAATTGGGTATATTTGCTTGCTTCTGCAAGAGCTAATATAATGATACTGTGTTAACTGTAATGTCACATGATCAGAAACACACCTGTGAGTCCAGATAGTAACTATTCCTTTCAGGCTGAAAACATGCAATGTGGGCTAGAGAGATGGATCAGTGGTTAAGAGCATGTATTGTGCTCTTCGGGGGAAGGTGCTTGGAGGCACTCACAATGGTCCTGTTACAGTCTCTAACAAAACTAGACTGTCTTGAACCCTTGGCAATAGGATTGTTTACCTTTATACCAACAAAGTTGGGAAAGCACCAAAATCTGCATGCAGTATGTGCCCAGCAGACTTCTAGGGGCTCCTGCTGTAAGACCTAAAGTTCTTATGAGACTGTCTAAAACAAAGAAGCATGTCAGCAGGGGCTATGTGTGCTGTGTCCATGACAGGATCAAGAGGAGCAGAAAACTGCTGTGAAAGTATTGATGGCACAAGCAGAGTCTGAAAGGGAGGTAATACAGAGCTTTTTAAAGCAATAAATGTCAATGCTCAGGGCTCAGTCTATGGGGGCGGGGTGGGGGGGTGCGTATACTGTTCATCTAGAGGACAAGAGTATGGTTCCCAGACACTGGACAGCTCACAACTGCCTGTAACTCCAGTCAGGCATGGCTATACCACCTCAGAATCCCAAGTCTGCGGTAGGACAGAGATAAGAGAATTGTTTGGACTTGGACTGACAGCCTAAATGAAAAAATCAAGTTCTAGGTTCTGAGAGACCCTGTTTACAGGAAGAAGATAAAGAATGACAGTCCTCCTCTTCCTCTGCACACACGCCAACACACACATACAACAGTACATTGTGACAGTCTCTGAGAAAGGCTGCATGGGTTTGATCTTGGATTCCTTGTTATCAGAGTAACTCTGAACAAGTCATTTAACCTCTTTGGAATCAGTTTCTTTGTATGAAAAATGACAGAAATAGTAGTATTGAATCTGCCTCACTAGGTTATTGGAAGAATGAAGTGAAATAATACACTAAGATAATAGTGCCTTAGAGATCAACCACATTCTTAGTTCAACATTAATTCAATCTACCTATGTTACTTCTGTTATCTCAGCCATGTGCAACGGCGTTCTCCATTGGGCCTTGTAAAGTAAAAGGGAATATGCATCAGGCTCCTCTCCTCAGAGATCCCGTAAGCACAGGTGGCCAATAGGGAAAAGTGGCTGACACCTTTCTCATAGACTTCGGAGCCTCCACTGCCTGTTTTAAGATGCCAAAACTGACCTGTTAGGGGTGAGGAAGTCTTGCTTGGGTGCCTGGGACTGAGCTCTAGTTTTTACATTTCTTTTCCTTGAATAAGTTATTAAGGGGTTAAACTATAGTAAACATTGTCTATTTCACCTTCATCAGACTCTCCTATGTAGAAAGGATTTCTGTGCTCAATACAGTATCCCTAGAAAATAGGTGTGGTGATATTTTTATGATCCAACAAATAAAGCTTGCATGAAGATCAGAGTGCAAAGCTAGCCACACTAGTTAGCCATAGAGGTTAGGCAGTGGTGGTGTACACCTTTAATCCCAGCACTCGGTAAACAGAGGCAGACAGATCTCTGTTTAGTTCAAGGCCACCCTGAGCTACATGAAATTGATTCAGTCTAATGGAGAAACAGAGCTCACACAAAGGTAATCCCAACACTTCAATGACTTGTCTTTAATCCTTTCACTAAGGAGGTGGAGACAGAGGAATATAAGGCGGGAGGAGACACAAACTCAGGACAGTCTGAGGCAGGCAGTCTGAGGAGCAGTGCAGTCTAGGCAGTCGCTCTTGGGATGCATTCAGTCTGAGGATTCCTAGAGACAGGATTGCCCCTTTGGTCTGAGGAGTCAGTAGAGGTAAGAACTAGTGGCTAGCTATTTTGCTTCTCTGATCCTTCAGCTTTTGCCCCCTAATAGCTGACTCCTAGTTTTTATTATTAACTACAATTAGAATTCATGCTACAAATAGTTAAGATTGTATTTTGATATCACAAAGACTGTTTTTACAGAGCTGAGTATCAAATCCAGAGCTTTCTACATGCTAAGCAAGCTATCTGCCTTGAGCTATATCTCAAAATACAAAGATATTTCCTTCTTCATATTCATATTTTTGTTGGGAGTACTATTGACAAAAAAGATGTTATTTATATATGACCCCAAGATTTTGCATAATGTCCAGTCTCCCTTGAGCAGAGAAAGACTCTTACCTGCTTCCTTTCCTTCAGCTTGTCCACAGAACAAGTGACCTCTTCTGAAAGTTCAATAATTTGGCAATAAAAAATTCCTAACAACTATTCAAAATAACATTTTTACTTTATATTTAATAATTCACTTCTCCCTCTTCACTGTCTTCAGGTACCAGTGATTAAACTCAGGGCCTGACATGTTAGACAAGTGCTCTATGAAGGTTTTACTTTTTATTTTGAGACAACATCTCTCTAAGACCCACACTGGTCTTGAACTCATTCTGCAATCCAATCTGTCCTCAAATCTAAGATTCTCCTGCCTCGGCTTCCTGAAAATGTACATTAACATAAGCCTGAACCACCAAGTGCAGCTTAATAATTAATTCACTTTCAGTACTTTATTACAAACATCTATCACAAACACAACCTGGGAAATTAGCACAAAGAATTAACAATGTGGTGACCACATTTAATCCCAGCACCTGAAAAGCATTGGCAAAAAGACCAATCCAAGGTCCCACTGGTCTGCAAAGACAGCTCAAAAAGCCTGGGTTACATGACGCTCTGTCAAACAATAAAAGTTTTAATTTCATACCCTGATTTTATATCAGAGAATGCAGAAAAGAAACTTTTTGAACACTAATTTAAATTGGGAAGGTAGGCATGGTACCAAGTGCCTAGAGTTCCACCTAACACACTGCAGTAGGATCACAAGTCCAAGAAGAACTTAAGAGCACTCTGGACGACACAGGGAGATCCTGTCTCAGGAAACAACAACAGGAAAAGGATTCAGAGAAACAGACAAGCAGAGCTGGTTTCAAATGCAAACCACTCAGGGGCAATCAATCTCGGTGATTTAAAGAAAATCCATTGTAGAAATTCTGCAGGTTTGCTGGCAGTGGTGGCACACACTTTTAATCCCAGCACTAGGGAGGCAGATGCAGGTGAATCTGAGTTCGAGGACATCCAGGTCTACAGAGTAAATTCCAGGACAGCTAGGACTACACACAGAAACGCTGTCTCAAAAAACGGAAGGAGCCGGGCGGTGGTGGCTCACGCCTTCAATCCTAGCACTTGGGAGGCAGAGGCAGGCGGATCTCTGTGAGTTCGAGACCAGCCTGGTCTACAAGAGCTAGTTCCAGGACAGCCTCCAAGGTCACAGAGAAAACCTGTCTCGAAAAACCAAAAAAAAAAAAAAACAGAAGGAAAGAAAGAAGGGAGGGAGGGGAGAGGGAGGGAGGGAGAAGGAGGAAGGAAGGAAGGAAGGAAGGAAGGAAGGAAGGAAGGAAGGAAGGAAAGAAGGTGAAATTCTGGAGATTTATTTGGCATGCATGGTAGCATACAATATAACACCAACCCTCAGGAAGTGGAGCAAGGAAGATCACCTGGGCAAGGAGAAAGCACTTGTCTGAAACAAAATGAAAACCCACATATAATTTGTCTTTAAATACTTTAAAAATCTGTTTCTCCAGTAAGCTAGGAAAGGCTGTGGCTAGGAAGATAGGTCAGTGGGTAACAGTGATCGCTGTGTAAGCCTGAGGATTGGGCATGGTGGGTCTCGCTTGGAATCCCAGCACTGGGAAGGTGGCAGCAAAGGGATTCCCTTTTGACACCCTCCACCTCCCAGCCATGCATCCTCCCCTGCTAGGCTAGGTGAGCCTCATGCTCCAAGAGAGACTCTTGATTCAAAAAAATATGATGGTTGGCTCCTGAGGATGACACCTGGGATGGACCTGGCGCACACACACAAAGTAAGGCTACTAAATCATACCCAATATCATTCCTACTGCATTATCTTTCAATCAAAGAGAGCCTCCTAGTTTCTTGAGAAGTTCATTGCAAGCAAAGACACCTCCTAAGCATTCTGTGTTATGACCCATAAACTCAGCTGATCCCTGTTTGTACATGTAGCCTGAACACCCAGCTAGAATAGCATTTGGCAGATGGCAGAAGACAGCCCCCAGGAATTCTTTCCTTCCTGTTCATCAATGCTAGTCTTCACATCGATAGGGAGAGCTTACCCCCCACCCCAGCAGGCCTCATTTAGATGAGCCTTAACCAGACTCCACCATAATGACATGAGGAAGCTTTTTTTTTGTTTCCTATCTTGAACTTCAAATCTAACACAAGAGGACTAACAGTTGACACCTCCTATTCCTGCAATACTCCTCCTTGGAGCACAAGCCATCGCCACACTTACAGGTTCATACAGGGAAAAGCAGGCTTTGAGCTCTATGTGACCTCTAAGTCTAGCCTCAGCCTCATCCTCTCCGTCTGTGCCTCCTACATGTACGGAATACAAGTATGTGTCAAACCAGCCGTGTTCACCTTCTTATGCTATTTTGCTTACTAGCTCTTTAAGTAAAACAAAATGTCTTAAAATTATTTATCCCCACTTAATCTTGGGACTGGCAGGAAAAGAATATATTTATCCTATTAAACTAGACACCAATTTATTTCTTAGTGTATCTTTTTATTCCCCCATACAGTCCTAAATACCCATGTGGCCTGGCTCCTCGCCTTCATTTTCATTTTGCAGCTCAGGCCCTCTTCCAGTCCTTATCTTTCCTGAGGCTTTATACTTTTATTGGCACATAGACTTTTTCAAGCAAACTACTGCTTTCTTCTTACCTATCTCCTTTTAGAAGTTAATCAGTTTACACTACTTTTCATAAGTATCCTAGGACAAGCTTTAAGTCTAAATCATGTGTGAATGGTCTACTTGAAATTAGCAGTAGCATTAATAGCAATTCATTGTAGGCAAAACACTACATTAATGTGGTATTAAGTAAATTCATGACAGCATTCCATCCCATGCTGACATTCAACAAATTTTACATTAAATTCTTTAAACTGAAGCTCACACCTTTAATTCCTGTACTCAGGAGACAGAGGCAGGCAGATCTCTGTGAATTCAAGGCCAGCCTGGTCTACATAGACAGTTGCAGTACAGCCAAGGCTACACAGAGAAACCCTGTCTGAAAAACAAAAAAAAAAAACCAAAACCTGTACCAAAGTTGCCATTAGCAACTGAGGAGAAACACTAAGAATGTGAAGTTTGACTAAAAGAACAACCCTTCTGCTTTGTACTATGCATCAATTTCTTGATAATGTGCACTCAAAACAAAAACAAAACAAATTATCTTAAATTGAGTCTGAACAGGCAGACATATAACAGTAGGGTGAATGGCACCAAGGGAAAGTTGAGACTTACTCAGATTCATAATAAGGCTGTGGCTGAGCTCAAAGAGGACAGTTAATCTCTGTTCTCTGCTCCTCTTATTGAGGTGTCACTTCTTAGCAACTTCTTCCAGTTGGCCTTTCCTCAGAAAGCAACCGCAACAGCAAGGTCAAAAAGAAAGTAACTAAAATTAAAGAAAATGTCGGCTTCTCCCGGTGACTGACTCAACATTTAATAATGTGTGGTGCCCTCAAAGCTTTGAGCTATATTACTTAGCCATCTCCAAGTGCTCTTGACCAATAAGGAGGCCATTCTCAATACCTAACTCACTGGCACACAGCAGACGTGAAGGAGCTCAGAACGTTACTAGGCTGAGACTTACAGGATGATCTCATAATGTCCCTTTATGATCTCCAGGTCGCATTATTCCATACATTATTCCATAATTCTGACTGTCAAATTTGTACTGAGAACCCAACTCTCCAAACTAGAAAACAAAACTGAGCACTTTTGTGATTTATACATTAAAACTGGCTGAAGAAATAAAAGCAACTTTGATTTGCTTCCATTCCCTCCCCCCTAAATTTAAAAGTCTCTTTGCTGATTTGCTTGCTTGTTCATAAACAGTCTCATGTAGCCCAGGCTGCCTTAACTTGCTGGTCTTAAACTCCAGATCCTTCTGCCTTCATCTCTCAAATACTAGGATTACAGACATAGTACCACCACACTCAGCTTGTTTGTTTATGGTCTTTTCAAACAGGGTCTAGTAGTCCAAACTTGCCTTAAATTCTTAAATTCATGGCAATACTCCTGCCTCAGTTTCTCTCTCTCTCTCTCTCTCTCTCTCTCTCTCTCTCTTCTCTCTCTCTCTCCTTTTTTTCTTTTTCTTTTTTTTTTTTTTTTTTTGAGGCAGGATCTCACTATGTAGCCCTGGCTGTCCTAGAACTCACTCTGTAGATCAGGCTGGCCTTTGAACTGCGATCCACCTGCCTCTGCCTCTGCCTCTGCCTCCCAAATGATGGGATTAAAGACATGGGCCACCTCAACCGACCTGCTGGATTATAAAGTATAAACTACCATGCCAGGCCAAGAGGGTATCTTAATTTTTGAGAATGTCAACACAAGACAGAAATTCAAGAAATATCTTTAGGCTTAACAGAATTTTGCTAATGACAATCCTTAGGTGTTTTTGAAGGTACTAATACAAAAAAAATTTAATGTATTTATTCATTTACTTTAATTGTATGGATGTTTTGTCTGCATGTATGTCTGTGCACCACTTGTGTGCCTGTTGTCTGCTTAGAGAGGTCAGGAGGGTGGTAGATCCCCTGGGACTAGAGTTACAAACCACTGTGAGCCACCATGTGGTGCTGGGAATCAAACCTTCATCCTCTGGGAGAGCAGCAATGCTCTTAACTGCTGAGCCATCTCTTCAGCCCCCAAAATAAAAACTTAAATTTGACCAGCTTCTATAAATATGAATGGGGCAATTTAAAACCTAATTTTAACTGAGTCAGTGTCTATGTTTAATTTGTTACGGCATTTTAGGCAAAGATGAAAAACAACTATTCAACAAAGAATGCTATTTGGAAGGATGAGTTACAATTACTTCTGAAAAACCAGGATGTGATTGAAAAAAATAATACCAAAGTCCCTAAGACCACCTGTCAAGCTAAAAAAAAAACAAAAACAAAAACAAAAAAACAAACAAAAAAAAAACTATGCATCCCATGGTCTTTAGATGTAACCAGAGGGCTGGTTACACCTAGGATATACAAGGAGCATCAGATTAAAAGCATCAAATATCAACCTAAACGAGGTTGCTAAATACAAGCACATCAAAGGAAAAGCCCATACAAAGTTAAAGAAACAGGGCTTAAGGGGTTGAAACACACTCTCAAAACGCAATACCCACACTGTGCTTCAAACTCAAACTCATGGGTAACCACTAACCCTGGCTTATTTCCTATCTCCTTCCTTATACTCTTTTGAATTCCTAACAGCTCTTATCACTTCTCCAAGGTCTTTCTTCTCCCAGAAAGTGGCCTCCACATCTTACTACCTCACCACTTAAGACCTAAGTTTTGTTTTGCTTTCTCCTCTTGGTTTTTAAATTTGTCCCCATTTACCTGTACCTACAGTTCTTTCATTACCTTGCCCTTACTACAAATAATTCTGCCTCCCCTACAAAGCAGAGCATTTATCTCCTTTTTGGTATTTGTAATTCTGGCTCACAGTCAACACTGCCTTTCTCTCCCAGGCACTGTCACCATACCCCTAGGTCTGAGCCCTTATCTTCCTAAATAAGGCCTCTCTCTTCTCTTCCAGAGTTTGGCAACATTAGTTTGGCCAACTGGGATTCCACCCTTATCGCTTAGCCAAAGGCCATCCCCCCAGCCCATTCTACAAAACTACCTGCCTGGGCTTTCCCTCCTTCGCCGTTAAACCCATCAGTACCCAGCAGTTTTCCCCGGCCCCCCTGTGTCTGTCTTGCCATTATCCTGAGCTCCCCACTATTCCCCACTCCTGGGTGCACCTCCTCTCCCAGGCCTTACCAGTAACCCTGACACCGGGAAGGCCCCTGCCAGCGTCCACAGGCGTCTCTCCAGCCTGGTTCCTCCGCTCTTCAGTAACTGTCCCCACGCCCCTTTCCCTCCAGGGCCCCGCGCGCCGCCAGGAGCCCCCACCTCGAATGAGCTCCCACTGTCACTTGGCCTCTCTTCCACAAGATGGCGGAGCTGCTGCCCCCACCCCGGGGTCCCCTCTGCACCCTGCACCCTCCCCCGAGCTCCGGTCCCGTCCCTCCCTCCGCCTCGCCACCGGCCTTGGCCGCGGGTCCCACCGCCCCCTCCCGCGGGGAGCGGGAGACCCGGGCCTGAGCTCGGCGTCGCGCCAACGCCACCGCCTCCACCATTCCCCAGCCCGCACCAGCTCCTCACCATAAACTTGAGCGCTTTCTCCTGCAGCACCGCCTCTGCCGGGTCCATAATCGGCCGGGCTAGTGGGTCTGCTCTCCGCCGGGGCCGCCCCTTTCGTGCCAGGCCGCAGCCAACGCAGCCCGGATCCCGCCTCCTCTTCCTTCCCCCGCCCTCTCTTACCTCCTGGCACGGACGGGGGGCGGGGTGCTGAGACGGACCCGCGGCTCGGCGCCTGCGCGCCCCGCTTCCTCACGGGACTTGTAGTTCTGGAGGCTCGTGCTGCAGAAGGCGAAAACACGCGGCGGACAGCAACTCCCGCGGGTCACTGCGTAGAGTCGCGGCTGTGTGCCAGCCAAAGCTAGAGCACTCGGGAGCCAGGCGGGGAAGGCGGCTGACGGGAATTGTAGTTTCCAGCCTTTATGAAGGCGAAGCCAGAGTGTCGCCGTGGTTACCGAACGACGCCAGTGGCTGCTTGCCTGGCATTTGATAGCAAGATGGCGACTAGTGCTTCGTCTGTATTCCAAACACGGGGCAAACAGAGAACTCAGGGTCCTTGGACCTCCCTAACTGTGATTTTAGGGAACTGGACCCCAAGTTTCGTGCATCGGGCGTCTGCGGAAGGACTGAGAACTGGGGAGTCTGAGCCCAGAGTGCATGTGGAAACAGCCTAAACACCAACGCAAGAATTCCAAGTCCTCTCATTTCTGAAGAGGCTTTTCTCCCCCAGAGCAAGTCAGGGGCAGACAGAACTCGGTCCAGGAAATTCCTGAGTTTGGCACTCAGAAAGTATAGGCCGCCATTGCTGACCTGAGATCTGAGTCCTGTGTTGAGTCGATGAAATATAAATGGCGAGTGAAGCCTGTAAGTATCTTTGGCCTCAAAGATGGGCTGGGGAGATGGCGCATTGGGTAAGAGTGATTGCCCTGAAAGGACAAAGACGTAAGTTCAAGTCCCCAGCACCCACATAAAAAGCTGGGTATGGGGGCTCAGTGGTTAAGAGCACTTGCTACTCTTGCAGAGAACCTGGGTTCAGTTCCCAGCACTCACATGACGGCTCACAACCACCAGGAACTTCGGTTCCCTCCCTACCCTTTAAGAAAGAAAAGGACAAAATGGGCTTATTTTGGAAATTGAGTGTACCTCTGAGGGGGGAAAAAAAGAATCATTAGGCTTGGTCTAAAAGCCAGATTCTGATAAAACTGTACAAGATATTTGAGTTTTTAAAATAAAAGAATTAGGAAAATGCCTTTTTACTTATGGAAACAAAAGGAAGCCAGTGAGCTAACCATCCCAGCCCTCCTGAGGAGGCAAAAGGAGGCAAATTTGAAGTCAGCCTGGTCTACATAGTAAGTTCTAGGACAGCCAAAGCTAGACCTGTGTCAAGCAAAAAGTGAAAGTATCTACATATCTATATCTATATCTATATCTATATCTATCTATATATATATATATTTTTTTCTGCAAAGGACCTTCTAGGACCTCTCAAATACTAACCGAGTATTTTATCACTCAGCTACATCTCCAACTCCTCCATTATAAACTGTTTTATGTTTTCTTTCAACAAATGGTGAGCACACAGCCATGCAAACGTGGCAGAGGAAGGTGATTCCGGTCAGGTATGGTGGCCCATGACTCCAATCCCAGCACTCTGGAGACAGAGGCAAGAGGATCACTGTGAATTCGAGGCCAGCCAAGGCTACCAAATAAGAATCTGTCTTTTTGGGCTGGAGAGCTGTTACGTTCTGAGTTCAATTCCCAGCACCCACATCGTGGCTCACAACCATCCATAATGAGATCTGGTGCCCTCTTCTGTCATGCAGGGGTATGTGCAAACAGAATACTGTATATATAATAAATACATCTTTAAAAAAAAAATCTGTCTTTTTAAAAGTAGTAACATTACAGGGCAGTGGTGGCACATGCCTTTAATCCCAGCACACAGGAGCCAGAGGCAAGCAAATCTCCGAGTTCGAGACCAGCCTGATCTATCTATCTTGAAAGAGAGAGGGCTGGAGAGATGGCTCAGTGGTTAAGAGCACTAACTATCCTTCCAGAGAACCTTGATTTGATTCCCAGCACCCACAAGGCAACTGTCTGTAACTCCAAAATCTGACATCCTCACACAGACATACATTCAGGCAAAATGCCAATGTACACAAAAGAAGAATAAATAAATTATTTAAAAGAGAGAGAGAAAGAGAAGTAGTAACATCAGCAGCAGTTGCTGCCACCATCACTTTATTAGATTTTATGCCAGGCACTAGAAATGTTACATTCATAATTTCTAATGCAGGCATTGTGACACACACTAACAGCCTTCTTTGTCCAGCCAGATAGAGGTTTAACTTAGAGGCTCCACTTGCTAAAGCTCTCATGTGCATATGGACCCAAAGGAAACTGTCAGGGGCTGGCCACAGAAAGGCCCATCTTCATTACAATTGGCTACTTGCACTTAGGTTTGGAGGGGAAGTGCACCCTTTTAATCCCAGCACCCCAGAGGCAGAGGCAGGAGGATGAGGAGCAGCCTGAACTACATGGCATTGTCTCAAAAGCAAACAAAACCAAAAACCACCTCTCATGGTTAAACTGAGAAATTCAAATTAAGAACCTTTAGATGAACCAGCCTGCCTCCATCTTAGGCTTAAAAGCCATTTTATAGAAAAGATGAACTAGGTTCATTCATTCATTAAAACTAGGTTTAATTCACTGCCTCTTCCAGGAAAAGGCAGCCATGTCTTTGTTTCAAAGAGTTGCTAGGACCATCTTGTTTGTTTCAAAAGGTTATTATAATCACCTGTTGTTATAACTACCTTGTTATGTTCTGCTTCTGTAACCCTACCTATTTGCCTGCCAAACCTGCTCATTTGGAAGATCCCTACCCCTGAGCTATAAAAACTTTATATTTCCCAAGTGCAATGCTGACCTGAAACCTCGCCTTAGGTGGAGACAGCCCATGTACAGGAATAAAAAGCTTGCTTTAATTAATTTGGCCATACTGATTTGGGTGGTATCTTTTCCCTCACATCTAATTCTTAGTATGTGTCCATCCCTAAATTCACTTCCTCCAACTGGAGAAAAGAACAAGAGATCTATTTCTAGTTCATTCTTTATTGGCTAATGGGTTTTAATTAGTCAAACATTCTGATCCTCTTTCTTTTTCTTTTTTCTTTTCTTTTTGTTTGTTTTTTGTTTTGGTTTGGTTTTTTGGAGACAGGGTTTCTCTGTGTAACAGCCCTGGCTGTCCTGGAATTCACTCTATAGATCAGGTTGGCCTCCAACTCAGAGATCTGCCTGCCTCTGTCTCCCAAGTGCTGGGATTAAAGGCGTGCGCCACCACTGCCTCCTGGCTCCCATCCTCTTTCAAAGAGTTTTAATTATCATCATCATCATCATCATCATCATCATCATCATCATCATCAGACAAACTGCAGAGCTTAAATCTCTGGTTGTCATTCAACCCAATATGGCTTTTGTAATCAAGGGTGAAGGAAATCCACCTAACCACTCCATAGGCAGAAAGAAAGGGTTATTGAGGATCAAACTGCCAAGGCTGAAGGCAAGCTTGGAGGCTAGGGGTGGGGACAGAAGCAAGATAATTTTTAGATGACACCCAGCAGAGTGGATGGGTCTTTGAGTTGATACAAGCTGTTCCGATTGACCTAGAATTAGATGCTCTCACCTGAGGTAAAGGGAGATTCCTAGTATACAAAAACAGCATTTTTATTCTTGAGACAGGATTTCACTCTGTAGCCCAGACTAACATGGAACTTGCTATAAAATGCAGGCAGACCTCAAACTCAAAGCAGTCCTCTGGGTCCAGCTTCCCAAAAGCTGAGCTTCCAGACACAAGCCTTCATCCGAGGTAGGAACTGAGCGTTAGGTAAGTGTTACTTATTGGAGCAGTCAGTGGTACAAGGTACAGGAAGCAGTATGTAATGTAGGTGTATTTGTGCACCTACCAGGCAAACTGTAGAATGAAGTCAGTGTCTGGATCGTGAGGGAATGGGGAAGTTAGCGAATAGGAGAGGCCAGAGAAGGCCTGCCTAATGGGGAAGGAGAGCATCACACAAGAGAGAAAGGCACTACAGACAACAGCATAAACGCAGCCACACATTCTGGCTTTCTTCAGGCAGGAGTGATGAGGACCTAGCACATAGTAGCACACCAACAACTCGGGTGATCTCATGTCCTTTTAAGACAACCAGAGATTTAAGCTCTGCAGAATGGTAATCAGGAACAGAACAGCTTCCTGCAAGCCAAGCTTTCTCCCACACACATGCCTTTTCCTGTGTAGAAAGGCATGGCATCACTCTCTTAAAACTGTCACTCTCATTCAGAGAAAGTGACCAAGGTTCAATAACACGGGCTCGGGGATTTTGTCATTTTCTGGCACAGATATCAATGGCGTCATTATGATCGTGCCTTTTGGAATGAGGCAGTTTCTGAATTTAATGTCATAGGTCACTTCATGGGATAGGGATGTGCCCAACAATGACCTTGAACTTCTACCTTCCAAGTATTGAGATTACAGATACTATGCCCTTTCATGAACCCAGGGCTTCATGCGTGCTAAGCAAGGACTCTACCAGCAGAGCCACATCCTCAGCCCTTCTGCTGTGTTGTTTTGTTTTGCTGTTTGTATGTGTTCATTTTGGTGCTTGTATGTGTGCATACATGTGTGAGGAAACAAGAGACTAATTATCTAGTGTGAATCCTCGGGCATTGTCTATCTTGATTTGTGACACAGGAGCTCTCCCTGGCTTGGAGTAGGCTAGGCTGGCTAGCCAGCAAGCCCCAGGGATCTCTCAGTCTCCACTTCCCCAGCACTGGGAATATTGACATGGACACCATGCCTGGCTTTTTCATATGAGTGCTAGGGCTCAAGTGCAGGTCTGCCCAGCAAGCATTTTACTAACTGAGCTGCCTCCCCTTTTTTATATATATACATGAGGTGTAGCACAAATAATAAAAACCTAGAGACAGATATTGGGTTCAAGCTGAAGATCAGAGAAGCAAAGCAGCCAGCCACCAGAGAGCTCTCACGTCTACCAATGCTCAGACTGAAGGGTCAATCCACCAAACCTCAGAGTGCATCTCCAGACTGCACTGATCCTCAACAAATCTCAGAGTGCTCCTGAGACTGCACTGAGCTCCTTATGTTCTCTCTAGTGCTGGGATCGAAGGTGTGAGCTCTGTTTCTCTTTTAGACTGATTTACTCTCATGTAGCCCAGGGTAGCCTTGAACTCACAGAGATCCATCTATCTCTGTCTCCTGAGTCCTGGGATTAAAGGTGTGTGCTACCACTGTCCAGCTTCTATGGTTGTGGCTAGTTTTCCATTCTGATCTCCAGGAAAGCTTTATTATAACATAAACAATATATCACCACAATCTGGTGTGTATACAACCATGGCGGGGGGCACACAAGTGTGTGAGTGTCCAGAAAGCAACATCAAGTGGAGTCTTCCTCCAGTAGCTCTTCGTTGAGGCAGGGTCTCTTGCTGAACCAGGAGTTCAATGGTTTTGTCTAGCTACCCAGCTTATCCTGGGAATTCCCTATTTCCCTTATCAAACATTAGAATTACATTACAGGTAATACTACCATGCAGACCAGCCTCTATTTTCTTACATTCCTTTTTAATGTAAGTTCAGGGGTCTGAACTCAGATCCTCATAATTTCAGAGCAAGTGCTTTACCTTCTGAGCCATCCCCCCCATTTCTTTATTGTTGTTGTATTGGGTGTTTCTGTGTAGCCCAAGCTGGCCTGGAACTCAGGCAACCCTCCTGTCTCAGCCTCCTATGTGCTGGGATTACAGACATGCGTCATTATGCCCCTGCCTGAGTGTTAAAATGATAGCCTCCATATCCTCTGTGCAGGGGCTCCGGTGTCCGCCAGCCACACAGTCATTGCTGCTGTGACATATGGGGCTTTCCATTCCCACCACTCTATTCTACAGCACTTGGCATTAACCCACCCTCTACTCTTTTGCCAGTGTCTAGACAACCTCCAACCAGCAACTCTTCTTTAACTGAATTAATCTGCTCTCCTATCTTCCATCCCAGTAGCTTCTTCATGGCGTTTAACGCATAGCAGCAGAGCCAGAAATATTTCACAAGATGTCTGTGCTCTTTTCTTCTCCACCCCTTTACTATAGCAACTGAGTTTCTGACCCTGATTATGCATAAAAGTAATTTGAGGAACTTTATCAAAAATATCAATGCCTAGTCAGGAGTGATGCCTCCCACATGTAATCCAAGAAAGCGCTCAGGAAACTAAGGCAAGGGGAGTGCTGCCAGCTGAGGGCCAGTGTGGGCATTTAGATGCCCAAGGCCTCCTTGCTGACCTCTGGCTCTCCAGTGTACTCCTCCATGCCCAACCTGCCTTTCAAACACTAAAATCCCCCTTTTTTTCTCCCTAAAATATGCCCCTCTCTTTTGCAGGGACAGCTGATCTGAGATCAAAGCTGACTGGAAATAGAAATTAACTAATAAAAACCATCCTCTATCTTGGCAGAGTGGTGCACGTCTGCGATCCTAGCTACTCCACGAAGGCTGAATCAGGATGACGACAGGTTCAAAGCCAGACCAGCCAAGTTAGTATGACGGGATGTAGCCCAGCATGCATAAGGACCTAAATTCAATCTTCAATGCTGAGACCACAACAAAACAAATACCCAAGGATTCCATGATAGCCTTAATTCTTGGGTCAGGAGTCAGAACTTGGGAAACTTTTTTTGTTTTGTTTTGTATTTGATTTGGCAGGAATGATAGTGACTTAGTTGAGAGCTAAAAAGAAGACATTTTTTCCCTTCCCTTCCTAATTCTCGTAGATATATAAAAGTGAATGTCAATGACACACGACTTTAATCCAGGTGAATCTCTGAGTTTGAGGCCAGCCTGGTCTACAGAGCTAGTTCCAGGACAGCCAGGGCTACACAGAGAAACCCTGTCTCAAAAAGAAGGAAAAAAACAAACAAACAAAACAAAAACAAAAATGCTGATTTCATCTGTACTTACTCAAAAGAAGACATTATTCCCATTGAACTGTGATCCAGAGAGGTTCCTTCAGTGGGTGCTCCCATTATCACAGACCACAAAGCCACCCTTGTCTGACTAGAAGAGCCAGATCCCTGCAGAGCCACTCTGTGGGGTTCAGATGGGTGACATAAAGATAGGGCCACCAGAAAGAATAACAGACAACATTTGATGGTGTAGTCTTGGAACAAAATCAAGGCCAGCATGACTTTCTGGGAAGAATGTGTGGCCCTAGACCAGACTAGAGGACAGCAGTAGGGCTCTTATAATAAACCATTATTCAGCTGGCACAAGCTGGTCAGGTGAGCCAGCTAACAGCCTTTCTATGTGGGGTCTGTGCTCACACTTCATGGACTATAAATATCTTGCCTTCCACCCCAGCTCACAGGCCAAGTTCAGACATCCATGCTTTATCCTGGGGGCTGTGGGAAAGTACTGGGAAATGTTAAGCAGGGCTGCAGCACGGTCAGATTTGTATTTTCAGGAAATCACTCAGAGCCCAGGGTGGAGAATAGATTAGAAAGGAGCACAGCTGCAGGCTGGGGAAAGGATTATGAGTTTGCAGAAATCTTCCTGGGAGAGATGGTGGCAGCCCGAACGAGGGAGGCGGTGAGAACCAAAAGGAGTAGATGGATTCCAGAGACATTTCAGAGAAAGAATCAGTGGGACTGGGTGATTGATTACATATGTCACGGACGATGTCAAAGGGATGTGTCAAAGATGACTTCTAGGTACCAGGCTCAGGAAACAGGATGAATGAGGGGTGCCACTTTTTGAGACAGGGAGCACAATAGAAGGAGCAGGTGGTAGGAGGATAATCTGTTCTTTTCTGGACAAATTGCTTCAAGGTGCCTGTGAGGCTTCTGTGAGGGTGAGGACTCAGGCGCTGGGGAGGTCCTTAGCTGTTTGGAACCGAAACAAGAGAAAGGTTCCCTGCCACAGACGGGGGTCTCACGTATTGGTGGCAACTGAAAGGGAGAAAGCACCCAGAGAGAGAGCACAGCAGGTGAGATGAAGAGCAGGATGGAGTCCAGGAGAACCGTACTTTCTCAGGACAAGCAGAGGAAGACAGAAGAGAGAACACTGACGGAAGATCTGGGCAGGGGCCAGGTGCCCTGAGGCAGTGCGCTGAGGAGGGAGGGAAGGAAATGGAGAGCGTTCAGTCTCTTACAGAATCTGTGGCTCAAAGGCCAGAAAACCTAGCAGTGACTAGAGGTAGAAGTTGAGTGGAGAATCCTCGGGAAAATATTCTTTGGTTTGAAAAACGAAAGACTTTAGCGCAGAGGAATTTAAAAAGGCATGACAGAGACAGGACACAAAAAAATTAAAAAAAAAAAAGGCATGACAAGTAAATAAAATGAATGAAGCCCGATTAGATCCTGGACTAACATACCCGTTTATTCATATGTATGTGTGCACCTGTGTTCAAGGGAGTTCATACATGTGCGCGCGTGTGTGTGTGTGTGTGCGCGCGCGCGCGCACACACACACACACACACACACACACACAAGTGCTTAAAACAATAATAAACATTTATCTCATCTGTGTCAGAAATTCAAAGCCAGCTTACCGGAGGGTTATAGTCAATGTTAAATTGGAGCTGGGTCATCCGTAGGCTTGACTGGGCCAGGCCAGCTTTCATAATGGCTCAGTTGATGGTCCTGGTGACACTGTTAGTATCCCAGTGTTAACTTTCTTTCTTTCTTTCTTCCTTTGTCTCTCTCTCTCTCTCTCTCTCTCTCTCTCTCTCTCTCTCTCTCTCTCTCTCTCTCTCTCTCTCTCTCTCTCTCTTCCCTTCCCAAGTGCTGGGATTAAAGTTTAAAGACGTGCTACACCGCACCGCTGCCCATCTTCAAGGTCAGTTTTCAATCCAGAGTGCAAACACGTCTCAAAAAACAAATAAGCGAGATTTCCCGAAGCCTTGGGAGTGAACACAGCTCTCCCTCCGCACTCCAGACTCTGTTGCACGCACCAGAACCTAGAGAACTCTGGTTCCTTGATTCTGTGGACCACAGCAGAGCTCAGAAGGGAAAATGGGTCACCTACAATATTCACTGGAGGCATTTCCTGGTCCAACTTGACGACCAAGCTTTCCATTAGAGAAGAGAAACCCAGTTTAAAAGTTCAAGAAACCCCTGATCAAGGATGCCAATGGGGGGGCCCCTGCACTCCTGGGAGCCTCTGGAGGTGGACTGGCGTTTTGCTCTGGTGTGTGTGGGGGACTTCGAGAGCCCATCCCACTTGAAGGGATGCACTCTGTCTCTGAACACATGGGGAGGGACCTAGGCCCAGCACAGGAAGATTTGGTGGACTTGGTGGAGCCCTGGTTGGGGGCCCTACCCTGCCTGGGGAGTGGTGGGTGGATGGGGTGGGGGGTAGGTTGGAGGTGGGGGAGAAGGAATGGGGGTGAGGGGAGGGAGAGGGAGAGGGGAATTACATGTGAAACAAGCCTGTTCCCTAACTTGAATTAATAATAATAATAATAATAATAATAATAATAATAATAATAATAAAAAGAGAGAAAAAAAAAGTTCAAGAAACATCTGAGAAGCCAGGATGGACCAGAGTGGGCAGCAGGAAAAACAAAGGGTCTCAGGTCCTTCTCACAGCCGATGGACTGACTCTGATATCAGGATCTTCCTGCTGGAGTGGAAAGTAGTTGACCAGTTAGTGAGTCACCCAGGCAGAAAGATCCACAAGAAGACCAGGGCTCTTTGCCAGCCACTCTATCAGCGCAGCCTGAAGAAGACCTGGCAAAACTGTTTCTGCCCACTTGTGAGTCTGCAGAATCTGCACAAGACTATGTAATGAGAGACCTGGAATAGAAATGGTGTTTTCTGCTGGGCGTTAGTGACACATGCCTTTAATCCCAGCCCTGTGAGTTCGAGACCAGCTTGGTCTACAAGAGCTAGTTCCAGGGCAACCTCCAAAGCCACAGAGAAACCCTTTCTTGAACAACAAAAACAAATAAATAAATAAATAAATAAATAAATAAATAAATAAATAAGTTTTCTCCTCATGTGGAGAGGCCCTGTACAGGATCCTGGGTCACAGACTCCAGGGAAGCCACCTCCCAGAACATCTCTATGATTGAGCTGGTAAACCCCTGATTTGAATGTACCCTCAACTGCCAATGGCACTGCCATCTCCCGTGTACCAGCCTTGAGACTTTGGCATCTCAAGGGAACCCATAACCGATGATACTCAGGGAGGATTCACTGATTTCCAGGTGGGATATTTGGAACCCCAGGTACCCGTTGACACCTATTTCCTGCCTTTTCCCCTGGAGGCACAAGCCTTCAGCAGCTGTGGTCAGCTTCAAACGACAGCCAAGGCCCTCAGTGAAGACAAATAGAGATTCTTGTGTCTCCTCTGCAAACATCAGAATCATGCAGGGCTGTGGGCGTATGCATTTTTCTCTACTGAATAAGAGAAGAAAAGCGTGAAATCAAATAAAGGTCTATAAAGTCAAAAAAAAAAAAAAAAAAAAGGCAGCTGGGTGTGGTGGCCCCTGCCTGGTACCTGTAATCTCAGCACTTGGAAGCCTGTTACAGGAGGATTGTTTTTTGAGTCCAGAGTGGACTACACAATGAGATCCTGTCTCAAAAAGTTGAAAAAAAAAGCTTATTTGATGGCCTTGGCATCTGTGACTACCTGCTTAAGACCTGCACTAAAAGAGAAAGGAGGGGAGAACTAGTTGGGGAGGGGATCGGCAGGAGTGGGAGAAAGGGGATAGGGATAAGAAAAGGTAGCTAGGGGTGAACAGAGTCATAACTCATTGTTTACATGTATGAAATTTTAAAAGTTCACTTTTAAAAATATAGTTTATTTCTATTTTATGTTCATTGGTGTTTTGCCTACTTGCATACCGGTGTGAGAGTGTTGAAACCCCTGGAACTGGAGTTAGAGACAGTTGTGAGCTGCCATGTGGGTGCTGGGAATTAAACCCTGGGTTCTCAGGAAGGAGCGGCCATATGGAAGGATGGCTCTTAACTGCTGAGCCATCTCGATAGCCCTAAAGATTTACTTATTTATTTATGTGTATAGTGTTCTGCCTGCACGTGTTCCTGCATGACAGAAGAGGGCGCCAGACCTCATAAGGGATGGTTGTGAGCCACCATGTGGTCACTGGGAATTGAACTCAGGACCTCTGGAACAGCAGCCAGTGCTCTTAACCTCTGAGCCATCTCTCCAGCCTGTTTTTTTTATTTATTTTATTGAGCTATACATTTCCCCCACTCCCCTTCTCTCCTCCCGTCTCCCATTCCACCATGACCCTGTCCCCCATGCTCCTAATTTACTCGGGAGATCTTGTCTTTTCCCCTTCCTAGGTGGATCCATGTCTGTCTGTCTGTCTGTCTGTCTGTCTGTCTGTCTGTCTGTCTCTCTTTCTTTCTCTCTCTCTCTCTCTCTCTCTCTCTCTCTCTCTCTGTCTCTGTCTCTCTCTCTCTCCTCTCTCTGTCTCTCTTTTTTGGTTTGTCGAAGCAGGGTTTCTCTGTGACTTTGGAGGCTGTCCTTGAACTAGCCCTTGTAGACCAGGCTGGTCTCGAACTCACGGAGATTCGCCTGCCTCTGCCTCCCGAGTGCTGGGATTAAAGGCGTGCGCCACCAAAGCCCGGCCCACGTCTCTCTTAAGGTCCTTTTGCATACCTAGGTTCTCTGGGGTTGTAGACTTATGCTAGTTATCATTTGCTTTATGTTTAATATCTGCTTATGAGTGAGTACATATTATATTTGTCTTTCCGGGTCTGGGTTACCTCACTCAGGGTGGTGTTCTCTAGTTCCGTCCACTTGCCTGCAAATCTCAAGATGTCATTTTTTTTTCTACTTCTGAATAGTGTAAATGTACCACATTTTCTCTATCCATTCTTCAGTTGAGGGGCATCTAGCTTGTTTCCAGGTTCTGGTTATTATGAACAACCCAGCCTATTTTTTTAAGGTAAAGAAATAAAAAAAGATAACTCAGTCACATACCTTTCAATTTGATGTCTTGGTAGGAGCATCAATAAGTTCCTTGCCTTGTGAATTTCTGTAGGGCTACAGTTGCCCTCCTTGTTTTCCTGAGACACAGTCTCTCTGTGATTATCCTGGAGCTCATAGATTAGGGGAGGCTGTCTGTGAGGCCAGAAAGCCTCGTGTGTCTGCTCCCCAGTGCTGGGACTGGAAGTGCCACGCCATCATATCTGGCTTTGTACATGGGTGCTGGGGACTTGAACTCAGGCCCCAAGCTTGTACAGCAAGCTCTTTACCTATGACCAAGCCATCTCCCCAGGCCCCTGCAGTGGTGTGGAACCAAACATTACCATTAGCCTAATCCCAGAGCTTCACTGCGGTGATAGTGCCTCTTATTCATTAACAATAGTATCCAAAGGAGAAACCTTTGTTGAACAAACAAAAAGTGCTCACTTCTGTTATAACAACAGTGTATGTGTGTGTATAATTATAGACACCTTCATAACTTTATTTGCTATGCTTTTCCCAGCTTGAGAGATTAACCAGCATTCAGCTGTTTGTGCTGACAAAGCTATCTTTCTACGGATTTCTGTGCCTCAATTTGTTAGACTGTTTGACAAACAGTATTCATCACACTTTAGTCTGCAGACTTAGCTCTGTGTGTGCTAGTTGTTTTCCATTTATCTGGACTATGTCAGACCTCAGCACGACCACTCCTCCATGGTCATGGTTCCCTTTATCTGGCTGCTATCATTTCTCAGACATTTATATCATTGGAAGCTTTTTTTTTTTTCCTTTTTTGATCCCCTCTGCCTCTCCAAAGTGCTATTTGAGAAGGAGGTGATCAAGCTATGATTGGTTCTATTAGTATTCAACCCTCATTTTGTTTCTATCACTCTGCAGATGGATGATGGTGTCCATCTGGGCAGCTGGGCAGTGGTGGTGCACACATTTAATCCCAGCGCTCAGGAGGCAGGGACAGGCAGATTTCTGAGTTCAAGGCCAGCCTGGTTTACACAGAGAAACCCTATCTCAACAATAACCAAAACAACAACAGCACCAAAAGAAAACAAACTATTCTTTCAAGGAGTCTTTTATTTTCTAAAACAGCAGTTGGTTCTCAACCTGTGGGTTGAAACCTCTTTGTCAAACCTCTATCTCCAAAAATGTTTATATTACGATTTCCAAGAGTAGGAAAACCACAGCACATGCCTTTAATCCCAGCACTCAGGAGGCAGAGGCAGACAGATGTGTCTGAGTTCAAGGCCAGCCTGGTCTACAGAGCGAGTTCCAGGACTGCTAGGGTTGTTACACAGAGAAACACTGTCTCAACAACAACAACAACAACAAACCCAAAAAACAAAACATAGAAGAGTAGAAACGTTATAGTTATGAAATAGCAAAGAAAACAATTTTATGGCTGGGTCATAACATGAGGAACTGCATTAGAGGGTTACAGCATTAGGAGGGCTGAGAACCACTGCTCTAGAGATAGAACAACATAGAGATACACACTAATGGGACTTTCTGGCAACAGTGGGGCCTATATCCCTCAGAGTGCTGGCACATGCAGACGTGGCCCATTTGCAGATTAAGACCCTAGGGCTGGGAATGTAACTCAGTAGGTAGGCTGCTTGCTAGCATGCATGAGGATGGATTTGGAGGAGGCCCTGGATTTGATCCTTAGGGTTGTGTAAACTGGGAGTGGTAATGATGATGCATGCTTGTAGTTCCAATACTCTGGAGGTGATGGCAATCAAAAGTCAAACTGCATTCTCAGTTGTATGGTGAGTTTGAGGCCAGCCTAGGCTATATGAGACCATGTCTCAAACAAACAATAAATGAATTGTATTTTAAAGATCTGGGCAGGATTTAGGGATGCCATCAAGGAATACTGCTAGCAACTTGCCCAAAGGGTCAGGGGATGGGGGAGAATGATTAGTTACCAAGACTCTAAGCAGCCAGATATAGAAACAAGACACTTTGACAATAGCTGTGACCTGGAGCTCACTCTGGAGACCAGGCTGGCCTCGAACTCATGGAGATCCACCTGCCTCTGCCTCCTGACTGCTGGATTACAGACATGCAGCATCACCGCCTGACCCTCCTGTGTTTTAAACTCATTTTTTTCTTGTTGGTCAAACACAAATGAAAAGCAGATGGCTAGAGAGAGCTTTTGGTGCCATCTATCTGGCTTCAAGGTCCAAAGAGTGGTGGGAAACCATGGAGACTGTGTTCTCCAGGACAAAGGGTGATTTATTTCTATAGGTCCCTGGTTTGAGGGTAGATAAGGTCTGGTAACTAGACAGGGAAGGTCTCAGTAACAGGAGCCAGAAGAAATATAAAACTTTCAACTACAAGGAAGAGAGAGGGAATGAGGGAGACGGAGAGAGAGAGAGAGAGAGAGAGAGAGAGAGAGAGAGAGAGAGAGACCGAGACCCAAGGCCAGCAAAATGGCTCATCAATAAAGACACTCCCCCATCCCCCCCCACAAGCCTAATGACCTCGAATTCCATCTGAGACCCACTCAGCAGAGGAGAGAAGGGGGAGGGAGGGAGAGAAGGAAGGGCTAAGATATAAGATATCAAAGTACAAATTTGCCTTCCGTTCCCCTTCCCACCTTACTAATGGTTGGTGAGTTATATTGTGGAACTTTTATTTATTTATTGGTGAGACAGTTTCTTTGTGTAGCCTCGGAGCCTGTCCTGGAACTAGTTCTGTAGACCAGGCTGGCATCGAGCTCACAGAGATCCACCTGCCTCTGCCTCCTGAGTGCTGGATTAAAGAAAGGTGTGCGCCACCACCACCTGGAGATGAACTTAGATTAAGATGAAAGAGAAGGCAGCAGATTGTTTCTTGTAAAGGAGGCAGACAGTGAGGGAGCTACTGGTAAAAAGAAAGAGAATCTGAAGGTGGGCTGGGGGGTGAAGAAAGGATACCAAAACCCACAGTCAGAGGAGAAAGAATTCCTCCCCGAGCCCAGGTCTGACCTGCCTCAGAGCTTGCCAGCCTATTCCTCCCACCTAAGCTGCTGGCTTCGCTCTCACAGTGAGTTCCTAAGGAGTAAAGCACCCACTTCATCCCTTCTGGGTTTGTAACTCAAGGCTTATTTTTATTTATTTATTTTTTTGGGGGACGTTTCAAGACAGGGTTTCTCTGTAGTTTTGAAGTCTGTCCTGGAACTAGCTCTTATAGACCAGGCTGGTCTCGAACTCATAGATCTGTCTGCCTCTGCCTCGAGAGTGCTGGAATTAAAGGCGTGTGCCACCACTGCCCCGAGTAACTCAAGGTTTCTAATCATTATCTGCTTATGTTTCACTTGGCCCGAAAGTCACTGTGTGCCCCTCGGTGGTCTTGATTTTGTAGTGATTCTCCTGCCTCAGCCTGCCAAGTACTGGGTTACAGGTGTGAGCTAGCACACCTGGCTCTTGTTCATTTTTGCTTGTTTGTTTAGCTTAGTTTATATTTTAACTTGCTGATTTGGAGTGTGGCTGGGAGGTGCATATGCCTGTGTGCAGAGAGATCAGAGGCTTTTCTGTGGGTACTGGGAGTCTGAAGTTGGTCCTCAGACTTGTTCAGCAAGCACCTCTCCGACTGATTACTTCTCTGGCTGCCTGCTGTTGATTTTGATGCAGCTTCAATGTAAAGTCAAAGAGAGCAGGACTCCGATAACAGAAGGGCTACTTCTAGCCCAAATCAGAACTTGAGCTGGAGGGGGGGGCGGGGAGGGTGCAGATGGATAATCCTCCATACCCTGAGGCAAGAGAATCCTGAATTAAGGCTCAACCTGAGCATCATACACAGAGGGTCTCTGTCAAGTCTGGTGTGGTGGTTCATGCCTACCACCTCAAATTTGGGGAGAAAAATCAGGAGGATTGCCATACATTTGGGGCAACCTGAGCTACACAGTGAGTTTTAGGAAAACCTGAGCTACAATGTGAAATACTGGAAAAACAATTTAAAAAAATAAAAAATAAACCCTCCAATAAAATATAAAGAGAAGCTTAGTGTTAAAGTTCTTGTCTATCATCTGTGAGGCCCTGAATTCAATTCCAGGACCAGAAACAAAACAGCACAACTTTAGTCTCTTCTACAGACAGACACTGTTTGGACTCTTTTAACATTTTGGACCATTTTGGACAGGTTCAAAATCCATGTTCAAATTCCAGTCAATTATAATATCTCCAGGTCTCACTTTCTTCTGTCTCTGAAAGATGATCTCAAGAAGTAGCCCATGGCAATCAATACTCAGGTCTCATCTTCTGTATGCTAGAGTTACAGGCATGTACCACCATGTCCAACTATTGGATTTGTGACTCCAAATTAATGAGTTTGTTGACGTAGTTGTTCTTCATAATGAATATAGTATTCTGAATTTTCTCCAATAGAAGACTGAGAAGTCAACAGAAACCAGGAAATTTTCTCAGAGGCAGTAGGAGACAAGAGTCAAGCTGTCCTTCTTTTAAATGTTTTGAGGAATAAGACTGACAATTATTCCCCTTCCCTCTGCACCCAAGAAGCTTGAGAATGCCACTGTCCAACATGCTAGAGCTCACAGACTTGGAGTTGTGTTATTTGTCTGTTTGGTAGCAAGACTATTTGTTGTTGTTGTTGTTTATTTTTGAGGCTGGGTCTCATGTAACTCAGTCTGGCCTCAGACTTAGTAGCTGAGGATGACTGTGGACTTCTGATTCTCCTACCTTTCCTTCCTGGTTGTGGAATTATAGGCATACACATCCATGCACAGTTTATCTGATGCTGGGAGTTGGACTGAGGTCTCCATGCATGCTAGGCAAACACTCCACCAGCGGTGCTGCAGCCCCAGTCGTAGGTTGGATCTTGAGAGCAGACAATGGCCACCCTTGCAGAACCATTCTCCCTTCCTGTTGAAGGGCTTCAGTTAGTGATCTGGCAGCTTATTTGTCAATATTATTTGTTGTTAACTTAATTGTAGGAAAATTGAAAAATGTAATGTGTAGCCATGAAACCCTTAAGGCTGGTTAATCTTTCTAGGTTGCAACCAATGTAATTTTCACTAGCTGATCCCTCCTTGATTATAATATGCTGAGCCCTGGAACTGAAGGTTTCAAGTAAGTCATGGTGTACACAGGGAACAGACAGGCTCCATCATCTGCCTTTGATGCCAGGGAGAGAGCACTGGACTGAACAATTTGGTTTTGAAATGTTAGTGGTTGGGGTGGAGGAAACCAGTGTCCGGATGGACACAAATGATGCTGGAAACCCCCTGATTGCAGAGCCAAGCCCTTTAGCGTCCATGCCTTATATGCTGGGGTGCTCTGAAGGGCCGGAGCTCAGACTCAATCTTCAGGAGAGGAAACAGAGACAAATCCAAAAGACCACAAACACATTTCCTTCCCATCCGCATTGGCTTACTTACAAAGGCCCGATTCTTCAGCAGTATAGTTCAAACACAGTGACATCCCAAATCAGATGTCTAAGATTTCTCTCTCTTCTAATTCAAGATCTGTAAAGGATGGCTAGAACGGTCTTTGCTTTCCCCCTCTGGACTCTGATTTTCTGCACTGAAGAGTGAGGAACAGACATGTTCATCAATCCTGCTGCCCCTTTCTTAGCCCTGAAATATGAAGGGGCTTCCTTTTCTGCTTCAGCATCTCTAGGGAAGAGAGACTTTGCTCTCCTTCGGGTACTTCCAAATACCCAATCCAGCATAAGCCCTTTTTGAAGAGTGAAGTTGGGGACCAGAAACAGTAGGATTCTAATGACATCAACTGATGCTTTTTACCCTGTACCACAGGCCCAGCAAGTGAGCCCGAGGCCTAGTCCAGATACATGGGGAACCAAGAGGTAGCATGCAAACATTTTTTCCAGCCCTTTATGAATATAAATATTTAGCACATGGTGTTTTGCAGAATTAAATCTCCAAGCCCAGATTAGCCTAGTAATATCATTATGTAGATGCCAGGGATGAGATACCTGTGACTGTTGTGTGCCTTGTCATTCAAGGATGCCTGTGACGACTTGATGCACTTTAATTTGCCAGGGCAATCATTAATTGCATATGAAACAGTTGGTGTTTGGCTTGAAGGGAAGCTGATTGGGTCAGTCACTGAGCGTTTGGCTCAATGATCTACAGCTGGCTTTTTGCTCCAGCACCCCTGCTTCCTTTTTGAAAGCATTCTCACTCAATGTTTGGGGGACCCCCTGAGGAAGAGACTGTGAAACATTGGGGGTTTTAATCTGTGTTTTCCTTTGGGCATTATAGCTTTAATTTTAATATTTTGGATAATAAAGAATGATTTTAAATTAAATTTCCAAGTCTGCCATCTGTGATTGTTTGGACTTTTCCTCCTCTCTGGCAGTTTTCTGACTTAATGTTCCTTGAATAGGAGGAAAAGTGGGTTTCAAGCAGGAGAAGCGCAAGGGACAAGCAAACATGACAAACCCACAGAGTCTAGAGAAATAGGGAAAAGCTTTGACCCATGGCCTTTGGCCCTAGAAGTTGGGATGTTGTGGGGTGATATCCAGAGTCGAAAGTTACAAAAGGGAACTCAGATGCAATTGTAGTTCCTATAGTCACCTCTTGATTTATCTTTGAAAAAGTCATTGACAAGGTCATAGCTTGGTTTGCCCATCTGCTAAAGAAGGGTCCTGTTGCTATGATAAACACCATGACCAAAAGCAACTTGTGGAGCAAAGAGTTTATTTCATTTTACACTTCTAGGTTACAATTCATCACTGAGGATGATCGGAGATATTCTTCTGTATATATGTTTCTCTTAATGGTTGATGAAAAAAAAAAAAAAAAAACACTGATTGGCCAGTAGTGAGACAGGAAGTATAGGCAGGGCTACCAGATGAGAATTCTGGGGAGAGGATGCAGAGAGAGGCTGACTGACTATAGGGGGAAGTCGGGGCAGGAACTCAAGGCAGGAATCTGAAGGCAAGAACCAAGAACCAACCAGGTATGGTTGCATATGCCTTTCATCCCTGTGCTCATGAGGTAGAAGTAAGCAGATCTTCAGGAGTTCAAAGCCAGCCTGCTCTACATACAGAGTTGCAAGACAGCAAGGGCTACATAGGGAGATTTTGTTTTTTGTTTGTTTGTTTTTGTTTTGAATGAACAAACACTTTTTACTAGCTTGCTGCCTCTAGCTTGTTCCACTAGCTTTTTTTGTATAGTCCAGGACCACATGCCTAGGAGTGGTGCTGCCCAAGTTGGCTGGGGTCTCCCAGAGCAATAATCAATCAAGACAATCTTTTATAGACAGGGTCAAAACCCAATCTGATTGAGTGATTCTTCAGTTGACGTTCTCTTTTCCTTGGTGTATCAGTCTGATAACAAAAGCTGGTCAGCACAAAAAAGTCATTTTATTTGTTTGGTTGGTTGGTTTGTGGCACTAGTATTGTTAGAAATAAAGTCCAGAGTCACAAGGAAAGAGACCACTATTCCAGTAGGAGAGTTTGCTAGGAAGAGTGAACACACAGAGGTGGAAACACTTGGTTTTTATTCTAGTGGTTGACTCTTTCCCCATTGGCTAGGGCCTGACCTCACAGTCTTATTAAAAGAACTGGTCACAGGAAATGAAAAGGGAAAGGGAACAGGGCCACTGCACCAAGGGGGAAAGGGCCACAGTCCCAGGCTACTAACTCTCTAGAATGCAACAGGAAACCTTTGTATAAACAATTTGGTATTTGTGTGTGTGATGGGGAACGGTGCTGGGGGAATGTTACTAAAACATTTACATAAACCAGGAGGTGGTGGTTCGTGCCTTTAATCCCAGCACTCGGGAGGCAGAGGCAGACAGATGTCCCTGAGTTCAAGGCCAGTCTGGTCTACAGAGTGAGTTCCAGGACAGCCAGGGCTACACAGAGAAACCCTGTCTCAAAAAAAAAAAAAAAAATTACATAAAAGTCTTACAAGGTGGGGAAGATTAAGATTTGAATTAATCTTAAACACAAATTTTATTGTATTTGATAGAAAGACTCATATTTAATATTTCATACAGGATCAAATTCAGACTCTCACAGATACTATAGACTTAGTAGACAGGAGAAGTAATTTTATTTATTATTTGTGGAGGTGGAGGTGCTGGGTATGAAATCTAAGGCCTCACACAAGCTTTTTACCATTCAGTTATATCCCCAGCCCTATTGTTGTTTTTACTATTGTTGTTTTGTTTTTCAAGACAGGTTTTCTCTGGCTGTTCTGGAACTTGCTTTGTAGACCAGACTGGCCTACAGATCTTCCTGAGAGCTTCCTGCCTCTTCCTCCCAAGTGCTGGGATCAAAGGTGTGAGGCACCACTGCCAGGCTTTTTTTTTTTCCCCTTCTTATTTTTATTATTTCATATGTGTATGAAATGACAAGGTCTCAGTATATAGATCAGGCTGTCCTTGAAGTAACTATGAGGACCAGGCTGGCCTTAAATTTACAGAGATCCATCTGCATCTGCCTCCCTAGTGCTGGGATTAAAGGCAAGAACACCACAGTTGGCTCTTCTTTTGTTTTTGTTTTTTGGTTGTTTTTTGTTTTTTGAGACAAAATGTTACCAAATTGCCCAGACTTGAATTTCCTCTGTAGCCTAACCAGACAAGTACTCTACAGACTGAACTACAACCCCAGTCCCAGCAATGGGATTTTTCAATAAAGGATAACCCACTGAAGAGGTGTCCTTCCAGTTTCCATCCTCAGAGGACAGCCCCTTGGATCCAGGCGTTGTCCTTATCCACTGACAGCTGAGACAGTCTGAGCATCCAGATCTTCAGTTGAACCTGAGAGAGCTCTGCTTCCACATTCGTTCTTTATGTTGTCAGTGAAACCAAGAGGAAGTCAGGGCACATCATCATCCCTACTGCAGACCACGGCATTAATGAGTCAGACAGACAGCATCACCGAGCACTGAGACAAATGCTGAGTGAATGCCAGGATGAAATGAAAGAGCACCTGCCAGCAGAGGAGCTGGATGACAAGTGGGTTAGCCAGGGAAGGCGGGAGTGTGGGGCTTGCTTGGCACAGCAAGGAACTAACTCCTCCACCTTGCCTTCTGTTCCCGGGAGGAGGTTTCTTGGAGGGCCAAGTTTTGCCTTGGAGAAAGAAGGGAGAGGATTTAAGGTGAGTTCCAGGGAGAGGGTTTTTTGTTGTTTGTTTGTTTGTTTTGTTTTGGCTTTTTTGGTGTTCTTTTGTTTGTTTGTTTTGGTTTTTCGAATGGAGAGAGCTTATTTGGAAAGAGACTGATGAGACACACAGGGAATGATGGAGTTGTTAGAAGTCTTCAACATGGCTAGGTAGGGGGGCTTTTTTGTTAAATCACTATGTAGCCCAGGCTAGCCTCCAACTCATGATCACCTTGCCTCACTCACTCTCCCCAGTGTTAGGGTTACAGTTGCATCACCACCTGCAGCCTGGATGTGAGGTTTCATTACCATCAGAATGAATTATTTTACATGTGCTGGTCTCTCCCTCATACTCCCACCCTAAATTCTGCATCCTCTGCACACAGAGAAAGGTCAAATTCATTGCTCCACAGGTCAAAGGGCAAAGGTTTATAAAAAATGACCTTGAAGCTCATGGAGGCAAAATCCATGACCCAGAGCAAGTCAGAAACTCAGGTAAGCAGGTAGTTATTATATTTCTAAGACCCACAGGACTATCTTTTTCCCATGTGACTCCTAGAACAAGAGATAAACTTGATCTCTCTCATTCTTCTTTTTTTCCTCTCAAATATACAACACACACACACACACAGATTCTGTCTCCTCTTTCTCTCTAAAAATCCCTTGTTCCCTGGCAGATACAACCTTGGTACCCTCCCAACAGTGGAAAACAACCCCAACAAGTGCCTATGAAAAAAGCCTTTAAGACTCATGAATATTTAGCTCGTCCTCATGTAAAATATATGACTTTGTGTAAGGATCAGGCGAACGAGGTGCATGATTTTTTTCTGATTTATGGGCCTGGAGACGGATTATTCATAGCAGAGCAGCTGTGTGGAAAGATTCATCCGCTGCAAAATGTGATTGTACATCAGGCAGTGTGTGGGAACGGAGCTATGACTAATGGCTGCTTTACATATAAATGAGAAGGTTTGTGCTAGGAACTGTAAAAAAATACAATCACTCAGCTGACGGGCAGGCTCCTTATCATGGATGCAGGAGACAGACCACCAGAAAGGTAGGCGAATGGATGCCTCCCCTCCTCCAGAGCCAGGTCAGGAGATTCAGAGGGTGGAGAGAGGAGATGGGGAACTCTGGAGAAGCAGAAGTCCTTTTCCTGATCCCTCTCACTCTCTGCATTTGACCTATTCTAGGCCCCACCAAAAGCACATCTGGGCATAGAATATCCCAACCCAAGTGCTATGTTGCTCACCCATCTCGAAGTGATGAGCACACTGTAGATCCCTTGAGCTCAGCTTTGGGCTGCCAAAGGCTCAGGTCCATTTCAGAAATGAACAATATGCACGGGGTAAACCTTGGAAGAAAAAAAATCTCAGTGAATCTGAGGCTTCCCTCTGCCACTCCTCAGTCTCTCTTGCTTTCTGTCATTCATCTCTCTCCTCTCTTGTAGCTGAGACAGGCTGTCTAGACATTGCAGATGTGGACAGATGTTGGGTCTGTAATTTATAACAACGGCCTCCAGAAGGCAATTCCAATTTGTTTCGGTAAGGCTTTGAGTTACAGGCAGAAAAAATATCCTGTAAATACCGTTGACTTACATGGTAACTACACCAAGGGTTTACTTAGTGAGCAATCACTAACTACAGCATAATTACACATCCCTGAAGATTACTGGAGAATTTAGTGTTACTGAGCAGGCAATGACCACCAAACTAAATTTCTGGCTTTGGAGGGCTAGACAATAAGGGCACTAACCCACACGTAGTAGGAATTTATTTCGATTTCTTCAAATTATCAATTAGCCTCTCTGTTCTGAGGAGTCTTTCGGTTTTATCTACATCATACATAACCCCTCCCCATCATACTAAGCTCCAGGCAACCAGCGCGTGCTGGTTGGAGTCTTCAGCCGATATAGATTTAGGCCATGCAGTATCTGGGGGTACTCACAAAGCCCTCAGACAAGCATGAGGCTAGTGATTAACTTCCCCATTATCGTAATGGGTTACACATTCAGCAGCAGGGCTGAAGGGCACTGAGCCATCTTCACTTTGTCCTGGTGACCGATGATTCAACAGCTGTCCAGGCCAAAAATGAAACTGACTGGACCACCCACATCGTGAAGGCTGTTCTGGTCGTGCTGGTGGGAAATGGTAAGGTACGGTTTCTCAAGAACTTCAGGTTGCTTCGTACTCCCATCTGGGGTAGTGTGAGTGTGTCGCTGGAGGGCTGGTATGAAGGTTGGTGGTATGCAAAGAGGTTAAATGGCCTGACCTGGATCACAGTGCTGGCATCAGAAGTCATATTTGCATTGGGGTTTTTTCATCCCTGAGAATTCTGACCAGCTGGTCCCTTTGGGATTAGGGGATCAGAACTGGCTGGCAGCTGGGAGCTCTGGCTTCTCTGGATGTATAGAGTTGCAGCTGAAATAGCCATCAAGGTATCATTTGCTTCAGGCCGGGTGTAGGAGGAAGGGAGGTGGAATAAAGGAGACAGAATCCGATGAACACATTGTGTTGTATGCCAATTTTTAATCCATCACCAACCTCTTCTAGTCGATTTGTTTCAAATAATCATTCTCCCCCCCCCCCCGCCCACCCCGGTCCAGAGAGGATCAAAGAAAACTTAAGCTTAATACGCTTCTAGTCACAGACCCCTGGGGTTTTCATGGACCCTAAAACAACTACTCCCACCTCTATAAAAACAGCAATTGCAGCCGGGCAGTGGTGGCACATGTCTGTTTTTAATCCCAGCACTTGGGAGGCAGAGGCAGGTGAATCTTGGTGAGTTTGAGGCCAGCCTGGTCTACAGAGCTAGTTCCAGGCCTACACAGAAAAACCCCGTCTCAAAAGACCAAAAACCAAAATAAAATAAACAGATATTACCTAGAGAATCTTGATTCTTTGCAACTGTTGTTTGAATTTTTCTTTCTTTCTCCCAGACTCCTGCTTATGGTATGCTTGGTAGCCATCCAACTAGAGTGATATCTTGCCCTCACCTGAAGTGGTCTGCTTAGTATGTTAGCAGAGTTTCAGCACCAATCACTACCTGGGAGGGAAGGCTACTGGAGCCATAGGAAGAGAGAGATTATAACCAAAACTACACTGCCTTGGCAAGCACTGGCCACTGGGCATGACCTCAGTCCTGCCTAGGAGAAAAGATGTTAGCTGAAAAAGATGGATTTAGGAAGCAATTTGTGTCTTAGAAGTTTAAAGTTCTCCGCCTGGGCTTCATGGTCAATTTAAAGCTGGCTGGGGAGACAATGAAACTATGTCTCAAATGAAGTAACAAACAGAAAAGCTGCAGACCTGCGGCTTGCTGTAGCTCTGTCAATAGAACGCTTCCTTTGTGTGCTGCAGTATCAAGAAGTTGTGAGTTCCATCCTCAATATTGTGTAAGCCAGTGTGCTGGCATATGCCTTTAACCTTAGCACTGAGGAGGTGGGAGCCAGAGGATCCCGAAGTTCAAGGCTGTCCTCGGCTATATAGCAAGTTTAAAGCTAGCCTATACTATAGAAAGATCCTGTTTTGTTTTGTTTTTTTAAAAAAAATAATATTTGATCCAGGCACAAATGCTATAATCTCAGCACTTAGTAAGCAGAGCCAGGAAGATCACAGTTTCAGGGACAGCCTAGGCTACATAGTGAAACCCTGACATCCTTTCCACCAAAGAAAAGAGCTTTAAAGTTTGGGGTGCACTGCTGAGATTCCTGAGACATGCTTTTTAAAAATAATTTATTCATTCTTATGTTATGTGCATTGGTGTTTTGCCTTCATATATGTCTGTGTGAGAGTGTCAGACCTTGGAGTTCCAGACAGTTGTTAGCTGCCATGTGGGTGCTGGGAATTGAACCCAGGTCCTCTGGCGGATCAGTTAGTGCTCTTAACCACTGAGCCATCTCTTCAGCCCCTGGGATGTGTTTTATGATGACTTTGAAAACTACAAGTGCCTGCTGCCTTCCAGGGACCTGTGAGATCCCACTGAGATGTGGATGGTGATAACCAGGAACTCTAAACCACAGAGATGTTTCTCAGGGCACCACGCCCCATACAGAGTCCAGGAGGGCTGTGGGTTGAAGGAGGGATGCTCTCTGGTCAGGAAGGACAAACTATAATACACAAAGTTAATAGTCAGCAAGACCAGAGAGGTTATTGTGTGACAGGCGTGGATTGTCTCCTTGATGATCCAGCCACACATTAGCAAAAAAAAATTTTTTGTTTGTTTGTTTGTTTTGTTTCTCAAGACAGGGTTTCTCTGTGGTTTTGGAGCCTGTCCTGGAACTAGCTCTTGTAGACCAGGCTGGTCTCGAACTCACAGAGATCCACCTGCCTCTGCCTCCCTAGTGCTGGGACTAAAGGTGTGCACCACCAACACTCGGCTCCACGCATTAGCTCTTTAAAGAAAAATGTACTGGGGTACTGGAGAGATGGCTCAGCAGTTAAGAGCACTTGACTGCTCTTGCAGAGGTCCTGAGTTCAATTCCCAGCACCCACATGTGGCTCACAACCTTCTGTAATGGGATCAGATTCATTCTTCTGATGTGCATGAAAACAGAGCACTCATTTACATAAAATACATGAATAAATACATCTAAAAAAAAAAAAGGAAAGAAGCCGGGCGTTGGTGGCAGACACCTTTAATCCCAGCACTCGGGAGGCAGAGGCAGGCGATCTACAGAGCGAGTTCCAGGACAACCTCCAAAGCCACGGAGAAACCCTGTCTTGAAAAACCAAAAAAAAAAAAAAATGAGTAAAAATAAATAAATAAATATTGAAAGAAAGAAAAGAAAAGAAAAATGTACCCGCTGCTGGAGGGCGGAGTGATCCTCAAAGAGGAAGGTGACCACTCACAGTCCCACTCTGTCTTCTGTGAGCATTAGTGGAAGGCCAAGTACAGTTTCCAGGTGTGGAAGACAAAGGTGAGCAGGGAAGGGGGTGTGGGATTGGATTCATGGATGTCTTCAGGTGCAGACTTGGGTGCTGCCACTGGAGTGGAGATATCACTGGACTGTGAGAGAGCTAAAGAAAGGATAAATGTCTTACATGTATAAACACATGCATGATTATATGTTACATACAACACGCACATGCATGCCTGGTACTTAAAGACTCTGAACTACTGAGAAAAGACCAACTCTCTCAAGCAGAAGGAATTATTTCACAAGATGCTCCCACGTTAACGTCTTCTGCAGGCCTCTGTTTTGTTTTGTTTTGTTTTGTTTCCGCCAAGCCGGGAATGTTGGGAGAAGAAAGATGGAGCAGGATGAGGAAGAACACACCTTCAAATGTTTGCAGTGGACTCAAAGTCTGGTGTTACTTTTCCAGACTTCATCATGTCCCAGGCAAGTTTGATACCTTAGATGTCACACGTGTGTCTGGGAAGGTCTAGGGCAGGGAGCGTCAGATCCAGAGCCCAACATTAGGGATTTTTCTAGTTCTGATCTCAAGGATTCTAAACTAGTTTATTTGGAATATAGAAGAGCAGGAACTTTGGAGCCGGAAAGCCGAGGGTTGAATTCTGTCCTTTTCTGTTTATTAGCTCCCCGTCTATTTATCCATTCAATAAATATTTAGTGAAAGGCGTCATGTACGAGATGTGTGCCCTCTTTGGGGGCAAGCTGTTTAACTCTGCTACTTTTAATTTTCTCTTCCTGAAGGTAAGAATAATGTAACTACATATCACAGTTGTACACACAGTTGATACTTGATAAATGTATTATTTCTAATAATGACGTCCCTTACTGACATTTCTCCAAAAGTAACTGATCTACATCTTGAGGAATTTTGTAACAACCCAGAGAATCACTTCTTATAGGCAACATTAACAGGTGGGGACATGACTCCTCTTTGGCACAAGACAGCATGGTATAGGTTCAATCCTGGGTCTTCTCTCTCTAGGCTGTGAGCCCTTCATGGACTGAGACCATGTCTTTCTATGTTCAGCATGGTGGCCATAGTATGTTTGACAGTGCCACAGAAAAGGCAGATGTCGGACCAGAGAGCTCAGCAGTATGGAGTTCATTCTGCTCTTTCAGAGGATCCAAACATAGCTCTAGCACAACTCGTAGCCACCTGTAACTCAGTTTTAGGGACTCTGACCTCCTCTTCTGTCCTCAGTGGGTACACACACACACACACACACACACACACACCTTTAACTAAAAAAAAAAAAAAAAAAAAAAAAGCAGATGTTTGCCAAATGGACGAAGGGTGGAACGGGGATTCTAGTACTAAGGTGGTCCTGCAGGCCTCTCATTGCTGCCTTCAAGAAATATGACCTTCAATCTCTCTGAGGTGCTATGCCAGGTGCTGGGAATATAATGATGAGTAAAGCAGACTGGGCCTCTGCCTTCGTGGAGCTCAGAGTCAGTGGGGGAACAGAGGCTGTGATCAAAGAGTTGAAGAAGAAAACAAATGATGCCAAAAGCATATTTATGTATATAAACATATATATATGAAGGAGGGTACAGTGGTTTGAGTGACAATGCCCCCCTGTAGGCTCAGGTGTTTGAACACTGTTTGGGGAGGTCTAGGAGGGTGGCCTATTTGGAAAAAGCCTATCACTGGAGTTAGACTCTGCATCTTTGCTATTTCTCTCTCTTTCTGCTGTGGTAAAGGATGATTTCTCAACACTGACTCCTGAAGCCATGCCTGCTGCTAGCTCTCCTCTTCTCCCACTGGAACTACAGGCTCAAACAAACTCTTTTCTCTATAAGTTGCCTTGGTCATGGTGTTTTATAACAGCAACGGAAAAGTAACTAAGACAGAGAGGGTGCTGACCAAGTCTCAGTAATCACAAGGTTTTTCCAAGGTGTCACATGTCTGCAGACATCCGTAGTAGGAGCTGGGGTTAAGGCCAGGCTGGTAGTACAGCAATGGTTAAGGAAATCTTTCCAGCTGGCTGCTTCCAGTGTGGCACATTGAGACCTTGAGGAAAGTGAACACGGCTGGAAGATGGTTTTTAATCATGGATATTGAGTCAAGGAGCTGGAGGGGTAGTTCTGGTCTTTTTCTCAAGAGCAAGAGGACACCACTGAATGTTTTAAGTTTGGAGACAGTGGTGGTACTGAGTTCTCTAGGCAACAGATGGCGGTGACCTTGGAGTACAGTGGGGGCTAGACTGAGTTGAGAAGGCTCACTGATAGTTTGGGACCCACAGTTGCAGATGGACATAAGGGAGAAGTATAGCTGACTCTTGGGTTTGGGTTTTTGTGTTGTTTTGGTTTTGATTTTTTGTTTGATTGTTTTTCAAGACAGGATTTCCTTGTGTGGCCCTGTCTGTCCGGGACCTTGCTCTGTAGACCAGGCTGACACCAAACAGAGATCTGCCTGCCTCTGCCTCCCAAGTGCTACACCTCCCAAGGTGTAAGCCCCCACCACCGCAGCTGACTCCTGGGTTTGTAAAACTTATTCTTAGCATTTGTCTACTCCTTGAGGACTTTTGTGAAAGGTCTTCCTTCCTGGCTACTGGTGCGTTCAGTTCTGATGCCTTCAGAGGTGAGTGGGTTTCCATTCCAGAGGGTGAAGGAAAGAGCAGAATCTCTGTTGAACTTGGGATTACGGAGAAGGTCATTCCCCCCAAGCAACCCCTTGTTTTTCTCTCACGTTCATCTCCCCATCTCTCCCAAACCCAAACATGCATCTTTTTCCCTCTCTGACCCTTCAGACCTACACAGACTTCCAAGCGCTCCCCGCAGGCCACTCCATTCTGCCCCTATTTATCCTCATCTCCCCAAAGCTCCCGCACCCCTCCTTTCTCCTATCTCCTCCCGACCTCCCCCTCTTTCTAGCCCCAGCCTCCCGGTGCTTCCACTTCACCCTATTAAGAAACAACCACCCCACAGAAGCCTCTGCCCCTGGCGGCTGCTCCCTGAGCCCCGCCCGCCATTCCTCCTCCTGCTCCTGCTCCCTGACAGATGCCTCAGAGCCCCGGGCCGCAGTTAAGGTGACGAGATGCAGCAATTCTTTATGAACATTTCATTCCTGCTCGCTACACGACGTAAATTAGATGGTGTGTTACATTCGGGCAATAAGAGAGATATGTCACCACGACGCTGGCCCATTGGATGGAGAGGGTAATCCTGCCGTGAATTTCATTACTGCTTTTATATAGACAGAATTAGCTCGGTGACAGCGAGCCTGATTGTCTTTCACTAGGGGTTTGGCGAAGAGCTGAACGGATTTCACCCTGATGTGCACACTACTGAGTGACCCCGCTCACCAGCGGCTCTGCTGATTGCTTTGCACCTTGCAGACTCCGCAACTGGCTCAGCCTCTTGCCCGCCTC
The DNA here is from genome assembly GCF_003668045.3 of Cricetulus griseus. NCBI lineage: Eukaryota > Metazoa > Chordata > Mammalia > Rodentia > Cricetidae > Cricetulus > Cricetulus griseus. The sequence continues at coordinate 16,232,038 of NC_048596.1, forward strand.
GCTCCCTCCGGGCCTCCAGCTCACCCCACCCTTCCTGGCTTTCTCTTGAAGCCAAAGCCAGGAGACCTAACAGAGAAGTCGCAAGGTCATGAAGGGATGTGTCCGCGGAGAGGAGCAGGGCGGCAGAGCTAAAACCAAAAGAAAACAAAAATCCTTCTGTGACTATGCTCTCCTGGCCTGGTGCTGGGGTCACTCACTCTCACGGCTCCCATGAATGGGTAAGAAAGCCCATGGCCCTCTAGGGGGGGAGCTGGTACATCCTCTTAGGTGTCCCCAGCAGAAACTACTCAGCGTTCTTTCGGTTCCCGTCTTTTGGCCTCCTGTGTTTCTGCAGCAGATTCCCTTATTTGCACTTTCTCTTTATACCTGGTTAAGTTACCCTATCCCCATACATAACACCAGATGGCCCCCAAATTAGCAGCCTGCAAAACCACACCAAGGGTTTCCTTCCTAGGTCTTTGCCTTGGGGTGACTGGTTCTGACAGAGCCAGCCCAGCCTCTCCCTGATACTCAGCTTTCTGTCCACTCCCTCCCTCACCCCTGTTGACCCTCAGCCATGGCCTTCTGCCAAGGCCTTCCTGAAGCAGCTGTCTGCTCCTGGGGTTGGTCAGGGACACGGACCATCACTAAGCCCCTGATCACCATTCTGGTTCCCCCCCAAGCCCCCAGAAAGTTTCTATTCCTTGGGGGTTAAGGGACCAGGCTTGGAGCAGACAGCATAATCTTCTCAAAGCCTCCTTTTGGTCAGTCCGAGGCATCTGTTAGGGAAGTTTCTCTTGTCACCAGAGCAGTGAGGGCCATGGCTGGGTTGGGAGGCATTAAGGTCACAGTGTCCACTTTCCAGTGGGGGAGGGGGTTTCTGGGGCTCAGCAGCGGTCTGAGCTGGGTGTGTGGGTGCTGGAGGCCTGAAATCGGGTCTCTACGTGCTGACTTGTGTCCTAGGGACATCCAGCTGAGTGTTCTCTCTCAGTTGCTGGCATTACCTGTCAGCCTGCCTATGGTCACAGCCCTTTCCCTATACAACTTACACCTACCGGCCCTGACACTTTCCACCAGGTCAGGACAGTTCTGAAGGGCCTGTGATAGGCTAAGGCCTTTTTGGAGACCATGACAGCCTAACTTTTCCCTCTTCCCAGCTCTGTGTCTTCCTAGTTTTATCATCATCATCATCATCATCATCATCATCATCATCATCATCATCACCATTATCATTTTATATGCATGGGTGTTTGTCCTATACCACATGCATGCCTGGTGAGGCCAAATGGGGGTGTTGCATTCCCTGGAACTGGGATTACAGATATTTGTGTGGGTGCTGGGAATTGAACCCGGGTCCTCTGAAGAGCAGCCAGTGCTCTTAAGTGCTGAGCCATCTCTCCAGCCCCTTCTTCCCAGTTTTATCTCAGCATGGCGTGGTAGAATGCTTGTACAGAATGCTCCATTACAGTCAGCTTCCAGATTCAACCCGAAAGCAGTTCCTATCCTGTATGCTAATGCCACAACAAGATGAAAGTGTGTAAAACACAGTTTCCTGGGAGATACAGCTGCTGCCTTTTGTCATCAAGGTTAACATTGTGAATGCCATCATTGTTACAGCTGGCCCCACTCAGCTGGTGTAACAGGGGTCAGCATATAGATAAATGCCCAGCCTTCCTGCTTTACCCAAAGGACAAGTCCTTTATATTTTGTACTTTATTTCCTTACCAGAATGAACTTCCCAACTGACCAACCTGTTATTCAGGAAGACAGTAATCATCTCAAGAATTTAGCGGTTCAAACAGTTCTGCAGGTCTGTTATCCACATCTCATTTATTTTTTTAGTTTAGTGTGGTTTGGTTTTTGAGGCAAGGATTCATGTAGCCTAGGCTAGCCTTGAAATTGCTATGTAGCCCAGGATGACTTTGATTTCCTATCTTCCTGCCTTAGCCTCCTGAGTGCTAGGATTACAAGTGTGAGCCACCACAGTTTTACAAAGTGCTGGAGATTGGAGCCAGGACTCCCTGCATGCTAAACAAGCACTGTACTTACTTCCTGAGCCACATCCCTAGCCCCACTAAGAATCAGTGAGCTATACCCATTGCATTTTTCCCTTTACACTCTATGTATGTGTTCCTAGCTGGCTTCCTGAGCATAAACTTTCCTCATACAGACCAAAACTTCCATCATTGCAGTGAGGGTAGAGTAAGTTCCCAAGGAAAGCCTGAGAGCAGAATCTCCTTTTTTAAGCTATGATTCCTCCTCCACCTTGTCTGCAGAGCCAGGAAACAACGGGCCAGTCAGAGAGCTCAGCAGGTAAAAGCGAGTGCCAATGTCTTCCCTTCGATGTGCAGAACCCCATGAAGGCAGAATAGAGAGAACTGATTCCATAAGGAGGTCCTCTGACCTCCACAGAGTGTTGTGGAGCATGCCCCTTTCCTCACAATAATGATAGATTTTAAAAAGTTTTACATTAAAAAATCAAAGGTCTCTTTCTCCCAGGGGATAGGGAAGGGGTTGGCAGTGGTTGAGGTATTGTTACTCTTCTATGTGACGACTCCTGGGCTCATAGCCTTATCAGCCCCTTTGGAATAAATGGCTCGTGGAAGCCCTGCCAGTGGAGCCAGGTATGTCCTCAGGGCTTGCACCCAGGTTCTTCCAGGAGCCATGGTTCTCTGAAGAGCAGAGGTCTAGGTCTTTTGCTCTTGAGCTTTCTGTACAAGGCTACAGATGCTGAGCAGAGCCAGGGATCTGGGGGATGGAGTTTCTCACCCTACCCCCACCCTCTTCTGATGTCACAGCCCTCACTTCCTGACACTAATTGGTTGCCTTGGAAACAAGTTCCTTAAAGAGCAGGATGACTGGATGTGGTGGGAGGGAGAGCCACAAAGAATCCACAGAGCCCTTCAGAATCAAGCAGAGCTTCCCAGAGTTGCTCTCCTCCTTGGTACACATCTCCAGTATGGAGGAAGAGAGATGCCAGCTCAGGGAATTGCTGTGGGCGTTGATGGCCACATTTCTTCCTTCCTTCCTTCCTCCCTTCCTCCCTCCCTCCCTTCTTCCCTCCCTCCCCCCCTCTTTCTTTCTTTCTTTCTTTCTTTCTTTCTTTCTTTCTTTCTTTCTTTCTTTCCTTTTTTGTTTTGTTTTTCGAGATAGGGTTTCTCTATGTAGCCCTGGCTGTTCTGGTACTCAATCTGTAGACCAAGAACCAGGCTGGTTTTGAACTCACAGAAATCTGCCTGTCTCTGCCTCCTAATTGCTGGGATTAAAGTCGTGTGCCACCACTACCTGGCTGGTCAACATTTCTTTTTTTAAAAAAAATTATTTGACTTTATTTTATGTGCACTGGTGTGAAAGTATCAGATCCCCTGGAAGTAGAGTTTCAGACAGTTGTGAGCTGCCCTGTGGGTGCTGGGAATTGAACCTGGGTCCTCTAGAAGAGAAGTCAGTGCTCTTAACCACTGAGCCATCTCTCTAACCCCTTGACCCACATTTCTTAACAAAGGTAGTCTAGTTCACCATGCCTGTCATCTTCTGCTTTATTTGAGGGTATCTTGTTTTTGAGTGGTGAGATCTTATTGTAAAGTCAGAGTCCAAGGCAAAAAGAAGGAGGAGGAGGAGGAAAGAAGAAAAAAGAAAGGAAGGAAGGAAAGAAGGAAAGAAGGGAGGGAGGGAAACAAAAATATACTCACTAACTCTGGAGTAAGTGGATATCAGAAGTGATAAAAATTTTCTCTTTCAGCGCCAGATCAGAAGTGATCTATTCTAAGGAACTAGGCTTTCTCCCACCTACCCTCATCTGCACACACACACACACACACACACACACACACACACACACACACACACACTTCACTTACTACAGAGCTCACACATATTTCACAAAATAAACACTTACACACCTTTGCTATGTAATAGAATCTGCACCAATCCCAAGGGACGAGATCATGAGCTGACAGGGCTCTTAAAGGACCTGCTCTCACAAGTGTCCACTGACTTCCACACGCATGCATGACACCTCATAAATGAATGCGTGTAATAAAAAATTTCTTTTTGAGACAGGGTCTCTCTCTACATAGCCTCGGTTGTCTCTAGAACTCACTATCCAGGCTGTCCTCAAACACAGAGATTTACCTGCTCCTGCTTTCTGAGTGCTGGAATTAAAGACGTGTGCCACCATGCCCAGCTCATAATGAAAATGTGTTTTAAATGAGTTCTTGGGCTAGAGAGATGGCTCAGTGGTTAAAAAAATATGCTGCTCTTCCATATGCTACAAACCCCACTGGCCTTTCAAGGGCTCCAGGGTCTCGTCTCATCTCTCAAGGCCAAGGAGCAGAGGAGTGAGTAGGACTTGAGGGTGCGAGCAGAACGGTACCCTGCTAGGCCGCTGTGTGTCCTTTGGAGTTCAAGCACAGACAGCAGACACAGTCATGTTTGCTTGTGTCCTGCTGTCACACTTTACACATTTCTTGGGCCAGTAGCAGTAATTCCGACTTCTTCTAAATTGGCCATTGCAGAGGTGTGAGCTTGTGTGTGATTCCACTTCCGATCTCGGGAGTGAGCATGTGTTCAGGAGAAGGAGGATTTAGGGGTGTATCTGTGTGTGTGTGTGCATTTTCCAAATGCTTGGCTTTTTTCAAAATGGCTTAGAGCACTACTGTCATTTATGGGGTTTAAAATGTCAGAACAGGGCCCGAGGGGAGGCAGGGGAGATTAAACTGCAAACAGTGAAGGTTATAGATGACGTTTCTGATAGGCTGACAGGCGGACTCAAATGATGCTGCACTTCAGCAATCATTTAAACACACACACACACACACACACACACACACACACACACACACACACACACGCCATTCCATAGTTCATCTCTCCATATTTTAATGGCATATTCTAAGAGCTAAAATCATAAAAGCCCATGTCTAAAAAACCACAGCTCTGCTTTCAGAACCCACCGGCAACTCTGTGGTTTGTGTGCACACTGAAGTACACTTGCCTTCCTAACATGTGTACTTAGTTTCTGTCTCTCTACATATAATATTCTTTTTTTTTTAATTTTGGAAGCTGTCTGAAGTAGCCCAAGCTGACCTTGAACTTAATACATAGCTGAGGATGACCTTGAACTTCTCCAGGCTCTACCTCCTGGGTACTGGGACCCAGGCATTACCACCACAATCAGTTTATGCGGTGTTAGGAATAGAACTGAGAGCTTTGTGTGCACTGACAAAATTCTATCAACTGAGCTATATCCCAGCTCCCTTTGTATTATTTAATTCAATCACATTTCCACACAGCATCCTAATTTTAAAAAAATAGTAGAATTATAAAATTAACAGTTTATATCGAGTCCAATGGTTCACTTATGCTTATTAATTTGTATAATGAAGTAGGTCAAGTTCAGAGTCCTATTTTATAAAGATAAAGATACCGAGGGTCAATGAAATCTGATGTGTTGGCCAAGATCACCCAACTAGAAATGGACAAGGGAGGGCCTTGAATTTCTTTATACTTTTTGTTTGTTTGAGACAAGGTTTCTCTGTGTAGCTCTGACTGTCCTGGAACTCTGTAGACAAGGCTGGCCCAGAACTCACACACCTGACTTCTCCTCACTATTTTGAGACAGGTTCTTCCTATGTAGTCCAGACTGGCCTTGCTCTTGATCTTTCTGGCTCAGCCTCCCAAGTGAGACAATTAATTACAGGCTTATGACACCAGGTGCAGCTTCCAGCGTTACTGCAGGCTGTGGCTCTAACATGGCTAGACATTAGAAGCAACTAGGAAGCTTAAAAACCCACCAATGCCCAGGTCGCCTCACAGACACTCTGATTCAAAGGTTCTTAGAAATGTTTACTGCCTGTTTATTTTGTTTGGTTTGTTTGTCTGAGTTGAGTTCTCACTTGGCACAGTCTGGCCATGAACTTGCAGCAACTCTGCCTAGCTTCCCTAGAGCTGGGACTACAGGCAAGCACACTTCGTTGTTGATGTGTTGTCCTTTTGATTTTGTTACTCGGTTACCTCAGCAGTTTCAGATTTATGGAAATTCTCCTGCCTCAGCCTCCCCATTACAGACTCAAGTTACCATGCTCATCATGTGGTCTGTTTTTAAAGGGCCAGTAACCCTGGTGGGTAGAGCCCCAGGCTCACTTTGCCTTTCTGCGAACACCCTCCTCGATGCCATCCTCCTCAAGGGTTGTCTTTCTCTTTGCTTTCCTGTGGACTTTTTCTCAGGATGATCAATCCTTTGTTTCTCCTACCCCAGCTGCCTCCTGCTCCCTCCAAAGGGCTCAATGCTTGTCTACCTCAGGCTGGGAAATGAAGAAGTCACTGTCTAGATGCCCCTCAGGTGGCCATCCTAAATGGGTGCAGCGATCTATTACTTATGATTTATTAAAGCTTGCCTGAGGATTCAGAAAGCAAAGTCAGACAAAAGCCTTAGAAGCCAGGCGCACACCTTTAATCCCAGCAGCCAGAAGCTAGGAGGTGGTGCTACACGCCTTTAATCAATCCTAAGACTCAGGATTAAGAGGTAGACAGATCTCTGGATCTCTGTGAGTACAAGGCCACCCAGGATACATGAAATTGATTCAGTCTAAAAGAGTAACAGATCACACACCTTTAATCCCAGCACTAGAGGGCTATAAAAGATAGAGGTCTTTAGTATTCAGTATGAGGCATTCATTCTCCAGCCATGCTGAGGAGAGGTTTCAGTCTGAGGCTTGGTGAGAGCTGGTGGAGACAGGATCAGCCCATTCAGCCTGAGGTAGATGTAAGAAGCTAGTGGCCAGCTGCTCTGCTTTTTTGATATTCATCTTGAAGTTTGAACCCCAATATCAATCTCTAGGTCTTTTATTTATTCATGTAATAATTGGTGCCCCATGTTTGGTGCCACTTGTAGACAGAAGCTTCTGTCCCACTCAGTCCCGAAACCATTTAGTTCCAAATAAACACACTGAGGCTTGTATTAATTATAAACTGTTTGCCCAATAGCTCAGGCTTCTTATTGGCTAGGTCTCTCTTAATTATTATCCCATAACTAATAGTATGTGTATCTCTACATGACCTTATGGGAGAATGCCAAGGCACCCTACCTTCCTGGTAGCTAAATGGCATCTCTCTGGTGACTCACTTCCTGCATTCCTCTTCACCGAATCCTCCTAGTCTGGTAGCCCCACCTATACTTCAGGCCTGGCTACATCCCACCTGTTCATTGGCTGAAACATCAGTGAATAAGAGAAACATATTCACAGCATACAGAAGGACATCCCCCATCAGATGAGACCTTTGCCCCAGCAAAAGCAAGGGTAGAGTATCAGTTCCACTTAGCCCTGTGGCCTGGAAGAAGGAAAAGTGAGAACAGTGGTAAGCTACTTAGGAGAGAGGAACGGGGGAAGGAGACTAAAGGGAGAAAGGAGGAGAGGAGAGCTGGCTCCTTAGGAGACCACCCTAGCCACCCTGACACCTGAGGCCCACATGGAGTCCTCTCTTGCTTGGCCCTCTACAAAACAGGCAACACCAAAGGCTAACTGTGGTCTGTCAGGGGTTGGAAGCTGGTTTCTGCTCACTTAGCTCTAAAATGATAATGATGAATGCTGAGCATGAGGGTGTAGCCTTGTAATCCAAGAAGGCAGAAGGCAGAAGGCAGAAGCAGGTGGATCTCTGTGAATTTGAAGCCAGTGTGGCTTCAAATTGTGTAGCCAGTGTGGCTACACAGTGAATTCTAAGACAGCCAGGATGCATGGTGAGACCCTGTCTCAAGACAACAACAACAAACAAAAAATAAAGAATAATACTAACAACAAAAAACTTACTACTTTTTATTTATCCCAAGGCTATTCTGCTTCTTCTAGTTCCCGTCTTCTTTGAATCATTCACTCAAGGAAAAATATGATGGTTAGGCTGGAGAGATGGCTCAGTGGTTAGAAACACTTGTTCTTCTTCTTTTTTTTTTTTTCCCCCCGAGAAAGGGTTTCTCTGTGTAGCTTTGAAGCCTATCCTGGCACTCCTCTGTAGACCAGACTGGCCTCAAACTCACAGAGATCTGCCTGCCTCTGCCTCCTGAGTGCTGGGATTAAAGGTGTGCGCTATCAATGCCCAGCAAAACACTTGTGCTTGCAGAGGACCTGGGTTCAGTCCCAGCACCCACATGATGGCTTCAAATGTATTGATACATTTGCCTGTGAACCTGTAACAGTGGCCATGCCTTTGGGCATGGCTACAGGTGCAGATGTGACCAGTTAAAGGGAGAGGATTGGAAATGGGTGGGCCTGAGGTCTCAAAGAGCATCGGGGAGGCAGGGTCTGCAGCCTCGGAGCAGGAAGGCCACGACAGTCGCTTACTGTTTTCCGTGTAAGTTCTTTCCCTAATAAAACTCCACTTAGCATTTATACTGGGCCTAGTGAATCCATAATTTCTACGTCTTCAGCCCACAACCATCTCTAGCTCCAGTTCCAGAGGATCATTCACCCACCTCTGGTCTCTGTGGGCACTGGGCACACAAGTGATACACAGGCCAAACAACCATATACATATAGAATAGAATAGAGTAGAGTAACGCCCTACCTCCTCTCCAGCCCTACCTCCTCCAGGAGCCCTGCCTCCTGATCTTCAGCTGGAAGGGACAGCTGCTACTTTTTGTCTCCCTGTGCCCTGCACCTGTGAGAGGCTCTCACGCTGATGTTTATCTCCATAACCAACATGGCTGGATTTAGAATCCGGATTGAGTTACTCTTTGTGTGTATATAAGGGTGTTTCAGAAAGGATTATCTAAAGAGGGAAGTGATCAGTGGTGGCACCATCTCCAGGAACCAAGAGGAAAAAGAAGGGAGAACTGTGTGCTGGCATCCCCTTCTTCTTAGCTTCTAGTCCACCATGATGTGTGGAACTCTGCTTGGAGGAACACCATTCCCCTCCACCCCATGATGGACTGAACCCTCTGAGGCCATGAGCAAAATACTCTTTTCCCCGAAAATTATTTATGTTGGGGATTTTAGTCACAATGACAAAAGCCAACAAGTAGCCTTATGTGTTCTGACTTCTTTGTTTCACATCGGCCTCCCTCTCTGGACTGTGACCATCCTGGAAGTCACGAACCCTGCCTTGTTCCTCATGAAGAAGAGGAGAAAGGAACAAGAAGACCAGACTCTCAGTCCTCTTGTGAGTTCATAGACCATTCCCTTCCTTCATAAAGCCCTTGAGTAAGAGGCTCTGGTTTCTGGACCTCAAAGGATTATCATCGTCCTTACGGTCAAGGCACAGAAGCTAAGTGTGATGGTTTGAAAGAAAATGGCCAAAGGAAGTGGTGTTATTGGGAGGTGTGGCTTTGTTGGAGGAAATGTGTCACTATGGAGGCGGGCTTTGAGGTCTCATATATGCTCAAGATACAACCTAGTGTTTTAGTCTACTTCCTGTTGCCATGTAGGACTCTCTGCCTGCATGCTGTCATGTCCCACCATGATGATAATGGACTAAACCTCTGAACTGTAATTGAGTCACCCCAATTGAATGTCTTTTTATATAAGAGTTGTTGTGGGCATGGTTTCTCTTCATGGAGGGGACTCAGATTAGTCTCTGGCCAGACACTGTGCCTGAGTTCTTCCCCTGGGTTTGCCTCAGTGATGCTGGATGCCCAGGCCCACCTCTAACTTCTGCAGCATTGAGGCCCATTCCTGTCCTGAGTGAGGTAAGGGCCACTCTTCTCTTCTACATGCATTCACACTGTAATATTTACAAAGGAACATTCAGGGAGAAAGCAGGGAAGAGTAAAGGCAAGCAAACTGAACATTTAGAAACACAGAAATAGGATGCAGATGTCTGATCATAATTGGCCACTCCTGCTTCAGACAGGGCATTCCAGAATCACTTTTTGAGCTCAATGTGGTAGTACATACCTTTGATCCCAGCACTTGGGAAGCAGAAGCAGGTGGGTCTCTGTGAGTTCAAGGCCAGTTAGGTCTCAGGACAGCCAGTCAGGGACACAAAGAGAAATCTTATCTCGAGGGGAAAAAAGTCACTCTCTATACTGGATACAGTGGCCTGTGGTTCTGGCTGGCCAGAAAGCTAAGGCAAGAAGATAGGCTAGCCTGAACCCCGATGTTTGGGAGCAGATTGTTCACACTGAAGACTCACCTCACCTCAAAAGAGAGAGGAAGAAAGAGGAGGGAGGAATTAGGAAGGAATGAAGGAAGGAAGGAACGAAGGAAGGAAAAACTCATGGTACAGCATGTGTGAGCCCCTAGAATCTAGAGTCCATCCCAAATCATACAAAATTGGGAGTTGGGGGCCTAGTGAGATGCCCCTTGGGAGGCAGAGTCTGGCAGATCTGATTTCAAGGCCAGCCTGGTCTACAGAGTGAGTTCCAGAAAAGCCAGGGCTACACAGAAAAACCCTCTCTTAAAAAACCAAAATAAAACAAAGCCAAAGCAAGCCTTCATCCACACCTTGCACAGGCAGAGGGGTAAAAGGTAAAGGCCAGTAATGAACCAGGGCAACAGAAAAAGTTAAGGACCCAGATCCCAAGGCACACAACTGTGGCTTCTGGAGCACCCTGAAATGTGTTTGTGTCATCTGCAGCTGGATCCACAATGTCCCTAGCCCTTACTTACTAACTAGAGGCCTTAGCACATGCCAGCACTGTGCTAAGACCGACTCAACCCTATGGACCAAGAACAATTCCTATGATGTTACAGTTGAGGAAACAGAATCCCAAACAGGCTGTAACACTTCCAAGGCTACCTTACTATAAATGTCTCTCTCCAGGCTATCAACATGTGATAACCTGCTCAGCTTAAGCACAAGGAAGGTGATTATTTAATATTTGATAATAATAATAATAATAACAGCTGACATTTATTGAACATTTAACAATGTACCAAGTAGCTGGGTGGTGGTACGTGCCTTCAATCTCTGCACTCAGGAGGCAGAGGGAGCAGATCTCAAAAAACAACAAACAAAAGGGGGGCAATATGTTTTGTTTTTTGTTTTGTTTTGTTTTTTTGAGACAGGGTTGCTCTGTGTAGCTCTGGCTGTCCTAGAACTCACTCTGCAGACCAGGCTGGCCTCAAATTTACAGAGATCCACCTGCCTCTGCTTCCCAAGTACTGGGACTAAAGATATGAGCCACCATCACATGCACCTCCCCCCTTTAAAGACAATCTCTTGTAGCCCAGGCTGGCCTTGAACTCTCTGTGTAGCTGATGATGACCTTGAGCTTTGATCTTGTCCCAACCCCTGAGCACTGGGAGTAGAGGCCTGAGCCATCAACTGTTTCATATAATTGCCATTTAATGGATGAGGACGATGAGGCTTAGAGAAATCAGGAGAACTGTCCATAGTGCCACAGCTAATAATTGGAAAAAGTCAAGGGAGGTAGGGCAGAATAGTAAGCAAACCCAGAGGGCACAGAAAAATGACCCAAGTACCATCCCCTACCAGCATCACTACCAATCCATGGTAGGGTGGTCCCCACAAGGGAGAGAGACACCCTCTTCAGAGCAGAAGAGGTGACCGACACCTTGATCAGAGATCTGCAGGCTTTTCTCTCCATGTCCTGAAAGGCACCTTTAGCCTGGACAGCTCTGCTGGGGACCAAGCTGGACTCAGAAGATGTTCTGGGAGACGGGGCCTGACTCTCCCTTTTTCAGGCCTCTCGGAATTGCCTTCTTGCCAGCTCTATCTGACTGATAATTGTCTGGCACTTGGAATGTCTGGGTGCGGGTCTCCCAGTATGCAGAATAGCAAAGCCTCTAGAACCCCTCGTAAATAAGAATTGTCTCATCTCTCCCTAGAGAAATCCTGTGGTTGCTGGTACTTGGCCTGGGCATTCTTGGTGGGAGTCCTTTGTGGAGAGCCGTCCTGGTACCTAAGAGAAGGGACAAGGAGGAAATATGGCATTATTATAGCCCACCCCCCAAGTCTAGCAGCCAGCCATTCTTACCCCCATGCCCCACCCCTGGCAGATTCTCACCTTCAGGCAAAGGCAGATGATGGCAGGGCTGGGGAGCGGGAATTTAAATCAACCCCGGGGGCACTGCAAATCCCCACCATTAGGGAATGCAAGTCCCAGAGGGTGAGAGGAGAGAGAGAGAGAGGGGGAGAGATAGAGAGAGAGAGAGAGAGAGAGAGAGAGAGAGAGAGAGAGAGAGGCCAAGATGCTTAGAGATGGAGACATTACCAGGAGCACTGCAGAGACAGACAGGGAGGAAGGCAAGAAAGGAGACAGGAGGGTGGGGAGAGGCAGAGAAAGGGGGGCGGGGAAGAGAGAGGCAGAAAGAGCCAGTTGCTTTATTCATGGCTGGTGATATTATAGACTGAGTGAAAATCACATTATCGTAATGGGAAAGTTAGAGTTGCTGAGATGATGCCCCGAAGCCTTGGCGCTGATTGGGGTGTGATTGCTATCTGTATTTATATGTAGAAAGCAAAGTTCACTGCCAGTTCAAGATGGTGGCGGCTGCTTTATGCAACATAATTCTTCAGTAGGGAGACGCCCGGAGCGAGCAGAGCAAGCAAGCTGGGAGTAGGAATGTGAGCAAACGCCTGAGCAGGCGCTGGAGAGAGCGATGGAGCCTGGGGTGGAGCCCAGCAGAGCTCAGCTGCCGAGTAGAGCGCGATGGGAGCCAGAGTGGAGCCAGGACAGGTGGCTGGCCAGGGTGGACCATAACTAGGGTGCTAAGGGTGGTAAAGAGCTGCTTCCTCCACCACCCGTTTCCTGGGCCACTCAGAGTTTGCCTTTATTTCCAGGCAAGAAAAACTGTCTCAAATGCAGTGCTGGGGCCAGACCATGAGAGGTCTTAGACCTTAGCTGGGCCTGATGGATCAGGCCTGTAATACCAGCACTCCATGGCTGAGGCAGGAAGATTGCCAAGAGTTCAAGGTCAGCCTGGATTACATAGTGAGTTCAAGACCAGATTGGCTACAGAATGAGACTCTGCCTTAGAAAGGGAGGAAGGAAGGAAGGAAGGAAGGAAGGAAGGAAGGAAGGAAGGAAGGAAGGAAGGAAGGAAGGGAAGGAGAGAATAGGGCCCAGAAAAGATGGCTCAGTGATTAAGAGAACTGAGGGTCCCCAGAACCAACATGATGACTCAGAACCCTCTGCAGTCCCAGTTTCAGGGGAATCTATGCTCTCTTCTGGCCTCCCTGGGCACTTCACATGCCTGGTGCACAGACATACATGCAGGTGAAATACCCATACACATAAATATGAATAATTATCTTTTTTTTTCCAAGATAGGGTTTCTCTGTAGCTTTGAAGCCTTTCCTGGAATTCACTCTGTAGGCCGGGCTGGCCTTGAACTCCCGAGTGCTGGGACTAAAGGCAATTAAATTTTAGACATGGGTGGAACTACATACTTGACCCTCCCTCTGCCTGCACTATGGAATTCATTAGTGCCAAGCTGTACAGTGAAGGTCAGAAAAGAGGCAAGGCTGACCTTGGCTGTTACTCAACTCTCGGAGACCCAGACAAAGTGCAAATTTCAGATGTGTACAAGTAAATCCTTAGTATAAGCAATCCTGTGCATTATTTGGGACATACTTATTTTATGTGTGTATGTGTGTGCTTGAGTATATTATATGCACTCCTGCATTTTGGAGTCTAAGGAGGTCAACAGAGGCATTGCATCCCCAGGACTTGAGTTAAAGATGGTTGTTAGCTGCCAGGTGGGTGTTGAGCTGGGAATTGAACCCGGGTTCTCTGCCCGAGCAAGTGTTCTGAACACTGAGCCACCTATCTGGCCTCACTGAAACCTTTTTGAAAGTCTATTTTTTTAAAATCTGGAACCCAGGTTTTCCTGGGAATCCTGTATTTTCATTTGTTAACTCTGGAACCCATGCCCAGTGGTGTGAGATTCTGTATTGATTTACCGAGGAATGCTATGTCCTGAGAGGAAAGAGCCCAACACTTTCCAGATCTGTGACTTTGAACCACTTCTTAAGCCCCTAGAGCCTTCATCTTCTTATCAGTGGATGGCAATAATACCCACCTACTTGATGAACCAAACATTCTTTGAGGTGCAGCATTTAAAATGCTGTTCTGGGCTAATGGGGGTAGCTCAGTGACGGGTCACTTAGCTGGGATGTGTGGTGCCTTGATTCCATCTAAGTCACTTCCTCTCCCTTCCCCATCTCTTTTTTCCTGAGGCTTTGGGGAAATCAAACAAAAAGCTTGCAGCAAGCTTCCTGGCAGCTGCTGCCTGAACGGGCATCCCATGGGCAGACCTGGTCTTATGATGGGCCCCTCTCTGGTAGAGGCCTGACCCACATAGTTGGCTGAGAGTTTTAGAAAGCCCTTTTCAAGAATGAGAACCTGGGTGTGTGGAGGAGGAGACAGGAGAGTCCCTGGGTCTTGCTGACCAGCCAGCCCTGCCTCTTTGGTGAGAGAGTTTCAGGCAAGTGAAAGACTAAGTCTAAAAGAGAATGAAAGTACTGTTTGAGAGATGACATCTGAGGTTGTTCTTGTATTCACACACATATGTATATGCACCCACACACATGACCACATACATGTAAAAATAAGTTGAAAGTCATTCTCAGCTACATAACAATTTAAGGATGGCCTGAATTATATGCTACCCTGTCTCAAACAGAAAATGAAGGGCCAGTGAGATGATACAACAGGGAAAAGAGTTTGTCACCCAGTCTGATAACTCGAGTTAGATCCCTGGGACACACATGGTGGAGGTAGTGGTAGGTTGTTCCCTGCCCCCCCCCCACTTAATTAAAAATAAAATAAAAATAACTATATACTTGTTCTTCCTGTTGACCCACCTATTCCTAGCCACAGGGTCACGAACAGAGATAGCACCCATGCAGAAATACATTCGGGGCTGGAGAGATAGCTCAGAGGCTAAGAGCACTGGCTGCTCTCCCAGAAGAGGACCTGGGTTCAATTCCCAGCACCCACATGGCAGTTCACAGCTGTCTGTAACTCCAGTTTGGGGATCTGACACACTCACAAAGACATACATGTAGGCAAAACACTAATGAAATAAAAATAAATTGCCGGGCATTGGTGGCGCACGCCTTTAATCCCAGCACTCAGGAGGCAGAGGCAGGTGGATCTCTGTGAGTTTGAGACCAGCCTAGTCTACAAGAGCTAGTTCTAGGACAGCCTCCAAAGCCACAGAGAAACCCTGTCTCGAAAAACAAAAAAAAAACAAAAACAAAAAACAAAACAAAAAAAGCTCCAACTCCCTGCTTCTTCTGTGATCACACCATCCTACCTCTAAACCCTTCCCTAATATAGAACATTGTAGGCTTAAAGGGCCTACGATGGGAGATCAGGATCCTCTGTAGAGCCAAGCCCTGGGCAGAGCCAGTGCACGTCTGGCCTCAGGACATGCTTCTCCTACTTTGGGGTTGTTGAGGAGAAAGGTGATTTTCATTTCCCCTCTTTAAGAATCACCTTTCACTCTAGCGGTCTGGTGTGTGGGCCTTAGTGTCTCTGCTCAGTCACCAGCAAACACTTCAGGAATTCTACCAAGGACCGTCAAGGCCCCACGGCCCTGCAAAGGTCAGCCTCTTTCTGCGAGGCACGGACCTGGTCTGACAAGGAAGATCCTCATCTTCCTTGGCTTTGATACCCAGATGTTGACTTTCAATCCTGATGGTTTAAGTTGCTCAGGAGTGTTGATTGTGACGTGCTCCATCGAGAAGTGTGGAGACCCTTTCCCTTTCCCAAGGAGCCTCTGGGCATCTCCAAACGTCCCTGGGTTGCTCTCCTGGAAACCACATGTCCCAGCTAGAGATGCTATAGCTGTGACAAAACACAATAACAAAAACTAAGCTGGGGGGGAGGGTTTGTTTGGTTCACTCTTCCACATCACTGCCCATCAACCAAAGAAGTCAGGACAGGAACTCAAACAGGGCAGGAACCTGGAGGCGGGAGCTGACGCAGAGGCCGTGGAGGGGAGCTGCTTGCTGGGTTACTTCTCATGGCTTGCTTAGCCTACTTTGTTTTAGAACCCAAGACCAACCTAGAGATGGCCCCACCCACAATGAGATGGATCCTTCCCCATCAATCCCTAGTTAAGAAAATACCCTACAGGCTTACCTATAGTTCAATCTTTTATTATTATTATTAATTAAATTTTTTTCATTTATTTTACACTCTGACCAGATTTTCCCCTCCCTCCTCTCCTTCTTTTCCTTCTCTGGGCTTCCCCTCTCCCCCACAGCTACTCCTTCTCTACTTTTGTTCAGAAAGGATCAGGCCTCCCATGGGTGTCAACAAAACACAGCATATCAACTTGAGATAGGACTAAGCTTCTCCTTTTCTATTAAGCTTAGCCCAGGCAACCCAGGATGGGGGACTAGGTACCCAAAAACCAGCTATCTCAAGCATTAGGATGGGCCCTGATCCCACCACCAGGAGCTCCACAATTAGACCAAGCTTCACAACTGTCACACATATGTAGAGGGCCTAGGTTGGTCCCATGCAGGCTCCCTAGCTCTACAGCCCAATCTTACGGAGGCATTTTCTCAATTGAGTTTCCCTCCTCTCAGATGACTCTAGCCTGAGTCATGTTGACATAAAACTAGCCAGCACACCAGACTATTAAGAAGATGTCCCACTGACCCCAGAAGGATCTCATGTGAGGGTTAGCATATAGGGCTTTTCCATGCTCATTGTAAACTACTGTCTTTGACTATCAGCGCTAGAACCTAAGAAACCTCTTCTGGGGTTGAATTATATCAGTGAAACAGAAGCATGCTGCTGTGGAATATTAGTGTAAGGTGTGTCACATTCGTTTATGCTGTGGAACATTTGTTTAATGATGCAAAGATGGGTTGCATTCTTTTATGTTGCATTTGTTTAACTCTGTGAAGCTGTGTTATTTTGCCTGCCTAAAACACCTGATTGATCTAATAAAGAGCTGAATGGTCAATAGGTAGGCAGGAGACAGGAATAGGTGGGGCTGGCATTCAGAGAAAATAAATAGGAGGGGAAATAGAAGAGAGAAGGAGTGAGAAAAGGAAGATGACAGTGGCCAGCTACCCAGCCACAGCAAGCCACAGAATAAGAAGGAAAGAAAGAGGTATATAGAATAGAGAAAGGTAAAAGCCCAGAGGCAAAAGGTAGATGGGATAATTTAAGAAAAGCTGGCTAGAAACAAGCCAAAATAAGGCTGGGCATTCATAAGTAAGAGTAAGTGTGAATCAGTGTCCATGTGTTTATTTGGGAGCTGGGTGGTGGGACCCTAAAGAGCAAAGAGTAAAAAACAAAACAAAAGCCAACTACAGCATGTCAAACCATTGCCATAATAATAAGTTATGGCTTTCTAAATGTTTATGTTTATTCCCATAGATTTATGATGCTCTTAGACTTTGTCACATAATCTTTTTGTAGTAGGACACAGTGAATGCAAAGACTCCTAACTGGCCAAAATTCTGATAATTTGTGACTGTGAGTACTCAACCCTCAAATATGTAGTACCTCTCTATCGCTCCCCTACCTCCACAAGGCACAGGGAAACTGGCAGGAAGAACGTGAGAGCTAGAGGATGGGAAGGAAGGAGCGCTGTGAAATGCTTTGTTCTGGACATGACCCACAAGCTGGACTCATGAACTCACAGCAGCTGTGGGTGCCATACAAGACCCATACAAGATCAAGCCAGTCAAAATGTCACCATAGGTAGAAGAGGGGCTCACAATGCCCCCTTCTAGCTGAGGAGCTGTTAGCAACTGATGGCTTCTGCAGAAAAGTGGAGTAATTTTTCTTTAAGGATGTGGTCACTGGTAGGTCCCTCATGTCCCAGTGAATGGCCCCTCATCCATTGGCATATGGGCAACACTAATTGGACTCGGTTACAAAAACAAAACAACAAACAGACAAACAAACAAAAAAAACCTCAAAAACAAAACAACTTGCCAGGCATTGGTGGCGCACGCCTTTAATCCCAGCACTCAGGAGGCAGAGGCAGGCAGATCTCTGTGAGTTCGAGGCCAGCCTGGTCTCCAGAATGAGTGCCAGGATAGGCTCCAAAGCTACATAGAGAAACCCTGTCTCGAAAAACTAAAAAAAATAAAATAAAATAAAATAAATAAAAAATAAAAATAAAAAAATAAAAACTCCTCCCCAAAACTCAGAACGAAACAAAACAGCCTAGGAAGTCTACTAGGGCAGGGGTGGAGTTGGAGAGGAAGAATGGAGATGGATATGATGAAAATACATTGTAAGGTCTGGCAAGAGGGTTCAGCAGTTAAGAAATAAAGAGCAGGGGCCTGAAGAGATGGCTCAGAGGTTAAGAGCACTGGCTGCTCTTCCAGAGGTCCTGGGTTCGATTCCCAGCAAACACATGGTGGCTCACAACCATCTGTAGTGAGATCTGGTGCTCTCTTCTGGTGTGTAGCCATATATGTCTGTAGAACACTATGCATAATAAAAAGTCAATAAATCTTAGAAGAAGAGAAGGAAGAGGAAGAAGAAAAGCACAGTTGCTGCAATTCCAAAGGATTCAGATTTGGATCACAGTACCCATATGGTGATTCACAACCATCCTTACCTCTAGCTCCATGGGTCATGAGGGCAAAACAATCACACACATGAAATTTTAAAAATTAAATGAAAAATACACTGTAGACACATATAAAATTCTCCATGTACTAATACAAATATAGTAGTATTTTTTATTATTATTTGTGGTGATTTGAGTGAAAATGGTCCCCATAGGGATTAGCAATATTAGGAGATGTTGCCTTGTTGGAAGAAGTGTGTCACTGGAGGTGGACTTTGAGGTTTCAAATAATCTAGCCAAGCCCCATGTCACTCTCTTCCTACTGCCTTCCAAAGCAGATGTAGAACTCTTGGCTCCTTCTCCATTACCATGTCTGTCTGCGTGCAGCCGTGCTTTCCACCTTGACGACAATGGACTAAACTCTGGACTCAATGAAATGTTTTTCTTTTCCAGAGTTGCTGTGGTCATGATGTGTCTTCACAGCAACAGAAACCCTAACTGAGACAGTATTAAAATCTAGTACTGAATATTGGGTGGTTTGTTGCAGGGGTCTATGTTCCTCCCGCCTCTTCTTTCTCTTTATAGATAATACTGAGAATGACCAACATCTTGTCAAGGCCAAGATGTCTCTACCTTAAGGAATGAAGACCCACCCACACAGAGCTGGGCCTGGGGTGAGGAAGGGGCCCAGGATAACGCTTCTAGTCTTTCTTACAGGTGCAGAGGAAGAGACTGAACTTGAGCTATTTTCAGGACAGAAGGCTTGGCTGACTAGGCATTCATTCAGTTTCCTCTGAGTTCCCATTTATGTCCCATTTGGGCTTGTTTCTGGTCAGTATGGTGAGACATATGTCTGTGGTCCCCAGAATCAGCAAGAGAAACTGGGGTTTGGAGAGCGTTCCACTTGTAAAGGGGAGATGTCACACCTGACCCACCCTACCAGAGAGAAAATAGCCTAGTGCCCTTGGGACAAAGGAAAGATCTAATCTGTCAAAAACTGGAGGCAGAATGAAATGACCCTGCTTGTCAAAGAAGTGTCTCTGAGGAAATGTCACCCTGCTTCCCTGAAGGCTTCTGTCCCCACCCCCAGGTGACTAAATTGGAAATCTACATGCCTCCTATTGGTTTAAAGTCTCTTTATTCCAAGCACAGCCGGGTGAAACACAGGCCAGAGCTAGGTTAAGAACCCAGCCAGCGCAGCCAGAACAAAGAGAGCGCCCGGTCCCCACGTGCAGCCTTTTAAGAAGCCCCCCTTACGTCATGCCGGCTTTCCTTCACCCCGCCCTTATGGGCGAGTCCCCAGGTCCACCTGGTACCTGCCCCAGGACTATTGGGCGGGGCTAGGGTTACTCCCTACAATTCCCCTTTTAGTCTAAGAGAGGATTAAAACTTAATAGTGTAAAATATCCAAAACTAACAATCATAAGGGTGGAATACAAGAATATACAATAATCTGCTATGATACATCCTATGTCTATTCTAGCTAAGTCTTAAAGTCATGTGGAAAAAGTGTCTAACTTGAACACCTTCTTCCAATCCCAACTCTAAACAATAAGAAGGTCATTCTTAACTAGGCTTACACTACCCTAGTACACAATAATGGGGAACGGGGGCGTAGCATCTTCTAGGTTACTTCCTGCTGAAACGGGACGAAGATGGTCATGTGGGGGCCCTGTGGAAAAAAAAAAAATGCCAGTACAGGGAAAGTCTCTAGTGAGTTATATCTAGTCCATGTTAGATGATTTGTTTGATTGAAGATCTACGTTGAAATCCTCAACTTGATTGAAGTCGTCACTCGAGGTTCTGGTTGGAGTGTCAGTCGAAACGGAGTGAGTTGAATCCAGTGTAGTCAGGAAGGTGTAGTCCAATTCCTTTTCCGGAGCATGTAGGGATTGCTGTCAGGATGGGTCTTGATGGCTGTATGGGACTCAAACATAAGTGTCATCAGAGAAATGTTCGCTTGTTTATGTATGTGTACTGGAAAAGGTACCTTGATGAACCTTGACTAACAACGATTCTGAGAGGGTGTAAAAGAAAAGCCAAGAAAAACAAAGATAGTCCTCTTATTCTTTATTTATTCTGTATTATAGCAATTGGCTTCTTGATATAACACAGAAACTTTTAAATGTTGTTAAATAACATACTTGGATTTTAGAGTAGGAAAGCCAAACCCAACTCTAAATCCAGTCTCGATTTAGTTGAATAGGGACCAGGAAATGAATAGACATAGAGTTATTCGAGAGACAGCTGTAAATTTTTACCGTATATCACGTTCCTTTTGTTCGATGGTTATAGCTACGTTCTTTCCTTGAGTATCCATACATGTAATGTCCTTTGACTTATAGAGGGCAGTTCCTCAGAAAATACCTGTCAGTCATCCTTGTCGAGGGGGTTGTCTCCTTCAACTCGAATCTTGATCAATTTTGATGGTATCCAAAGATTTTCTTCTCCTGTGGAGACAAATGCAAAACCCCTACCCCAACGTAATACATGTCCAGGTTTCCATACCGAGGTCAGCACATCTTTGTAATACACTGGTTGGTTCAGTTCAGCTGTTTTTTCCGTAGTCCAGTGTCTTTCCGCAGCTGTCTGCCCATTGTCATTGGCATTAAGAAAGTTTAGCGTTAATAAGGCATTATGTAACCTATGTTTGGGGGGTTTTTTTGCCCCAGGACTATTGGGCGGGGCTAGGGTTACTCCCTACAGCCTCCTGTTGCCCTCCTCTCCCCTGTCCAATACACACACACACACACACACACACACACACACACACACACACACACACTTTAATTGTGTCCGGGGCTTTTCACAGCATTAATTAATCATATTTAGGGCTGTTTCCAGCTGTTGCTGAGGGAAAAGAAGGTCCCACACGCCTGTGACTTAGAGTAAATCCAGTCATATGGTGGAACTCTTGGATTCTGCAGAGACTGAGCATGGGAAAGCCACTTCTAATCCCACAGCCTCCTAGACGCCCCCCCCCTGCCACCTCCCCCATTGCTGCCTTCAGAAACTGATCTGGGCTGGAGAGGGGAGGGGGTGCTGCAAAGGAGCCCAGGGCTGTTGGGGGCTGAGCTGGTTGTCTGGGGCCCTGCCTGACATGGCTAAGGGTTGGCAAGATTCTGAGGCTCAGCCCTGGTGCTAACTTGCAAATTCTGCCCAGTACTTGGGCCTTTAGAGGGCTTCAGAGAGCTCAATAGTTCCTGAATAGCCACCGGGTCCAGGAGTTATTCCAGGAGGCTGAGCCTGGACTAGTCAGAGCAGCCCAGCATGCGGGCATCACTGACCTAATTACAACTCAGCACAGCCATGGTCTGAGCAGAGCAAGGGCCTCTTCTGGCTGCTTTCTGCTTGGCTGTGACTTCTCTCAAAGCCCCCACAGCACCTCTTAGTTTTCAGGCTTTCCTGGGCCTCTTGGTTAGGGTCTGTGTTTCTCTGCTTCATCCTAGCTCTCCAGGGTTTGGGTTCAATTATCTTTCACTGATCTCAGAGGTCCTAGGACACCATCACTTATCTTCACCAAGCCTTAAAGAAGTATGTCATGCAGGGCTTGCTTGGTGGTGCACGCTTTTAATACCAGCACTCAGGAGGCAGAGGCAGGCGGATCTCTTCAAGTTCGAGGCCAGCCTGGTCTACAGAGTGAGTTCCAAGACAGCCAGGATTGTTACACAGAGAAACCCTGTCTTGAAAAACAAAAAAAGAAATTGTCACAAGAGGAGGGGGCCAGGCCAACTGTAAGAAAGCTGCCTGCTTCTTTGATTAATGTCGGTAGTTCATTAGGAGCTCCTATTGAGTAAATATATCTGTGACAGCTGCTGCTGAGTGTGGGAGCAGTAAGGGACTGTCTCAGTCTTGTAGACCCAAATATTGGGGGTCCCCAAGGTGAAAAGTGAGAGGATTATAGGAAGGTCAAGGAGAAATCAAGCAGTTATTACCCTAGCCTCCTCCCGTGATGACCTCACCCCTGCACACCCCCTTGTTGAGGCCTTCTGGGTCCTGGCCTAACTGGGCCTAAATAATTGAGAAGCCCATTATAGCCTGGCTGTTTCCTCACTGTCAAGTGTAAACGCTGCGCTGGTTGGGTGGGGAGATGGGGCTAATTTGAATTGATAATAGGATGCGCCGGGAAAAGTCATCTATAGTGAGTGAGGAGCGAGCGATCCCCGAGCAGATGCTAAATCTTGTATAATGAAAGAATCTGCCGATGTCAATTATGTACGAGCGTCTTTGCAGTGGTTAGAGGCGGTGGGCGGGTGAGGGAACGGAGGGCTGGGTGCATCCCATAAACCCAAACACCCATCAAAGGCTCATACATATGGAGTGGCGGAGATTACGGCATAAATTTGAATGATATGAATGTGCATGAGGGACAGGCAGGAAGCCCACCTCATAGGGTAGGGAAGGGACCTTTTTTTCCCAGTGCATGTACAAGCCAGCTTTTGTCCTCTTAGTTCCTCAGCTGTGTCTCCTCTGTCTCGGCTGTGCCCTCTCTGCACTCAGTTGTGTCCAGGATGAGAAAGAAAGGATATGGGAGCTGAGGACAGGGCTGGTTAGCTGTGCTTCTGGGACCTAGATGTAGATCCCTGGGAGTCTGGCTGCTGGGCTGTCCTTGACACTAAGAGAGCAAAACATCTCTGGTTGGGAGAGATGAGAGGAAGACCAACATAGACAGTGGCACCCATTCTAGAATGTCGCAGGCTCATCTCCTTATCTCCCTCTTTTCTTGCAGTCCTAGGAACTGATCCCAGGACCTCAGGCACACTAGTTAAGAACTCTACCACCGAGTCCCCCCCCCCCAGCCCCTAGTGTGGCCAGAGAGATCCTGGAAGACAGCCTGGAGGAAGAAATCACCATTTGCTACAGAGGCGACAAATGGTTCAGAATGCCAATGCTGGGGGCACATCTTTCCGTTCTTAGGTACGAGTTCACATGGCACATGGGGAATGTGTGAGTGTGTACACACAGCACACCCTGTAACAGGCCTCAGACCCCTCCATCGGTTCCCAACCTGCAGCTGCTCCCAGAGCAGACTCTGTGATTTGTAGTGCAGGCCACCCAGGGACTTTAATCTTCACCGTGACAAATGCAATAAAAGGAACAATTTGGAGATCAGAGCTAAGGAAGACACATTTACAAACCCTTCCCCAAAGGTTGGATGGGGCTGTCACCATGTGATTTGTGCAGGAGATGAAGCAGGGAGGGGGCGAGGGGGAGACAGAGAGCTGGAGAAGAGGAAGCACCCTGTCACTCCTCACCCTCTGCTAGATCGCAGGGGGCCGGGCTAAGTGAGCTGGGGGAGGGCCAGACTCACGGGCAGCTACTGCCTCCTCCCCATCATGACCAAGGAGCACAACTCAATTACCCCAGAATCACGAAGCTTCAGAGATTCATCTCAGCAGTTCTAGGAGCAGGCGAGAAAAGTGAGGACAGTGGCTGAAGGAAAAAGAGACAGGCAGAGCATAGTGGAAGAGGCGTTGTAATAGAAAACAACACCACAAGCTTTGGAAGAAGCCCCTGCCCTCCCCCAAAGTCCCAGTCTGGGGAAGGAAAAGGAGGTGGCATTTCCCAGCCTATCAGATAGCCCCGGCAAGATGGAACATTGAGCAAAATCCACAGTGAGGCCCAATCTCTGACAAATGTTGGGGTGGGTAGGTGAACCAGCTGGGAGCTCCATGGGATGAGCTTGAGCGTGGGTCTGAGAACTAGGCCGATGGGTAAGTTGGGGTGATGGCAGCATCAGGGACTAAGGGCTTTCTCCACTTCTCTCTGTGTCTGTCAAATGGTGCCAGGCCAGATGGCTGGGGAGGCAGCTTCCTACCTTCAGTCCTGGGTTCTCTGAGACTCAGGTTTCTTCTGAAGGAGAGAGATCAGTCTGCTCCCCCTGCCCCTCTTGTGGTTATGTTAGTCGCCGGCTGGCATGTGACGCCATTCTGTTGAGGTTTCAACTCTACTAAGAAGAGTTCACATCCGTGGGTCTGACCCCTCCGACTGCCTAGAGTTCAAAGTAACTCCTTGGCTTCCTATGTTCTCCAGAGTCTGATCAGTCTCAAACCAAGGCTAGCTGTCCTTACTGCCCCCCAACCTTGAACAGGAGATGGTCTCTGCCCCAGGACCTAACTGCAGCCTTGAGACCCCTTTGAGTTCCCTAGCTTTGCCAACAACTGAGATGTCTCCCTGGCCTGTGTCCTCTTCTCTCCTGGCTGCCCTTCTTTTTTCCTTGCCTTTGTTCTTTTCAATGCCAATTTCCAACCAGACCAGGGACCAGTGTGCCCTGCCTCGGGGAGGATGCTGCCTCTAGGCTGAGGTATTTAAACTCTCCTCCATGTCACTGTTGCCCAGTGCTGGCTGGACCCCACCCCCAAACACAGAACTGTCTTCTAGTATCTCCAGGGCCAGGCCCAGTCCCTGTATCCAAGGAAGTGAGTCTGGCAAGTTTCTAAATAGGGTTGGGAAAGAAGAGACACCAGGAAGTAAAACTCCCTAGGGAAGACTGGAAATGTACTACCTGAAAATAGACACAGTGATTGATGTCCCAAGGGGCTCAGGGAAGCTACCCTAGATAGACTGGCCCTATCTAGGCTGGTGACACAAGGTCCTCAAGATGATGAGAGTTAAGAAGTTTCAAGAATAGACGGAGATGGGAGAATGGACATAGGAAAGTATGGTTTTGTTGTTGTTGTTATTTGTTTTATGAAAGAAATCACTGCTCAAGAATGAGTAGAGGGGGCTGGTGACTAAGTTGAGAACAACCCAGGTTTCCCAAGCCATCTCTTCATCAAAGAAATGAGCTGCAACTTCAAACCCCATGAATCAGTCCATGAGATCTCCACAGTGGGGAGAGGATCTGAAGGAGCTGCACTGCTAATCGGCTGGGGCAGTTCCCATGGTCCTCTGCTGCCTCCCTCTGGAGAGGGCAGGAGGGGAGCTCTACCCTCCTTTTAGCCTGGTCTAGCGCCTCCTTTTTTCTCTTCATTTAACCCGCCCCACCCAGCAGCTGGAGTTCTCCCTGTGTTCAGACATTGAGTTAAGGATCTTCAGAAAAGCAGACATGATTTAGATGAGAGGGTAGGAGAAGAGAAAGGGAAGGATGGGGACACTGACTTATGATGATGAAGGTCTGTCATCTGTGAGCTGTCACCAGTAGAGCTGGTGGCGTAGTTCCAGTACCAAGAAGTAGAGGGATGAATGACTGGTGAGGGTCCTCGTGGGAGTCTGAAGGTCCAAGAACCAGGAATGCCATGTCTCAGGAGAGGCAACAAGTTCTGTCTTCCTCTGCTCTTGGATCTGTTCAGGCCTTCAGTGGATTGGTTGTATCCTACTCGACTGAGTGAGGGCAGATTGTCCTAGAATCCTAATGAGTAAAAGTTAGTGTTCCCTTGGGAACACCCTCACAGACACATCCAGAAATAACATTTTATCATTATTGACCAAATTGATACAGAAAATTAACCATTTCAGACACCATCTTCACACCTAACCAATTCTTTCTGATGCCCCCCACTCCCCCACCCCCCGAAACCTGCACTCTAGAGAAGGCAATAGATAAAAAGTGAGTTAGCAGCTAGGCATGATGGTTCATGCCTTTAATCCCAGCATTCAGGAGGCAGGCACAGGCAGATCTCTGTGAGTTCAAGGCCAGCCTGGTCTATGTAGTGAGTTGCAGAACAACCATCCCACACTCCCCCACCCCCGCAAAAAAAAAAAAAGAAAGAAAGAAGAAAGGAAAAAAAGAAAAGAAATAAGAGGGGAAAAAACCCACATATTTTTAGCCCAGTAGTGATGGTGCATACCTTTAAACCCAGCACTCAGAAGGCAGGGGCAGGTGGATCTCTGTGAGTTCAAGGCCAGTATGGTCTACAAAGTGAGTTCCAGGACTACCAAAGCTGTTACACAGAGAAACACCATATCAAACAAAACAAACAACAAAAAAACAGAAAAAAAACAAAAACAAACAAACAAAAACACAACAAAGTAAGCTAGCAAATGAGCAAAGGGGCTTTGGATTCAGGAGCCTTCTCTATTCCCTACCTTTCCTCCTCAGGGAGGGAAAGGACATTACCCCGACTGAATAGCATGCTCATTCCCCAGGGATGCATTAGAGAGCAAAAGGAGAAAAGGGGACCTAAGACTCAACCTCCACCTTTCCCAAAGCCTTTGCCTATGGTTAATCCCTGTCAGGCCAAAATTACTCCCAATTCCAGGTAGGAATGAACACTAACCTGTAGCTCATCCTCTAGGGTCCTCTGCTCTTTATCCTGCTAAAGAATTTATCCTAGCTGAGTGACCTCTGACCTCAACTCTGCTCACTTCTACTGAATTTAGTGCATCTTTGAGGGTCCTTAAATCCAAGATTGTGGTGGGAAGAAATAGACTGGAAATGGCAAGGAGTCTTGTGGGTGCTAGGAGCATACTGCTCCATGCCCAAATCCTTAGATTTGGTCCAGCAATCCTGGTATACGGGAAACTAGCAACCCGGTCAAGGAGAAAGTCATCCTGTACCTTTCTCCTTGTGTTCATACTTACTTAGCTGGCCATTCTGATCCAATTATGAAGCATGCTCTTTTATAAGATTTATTTTATTTTATTTTATTTTATTTCTTGAGACAGGGTTTCTCTGTGTAGCTCTGGCTGTCCTGAAACTCACTCTGTAGACCAGGCTGACCTCAAACTCAGATATCCACCTGCCTCTGCCTATGCCTCTGCTTCTCAAGTGCTGAGATTAAACCACTACCCAGTTTATTTATTTTGAGACAGAATCTCACATTGCAGCCCTAGTTGGCCTGAAACTTGCCATGTAACCAGGCGGTCCTTGAACTCACAAATATCTGCCTCCAAAATGCTTAGATTAATTTTTCTAAAAATTATTTGCTTGCACATACACACACACACACACACACACACACACACACACACACACAGGATGCCACAGAGGTCAGAGGCATCTGATCTTCCTGAAACTGGAGTTAGAGGCAGCAGTAGTAAGTTACCCTATGTGGACCCTGGGAACTGAACTCATGTCCTTTACAAGTACAGTGTGTGCTCTCTTTTATTTTATTTTATTTTATTTTATTACTTCTTTATTGAATCTTTGGGGGTTTCACATCATGCACCCCAATTCTGTTCACCTCCTGGTCCCCCATCTCCCCACAAAAGAAAACAAAACAAAGTAAGTGAGCAAGCAAACAAAAGCAAAAACAACAACAAAAAACCCAATAAACCAAAACTTGCCTGCAACAGAAAAATCTCTGCTTTTCCAACTCTCCTGCCTTTCCATCACCTCTTATCCGTCCAGATGGCATTGGAGGCTTCGGTGTGTCATATAGCATACCCCCTTGTCCCATCAGCTTGACTGGCAACTGTCCATTGCAGTGAGTCATTGGTCTGGTTCAAGGCCTCTGGTTTTTGGTAGACCATCCTCACTGGATCCTCACCGAAGCTCCTCTGGGGGTATCTTGTGTCTTGGAGATCTTGCAGGTATCCTCCCGCAGGACCAGGCCCTTCAGGAGCTCCAGCAGGATCTAGATGGGATAGATGCTAGGGTGGGTCAACCAAAGCCCAGCTGTGGGCCTGGGTGTTAGCCAGTCAGGTCAGATGAACCACTGGGGCCGCCTGCCTCTGGCGTAAGGGTGGAGGCAGCTCCCCTACATGCATGCCCTCAGGGTAGGTTCATCCTTGCCTGTGGTGAGGGGTGGGGGCCCTCTCTCCCCAGCTCTCTTGCTAGAGTGGCCATCTAGAGGCAAGGGCAGCTTTCCCAGGGCAGTGAAGGGTGGGACAGGCTCAGTATAGCCCTCAGTATAGTGAGTGGTGGAACCTGGACTGCAGGTCGCCATTTCTACATTCCTCAAATGTCTAGAGTCATTTGAATTCAGTCACTTTTTGACAAAACCCATTGTGCCACACTGAAAGTTCCCGACCTGCTCCCAACAATGTGTGTGAAGAGATCAGACTAATGGAAAGCCCCTTTGGTTCACTCGAATCCTGAACTCAGGGTACAAAGAATCAGAGCAGTAACTGTGGCTTCCCGAGTGGCTGAGCTGTCTGGGCCTGGTCTTATAATCACTTGTCCTTTGGTATCATTTAAGGTCAGTGTAGGTGGGAGGGTAGGCATTTTGACTGTGGGAGACCTGCCTCTGTCTCTATCCTTGCCCTGCCAGCTCTCAGTGCCCTTTGGAAGTTTATAGTCGTATAAATCGCAGAGTCCCATACCAGGCTTGGAGCCTGTGACTATAAATAGACATGAGGTAAACAAGGTGGCAGATGCAGGGGCTTGGGACAAGACAGAAAATCTGCCCCTCTTTGCTTGGTCAGGGGCCAAGGCACATCCGAGGAAAAGGATATCCTTCACCTTCACCTCGCCTCTCTCACCTCCCTTCCCCTGAGCGCTGGCTTCCGGCTGCCCATGCTCTGGGCTTCTAGTGTTTTCCCTCTGGGGAGTATCATCCAAGGTGATTTTCTGCTCCAAGTCTCCCTACTGGCTTGTTCTGCTTCATCTTGCCAAGTTAAGATGGGGGAGGGGTGTCTCCATTACTCTCACTGCCCCCCTCCCCCCACTGGCTCCTTCCACCTGTCTCCAGTCCCAGAACAAGTGTTGCTTCTGCTAACCACAACTCTGCCACCAGGGGTGCCCTGATCTCACCTCCACCCTAACAGCTGAAATGATGCTAATGCTTTCAATAAGGCAACTTACTAAGAAACTAGAAAAAAGGAAGCAAAGAACCACTCCTTCTATCCCATCTCCCTTGCCCGTGCACAGATTTCCCATCACTGGGATTGACTGGCAGCTCCCTTGCTAGTTGGAGTTTCTTCCCATCATCCTGGGCTTTGCAAGCTGGATCCTGGGGCATAGACAATTTAGGTGGCTTTGCTTGCTGGATCTATCCTGCCTTCCTGCAGTCCCACAGCTGGGCTGATTTACTGCTGTGTGCTTGTCCTGGTCACAGCAGTTCTTAGACTCCAAGCATCCCTGGAGGGATTTCAGGCCCTACTGAATTTCAGTACCACAATTAACTCTCTTTACCCATTTTGGAAGTCTGAATATTCAGTCCTGAAATAGTCTAGCTCTGTAAACATACTATAGACATTAGAACTGGCCTGTGCTGTTTTCTCTTTCCAGGTGAAGAAACTGAAAGCACAGAGAGGCTAGGTGCCAATCACAGCAAAACAGCCAATAACAGCCTTGATGCTGAAGTGGGGAGTACCCCTCTCTAAAGCTTGGATCTTCATCCGGACCTTCAACCTTCCAGTTCCTGGCAACTTTCCTTCACCCCCAGAAACACGCTGGCTGCCTTTGTAGGTCCCTTCTTCTTTGAACCAGGTCTCCAGCCAGCCTCTCACGCAGGCAAAGGAAACAGAGAAGCAATGGCTGACTTTATGTGGCTCTGCTTCCAGTTCCTTCCAGCACCTATTCCCCAAATCATCCAATGGCTTACTGGGCAGATGATCCTGAATGACATCCTGGAAGTTTGTCTTCATAAGGCCTGGAGGAGTGGGAGGCATCCTTCCACTGTGGGAAGCCACCTCTCTGACTACTCTTTCTCTCCCAAAATGTCAAGTTCTTAATTTGTTTATTTGGGCACAGGATTTCATGTAGTCTGGGCCAGCCTCAAAATCAGTATACACCCAAGGATAACCTTGAAATTCTGTTCCTCCTGCCTTCCCGAGATCAACAAATATGCACGTGTGGTGCTAGTATCCACCCCAGGTCTTCATGTATGCTAGCCAAACTCTCTATGAACTAAGTTACAGTTCCAACCTCAGTTTCCTATTTTGGATGGCAGGGCAGAACCAAAACTGCTTTATAATGACATCCCCTGTGTCCTAGATGTGCAGGACCCCCATGTGCACACGTGTGCACACAATCATCACACACATACACCTATGCTCTCTGCACCTGGCTGCTTGAGAGATCTTAGTCTGTTCCTGCTGCTACAACAAAATATAAATAACTGAAGAGTATTCCCCACACTTTTGGAGGATAGCAAAGTCCAGGATCAAGTAGCCAGAAGACTTGGGGTCTGGTGAAGGCTCTCTTTCTGCTTCATAGATGATACTTCTTGCTGCACCCTCTTATGGTAGGTGGAGAGAGGGACAAATAGGCTTCCCCAAGCCCTTTTAAAAGGACATTAACTCCATTAAGTCCTCATGACATAGTCACATGCCTTACAGGCATCTCTTAATACCACTGCAATGAAGGTTAAGTTTCAACAAGGATTTTGGAGGGGCACATACATTCATCCCATAGCAGCCTCCTAAATTAGAAGCAAAGCCAGACTCTCAGAGTCCATATGTCAAATGCGTCAGAGGAAGAGAAAATAAGTACCGTGTGGTGTGGGGGGCTGGAGGGTGAGAACACTTCAACGTGGTTCTCTGAGGGCAGAGGCTAGAGCGAGGTACAAGTAATGAAGGCAAGGAGAAAGGCCTCGCTCCGGAGAGCTGGGAAGAAACTCCTTTCTGCTGAGTTGTCAGATGGATGTAGTCTTTAGAGAAGAGGGAAGATGCTGACAGGTGGGGAAGAGTTCAGAGAAGGAGTCTAGTTACCCCAGACTCCTCCCATCCTACAGCTGGACTGGAGTTTCCAGAATGCCATCTGGGAGTGCCTGGGATGTGTGGGAGCAGCTGGGAGGATGGCTATGATCCATCCTGCACCTGTCCTGCCCCAAAGCCGATGATGTAACAGCACAAGGATGTGGCAGAGAACAGTGGGCTCTTGGGTGTTGCTCTGAAGGGGGGGCAGATTGGTCCAGTTTTCAGTGGTGTGGCTACGATAAGGCAGCTGTTGTCTGTCCTGTGCTCAGAGGGGATCCTTCAGTGAGCAGTCTGCATCAGGACCCACCACGCAATTCCAGTCCTTCGGCCAAGAGCTCAAACCAAACTATCTTCTCCTAAGGAACAGCACTGACCTACAGCTACACAGACCCATTGGGGGGAAGCCCCCCCATGACTGGAAGGGGTCCTTCAGCTGCTGAAGACTCTTGGGTCTAAACACCCCTCCCCCAGACTTCTACTTCGTCCTAGTCCTACCTTCCCACTATAGATTATATCTCAAGAGCCCCGGAAGGCTGATGTATTAAAGATTTAGCCCCAGGAGCCAGTGGACTTGGGGGTCCTTGACTCCAAGGGAGATTGCTTTTTCTTTTTTTCTCCATCTCCTCCTCTTGTTCTTCCTCCTTCTCATCCCCCATCCTCTTTGTTCCATTCTTTCTTCCTTTTTGCTTGGACTTGCACCCAGAGCCTTCCATAATCTGGACAAGCATTTTACCTCCAGGTCCTCATTTCTTCTTGCTTCCCAACTATGACATAAGTGGTTTTGCTTTTCCACAGATGCCTGCTGTAGTTTCCTGTACTGCTATGGGCTCAAAACAAAAGACCTAATTGATCACGAACTGGACTGTCCAAAACTGTAAGCCAAGGTGAATTTCTTCCCTTTACATTGGGGTTCTTCTGGTGTCTCCACCGCCCTCATGCCTTCCATTTCAGCCTCCTTCAACACACTCTCCACGCGGGGACCCTCTTCCCACTGTATGCTAGGGACCTTGATGATCCATCAGTTTAGCCTTGCAGAGACTCTCACCTTGGGTGTGAACTAGCCCACAGATACAGTGACTTTGTGTAACTAAGCATTCTCAGACATTCTGCTACTGGGGTCGGAAGGTAAGACTGGAGAGAGGTTAACAGTTTCCTCCCTTCTTTCAAGTTCCCATCTCAACACCACTTTCCCCACTGTTTCTTTCTTTTTTCTCTAACCTGAGCTCCCACAGTGTCATTCTCTAAGCAGACAGAAGGCAACAGCCTAACCCATTTACTCTGGCACCCCAACACAATACTCAGAGGTAAAGTTTCCATATGTATTTCCTGAGGGAGTCAGCCCTCAAGCTTCTCCAGTCTTTTTCCTTCCTCTCTTCTCAGTATTCCGTCTTGCCAAGTCCTGACAAAGACACTTGTATTCCCAAGACAGCTTTGGAAGAGCTGTAGAGAGGATTAACCTCTTTCTGTCCCAGATGATGAGGGGCCTGGCAAGAATGTTCAGGTCTGGGACCCAGAGCAGAGCACAAGGCCTGCCTGCCTCCTCTGAACCTGGGGGTGGTGCAGGTAGATTAGATGCCTGGCCTCACTTATCCCTCCCGCCAAGGCCTCCTCGCCTGTATTTATATACACTAAAGCCTCTGCCCGAATAAAACATCCATGTAAAATCCAATTTCCTTAGAATCCCTTTTGGAGCCGGGGCCTGAGATGGAGTAGGTAACCCCGGCGGTTACCGCCTGAACCACTCCTGCGGGCTGCAAAGGTGAGGCCCATTTTTCAATTATCTATCTGCTGTGACAGCAGCGGTCCAGCCATCGAGCCAAGGCAGGGGGGAGGGGAGGAGGAGCTGGGAAGGCAGGAGAAGGAGGGCAAAAGCGTAGAGGGGGAAGAGAGGGATAAACCTAGGCAGACTCATGGGAGAGACCCTTGAGAGAGGCACCCAGTAGGTACTAGAATTATTTGGAAAATGAATGGTCAGAAGAGAGAACAGGCAGGGTGGGGGTAAGACGAGGAGAGGGGGAGAGCTGGAGAGACACAGAGTGGGTGGAGAGAGGGTGGGAAGGGGGAGAGGGGGAGGGGAAGCAAGCGTGGATGGAGCCAACAAGAGGCTCCTGTGTCAATCCGTGGAAACGGGAGGCAGAGTGATGCGGTCACAGCTCCTGCCATCAATATCCTCTAATATAAATGTCAGTGATGCTATTTTCCGCGCAGTCATTTCGCACACTGCTGATTACATTAACGTATAATGGAGGGGCGCCGGCTCCACTGCTTTCTCCCCTAACCCTCCCCCCGGTGATGTGTCAATAGCCGCCTCCATGAACAAGTCAATTTTCTGCAGGCTTGGCAGCGGAATAAATCTGCCCGGCTATGGGGAGAGCTGGAGATATTTATATACCCAGCGCCTGCCTTCCGTGTGCGCGCGTGCGTGTGCGCGGCAGGCGCGGGCCCGGACCCCAGCGACCCGGGAGGGGCGTGGGGGGGATCTGGAGCGCGCCGCCGAGTTGAATGATTTCCAGCCTCGACTCAATAAGAGGAGAATTTAGAGCGGTCCCCGAGCTGGGCTCCCAGAAACAGCCTTACACGTTTATTTTCCTTAGCTGAACAGGAAAGGCGAGAATTATATGTGGATTTATAGGACAGGCGCGGCTCAACCCAAATGCTCCCGCTCCGGGGGGCCGGGGGGGCGAGGAAGGGACCGGGAGGAAAGGAGGTGGCGGGCCCCGCGCGGGCCGCTGGGACCCCTGCTCGCGCGGGCTTGCTAGGACGCACTCCCCTCGCAGGTCGCTTTAATTACATTTGTTCCTGTCCTTCGTGAGGCACAGCCCGCTGAGGGCTGGGGGGTGGGGGGTGGGAGGTGTGTGTGTGTGTGTGGGGGGGTGATCGCAGGCCAGGACAGCCTGGAGATGGAAGGGAGGGGAGGGAGGGGGCCGCGGGGAATGGGGACGGGGAGATTGGGAAGGGGGGCACTGTCAGCTTCGGCTCAGAAGCGGATCAATAGTACGAGATCTAATGGGCTAACTGCCAAGCTGGCGCACCGAGGCGCTGCCCGGCGGGGGCGGGAGGGGTGCGCGAAGGACGGCGGGGAGGGAGGGGCGGAGGAAGGCAGGAAGAGTGGAGATGGAGAGGAAAGGAAGGGGAGAGGAAAAGGGGGGCAGAGGGAGAATCAAAGAGAAGGACGGTACAGGCGGCCCTCTCGGGGGCATCGCTTCGACATCCTTCGACCCCAGGATGCAAGGAAGAGGGAGCCTATCCCCGTGCTGCGCGACACCATAGCCGCTGGCTTCCCTGACCTCAACTGTGCTGTGGAACCACCAGGGGGCGGCGCGACCCTGTCGGTCGCCAAGGGAATCTCCGCGATTCCTAGCCGAGGCTGTGACCTGTCTCCTCCAACGCCTGCTCCCCGCCCTCTGCCCTCTCCCGGAGGCCCTAGGGTGCGGCCGGCCGGGGTGGGAATAGGATGGCGCCTCTGCCCAGGAACAGAAGGAACCTTTGTCTTTCGCTACTATTGAACTGGTTTCCCTAGGTTTCTGGAGCAGTTTAGTGCCCAGAGACTGTGTCACAGAGCCTAGGGCTTGCCAATGGTTACTGTCATCTCGGCCTGGGTATGGCATTTGGGCCTTTACATCCGGAGAGTGGTGTATGGAATCTTGGAAATGTCCCGACGTGAGGGGTCCTTCACCCTGATGTGTAAGGCGCTAACTAGCCCAGCCAAGGATGCTAAAAGGATCAATGGTGTGAAGTCCAGTTTTAGCTCCTTCAGTTCCTGGAAATTATCTGACCACATAATCTCCTAGTCACTAATATATCTATCACCTTCCTCCTTTTTCCCAGCTTGGAGCCTGTCCCTTCCTGGACTGAGAAAAAAAAACAGCCCAACATCCCTGCCAACGAACTGTACCATTCAGAAGAGGAGAGCCTAATGGTCGCAGCACTTCAGTGTCCTATCAGAATTGCTTGATGAAGTTTCCTTTATCACAAATAAATTTATATACCTTCATATACCTTCACTGTCAGGGCTATGTATGTGGCAGCAGGGGTTTCTGGAAACATGTACTTTATTAGAGCTCCCCACTTTAATTCTGATACATTCCCAAGTGGGTAGTACCATTACTGATGTGTTGGGTTTTTTGCTTTTTGTTTGTTTGTTTGTTTCACGATGGATGTGGTAGCTCAGCTCTAGGTATTTGCCCTTGTGAATATGCCCATATGTCACAATGTGTAAATGTGGGGTGTCTGTCATTGGATAAGCATTGCTTATGCATTTCTTTGTGTATCCTCTGTGTCTGATATCACTGGGTACCCATTGTCCTGTGTGTCATCGGTGTCATCCGTGTTTATTGAGAGTGCCTATTGTGTGTGTGTGACAGTGTACATGCCTGCCCTGATGAGAGTGAGTGTGGCCCTGTGGTATGTTTGTGTCGCATTGAGCCCATCTCTGTGGGCTGTATCGTGGGGCACAGCCATTGTCTCCATGTCATTGAGAATATGTGCTGGGGCAGCTCCTGACACAAATGGAACGAAGCTGATCTGCCCCAGAAGCAAAGGCGGCAATGACCTTCTTTTTCCAATTATATCCTGGTCAGAGGTGAGCGACCTCTCTCCACTGAGGCCACTGCTGCTTGTCATGCAAACCGTGCAGAAGGGTGGAGATTAGAGGAATGCAACCGAGTCACGTGTGAAAACAATCAGCTATCAATGGAACCAGATCAATGCCCTAGATTACAGATGAGCCCTGGGCTAGCGGTCACTTTGGAGTTTTCCCAAACTCCAAAGAGGGGAGCATATAGTACACACACACATACACACATACACACACACACACACACACACACACACACACACACAGAGAGAGAGAGAGAGAGAGAGAGAGAGAGAGAGAGAGAGAGAGAGATCCAAATTAATACAGCTGGGGCAAAGTGGAAAACAGTTGGGTTGGGCTGGACAAATGAATGGCGGCTACCTATTTTAAATAGGTGGGCGACTATCGCTTTGGTTAGCACCTCCTTTTCTAAGGAGGCAAGCTTTATTCAGCAGTCTCGGGAAGTGAAAAGCTTGCGTTGAGTGCTTTCTATTTTAGGTCCGTGGAGTTAGGAGTCTAAGTGGGTCACAGAAGGCAGTATGGGGATTTAGAGGAAACTCTCATGTCAGGAACAAGAGCTGCAGAGGGCTTGTGTTAAGGGGGCAGCTAACTCATGCCAGCTCTGCTGGGGCTGGGGACAGGTGGAGGCAAAGGGGCTTCTGTCTTTCAGGACAGCTTGAACTCAGGAGGGGCCAGGGTGTGGGAGCTGAGCTTCTGAAGGGCAGACCTGGCCCTAGCCATATGCTGCCAGGCAGCCAGGCACAAGTGAGCCCCAAGCTAGAGGAGGAGTGGCTCTTGAGGGCTCCTCATGGGCGTTGACTAGTCTTTGGAGAGAAATGGAGGTAGGTATTCGGAGGTTCTAAGGGTAACTATGGAAGACAACCCAGGTTCTCATGTGGTCTAGGGAGACATAGGAGAAAAAGAGTCTAGAACCCACACCAGCCAAGGTTAAGATAAGGGGAAGTATCCTATCTCTGTGCCAGGGATATGGCAGGCAGTTCTCTGAGGCCTCAGGCTGCTTTAGAATTCCTTTGGCATCATTTATGCACATCCAACTTTGCCATACCCTATAGAAATGCAACGATAGGCAAGAATGCCTGTGGGGAATTTAAGTGTATAGAGCCTAGTGCACAATAAAGAATTTGAGACTGGGCTTGGTGGTACAGGCCTTTAATCCCAGCACATCAGAGGTAGGTGGAGCTCTGAGTTCAAGGCCAGCTTGAATTCCAGGACAGCTAGGGCTATATAGAGAGATCCTGTCTCAAAACAAAGGACTTAAAAGCTTTAATATTTCTCCCCCCCCCTCTCTCTCTCTCTCTCTGTGTGTGTGTGTGTGTGTGTGTGTGTGTGTGTGTGTGTGTGTGTGTCTTCCTTTCTGCTTTGGAAAATGTAGTGTTACATAAGGGTACACCACTTGCATTCAAGTCTCAGCTGTACCATTTACCAGCTTGAGCCCCTTTTCCTCCATTTGTAGAATAAGGGTCCCTGCCTCTTACAATTGGTGTGAACATTTTAGGTAAAAGTCCTTAGGATCAGTTCGTGTTTGGCTCTTCTTCTTCTTCCTCTCTCTCTCTCTCTCTCTCCCACAATGCCTTTGAAAAGTCCCATCCTTGTGTCAGCAGAAATAAGGTGAACAAGGACTTGTTCATTGCTGGGGCAATATGATAGGCTGACTAGAAGCCCCCTCGGGTCTGGAATGCACAAGGAGGACCACAGGGAAGGGCCTCGCTGAAGGAAGGAGGAAGTTTGGTGTGGGTTGTTAGAGAGCGTCCTTCTAGGTCAGCTAAGGTGGTTGAGGCCGGAATAGTGAGGCAGAATTCAGCATACAGGAAGGACAGTTTGGTACCACAAACTGACTCCTCTCTCTCTTATGGCACCCTCTGCTGGAGCCTCTGTTCCCTAGACATCCAGGTGGGCTGCATGAGGAAACGCCTTTAGCCAGAGGGTACAAACTTTTGCCAAGTTTTCCCCCACCCCACCCCACTCACCACTTGACCCTAGCTATAGCAACCACTCTGCTAGCCTTACCAGCGCTAGAATTGGCCCTGCTTCTCCCTGCTTTCCTTCTGGCTCACCATTCTGAAATGAGATGACAGATCACAGGGGTCCTATTCTATAGCCTGGGAAATGAGGAGCTGGGGTATCCCTGAATTAGACCTCCTTGTTCATCCAGGCTCCACAACACTCTGGAGATATCAATGCAGACTGCTCAGCAAAATGGCCAAGTCATAGGCTCCAGAGACAGAGCTCTTAGCTTGCACTGGAATCCTGGCTCTGTCACTCAGTAGCTGACATAAGCATGGGTAAGTCATTTGACTTTTTTCATCTGAAATTCAGGAACAACACCACTGCCTACTTCTCGAGTTGCTGTGAACGAGAATAAAGCCGTTTTTCCTCCAAGAGTTTAGTGGGGATCCCTAAGGGGTCACAAAATCCTCCAAGAGTTCTCCAAAAGAGGAACTTCCTCCTTTGGCAGGACTGGGGTCTTTTAGGGATCTTAGCCATGAAATATGGGTTGCTAGAGATCTTACAGTCTCAAATTTGTTTTTTTTTCTTTTTCTCAAATCCTAAAGTACTGAGTAGCAAGCTGATGCCTGAGTCTGATATATATATATATATATATATATATATATATATATATATGTTGAGTGAGAGGGATAACATGGCCGGGGTGGGGTGGGAGCCCAGTTCCTGTGCAGGAGAGAAAGGGTTAAGACAGGTGGGGTGCTGGCATGATATCCAGTCACCCCCTCCCATTTCCATTGATTATTCTCCCCACCAATTCTCCTCTCCAGGTGTTTTTGTGGCCTTTCCCCCCTTCCCTTGGGGTGGAAGTGGGGGCTGCTGGGTCCACTTCGGGCTTAGTTATTGTTTTAATTTTGGTGCTGGCTCCCTGGTGCCCGGGAGTAGATAATGAAAGAGGAAAAGAGAGGTCAGGGTGGTGCCCAGGCAGCAGATTTCTGCCCATCAGACTGGGCCAGGGCGGGTGGGGAAGTAGTGGTGGGGGTTAGGTTAATATCAATAAAGCAACTGGAGTCTCAGAAGTGAGGAGCTGCAGAGCCAAGCACAATGGCTTTGTGCTCTGGGAGCCTAAAGGGGCACTTTGCCTGTTCACAGTGAATCCTCCAAACGGGGCTGGGCAAGAGGGTGGAGGGATGACAATAAGGACCAAAGCTGGATGGGCACAGCTCAGTCTTAGCAAAGGGGGAGCATAGAGCAAGGGAGGAGTTGGGCTAAGGCTAGTCCCTGGCTATCCATTCTCCATTGTCCCGCCGTGTTTGCAGCCTCGCATGAGGAAGATTGGAGGGCAGTGGTGCTGAGGCTACTGCCTGCTGATGCAGGCAGAGAGAAACAGAAGAGTTGGGGGAGTAGAGGGACTAAGAGCACCAGTTTTGACGTCAGACAGACCCAGGTTCCTGGCTAACTTCTAAGTGTTTGCTGTGACTTGAGGCCAGTTACTAAGCCTCTCCCAGTGTCATTCTCCTCTTTTGTAAGATGGCACTAATAGTGATGCAGACCTCATAGTGTCATGGACCTTGTCTCAGCACAGGGCCTAGTATTCTGTGAGCATATAGTTCATAGCTATATCCCTACTAAGCTGTTTTCCTCAGCTGTGAAATGGGGCTATCAGTTGTAACTTCCCCATAGGGGTCTTAGGGGGAACAAATTAGATAAAGCCTGTAAAGTGCATAGCACAATGTTTGGTACATAAATAAGCCCTCAATACATGTTAGCTGTTGTTATTATATTATTTTTATCTTTATTGTTCCCCGCTGTCTTGGAACTGGTGATTTAGTTGTGTAGACTGAGGCCAGGCCACTCCCTCCTTGGCCATCTGAAGTATGTGGTTCTCTCCATAAGGGCTTCCTGAAGCCCAAGCCCACCTAGGCACTTCTAGTTCCTCTTTTATAACTGGATAGACAAACTGACACAAGTTCCCAGAAGTCGAGGGGGGCTCCTGGCTTGGCAAAAGAATGGACCCTTGTGACCCTCTCTGCTATCAGCAGTGTGGCTCTCTGGGGAGTGGGGCTCAGGTCTCACCTGGCCTCCCTTTGGAGTTGCAGATGGTTGGACATGCTCACATGTTTCTCTATGAAAGACTGGGGGGAGCAGTTGGAGAATGTCTCAGAAATCCTCACCTAACCTTGTCCATGCCCCCAAAGCTCCTCCCTTTTCAGTAGTACAGTGGTGGGGTAGGGGGATGGAGCAGACCAAAAAGGAGGGTAGTTAATGGTTCCCACTTGACCTTTCCTCCCCTACCCCCACCCCCAGCAGGCAGGCAGGCTGAGGGGATGAATGGTGTGGAGGGCACGATTTTCACATTAATGCAGCATATGTTCTGTTTATTGACACCGCAGGCTTGGTGCTTGTGGTGATTGGGGTGGGGGCGCCTGGGAGGCCATAGGCAGGAGGGGCAGGGGAAAGAAGAGGCAGAGTGGAAGGCTGCCTGAGGCAGGGAGGGGGAGAGGAGAGCCTGGGGCCTGGGGGGGGAGGAGGCAGGAGCAATATTGTAGCAAGAGCACACCAGGTGCTTGCTGTCAGCCAGAACAAAAAGAAGAGTCAGCAACTCTGGGGGGGTGGAGGCGGGGAGCCACCGCCTGCTCCAGCCTGCAGCCTCTCCCCATTAACCCCTGTTCTGCCACACGGCTCTGGGGCTCTTCCCAGGCTTTGGAGCTCCCTCCCTACAAACCTTGGTCTCTTCAGAGACACCAGATAGGTCCTTTCAGTCTTGTGGGAAACACTGGTACCTTTGTGGTCAGCAAAAGCTCGATTGCCCCTCTCCCCTGGAGGAAAAATCTGCCCCTCTGTGCATTCTGTGTTGGAGGGCTTAGGCAATCCTTGAGAAGTCAGGAAACCTGAGTGGCAGGGGTCAAATGACCTTGAGCACCTGTAGTGGGGGTGCATAGGAGGGGGTGGTGGAGGGTGCCTGCGAAGACCCCCCTCAGCTCCACTTTCTCTGTTTGGCTCGCAGATTTCTGGCCTCCTGGCCCCAGCAGGATCAGGAGGCTAAGGGAAACATCTTGCCTGGTAGAGATGGCTCTCATTTGAGTGTATAGACAGAGCTCACTCAGTTTTCAGTGGGGAAAGCTCTGGGGCTCATCTGAGAATACCCAGCTGGTGTAGACAGTAAGACAGAAGAATGGGTTCCAGAACCCTCCTGGTGGGAGACCCTGCCTGGCTGGGGAGCACAGCTGCAGGTGGGTATCTTCCAAGTATCCCTTGTTCCCTGAGGCCCCCCAGAAAGGGAAGCAAGGTGCTTAGGGCTCTATGGACCGGCAGCCAGCAGCAGTTTTATTAATTTGGGTGCTTCTCTAATGTATGTTAAGGGGTGGTGTGTTAAGGAGGGGGGGGGAGGGTGCACTGTTAAGTAAGAAAGGGAAGGATGTGCTCAAACTCCAAAGAGGCAAGAATTAGGGATTATGGTTCCACCTTTGACTGCTGGTCCCCTGCAGTCAAACCTGGCACTCTGGAGCCTTTCTCGCGGACATTAACTTTCCTGTGGGCTGTTCTAGAATTCGCGCCTCGGTTCCGCGTGCTTTTGCAATGGACAGGCCTCCTAGAAGCAGAAGGTGCCCCTTCCATACCTGCCCTCTGACCCTATCTCTGTCCACACAGCCAGGGTGAATGTAGGCACAGAGACCTAAGACACTAGGCCTCAAGGCAGCGGTAACCTTCCTCAATCTGCCTCTCTGGCAGATAGGGCCAACTCACAACTCCTGGTTTTTGCAGGCCCTCTTTCGTGTAGCGGCACTGGCAGCCAGGGCCAAGCCACTCAGTCCCGCCCCACTCTGGGCTCTGGGCCGGCCCACGTCCCCCTTCCGCATCCCTCTCACCCCGCTCCAGCTGCGCACAGAGCAGTCCCCGGCTCGGCTCCAGTTCCTCAATGGCCCTACTCCCCCATTACCCTGATGTCGGCCCTTCTCCCCCTCGGCTTTATCGGCTCTCAGCCGGCTCCGCCAGGGTAATGAGGGCCCTCCTAATTACCATTGCAGAAACTCCACTTACATTAACAGCTCTGCAACATCTGCTGTGCGCAGGCAGGCGCCCCTCCCCCGCCCGCGCTCCCCGCCCCTCGCCGCTCCCCTGGTTCCCGGCCCCTCTTCTCCACCTTCTCCGGATCCCTTCTCCAATCCTCCTCTTTTCATTTCTCTCCCCGTGCCCGTCTGTTATCCTATCAGCCAGTATGCCAGAATGAGAGAAATGAGTACAGAGACGGGCCCCAAAGATAACGGGAGATGGAGGCATTCATGCACAGACACAGGACGAGAACTCCAAGAGCTTGAGCCATAAAGTCAGGATCCTAGAACATTCCCAGGAACAAATAGAAAGCGGAAGCAGCAGAGATTGTGAAAGAGTTGAGTTTGGGATGGGGCCAGTTGCCTGTATGTACGGGGTGGGGGGCGGGGCTCTGGTGGGCACCACGTGCAAAGTATGTGCATGGTAAGCATGTATGTCCATGCACAAGTGTCGTGTCGTTCGTATACTCATCTATCCCAGCATCGTGTACGGAGTATTGTGTGTTTCAGTGTATTTTGCTTTCATGTGTATCCATGGTCATTCATCTGCATATTATAGTGCATCCACGTCATCTTTAGGGCTGTATTTGTCTACATGAACCTCTGTGCTTGCATTTCACACATGTGTGGCTCTGTGCATATGAATGTACTTGTCTATCATACAGGCAGTTTTTGCATCTATATCATCTGAGTGACTTATGCAAGCATGCACACAATCCAGGTTCCACTGTGCGCATGTGTGGATTCAGGGTGCCTCTGGGAGCCTGAGTCTCTGCAAGCATGCCTATGCATGTGTGTATCATCTGTGTAATTATTTGATGCGACTGGGAGCATGTGTGTGTTCCTGCTCCATGGGGGATGACAGGCAGTTGGGAAGACGCTGAGCCCATTTTATCTGAGGTTAACAGGGGTCACGATTCACTCCTGGAAGTCCCCCACCCTTCTCCCCACCCCATACAATTAAGTCTCAGTGTGGTGGAAAGACAGCCAGCAGACATTAAGAAAGGTCAACAGTATTATCAGCTCCTAATCCAATTAGTTACTGTTTATTTGGGAATCCAGCTCCAGGTCAGCTTCCAGAGAAGAGTCCTGGAGAGAGGAGGGGATTGTGACAAGGATGGGATGCAAGAAACTGTGGAAAGTGACTTGCTTTGGGGGCATGGGTCCTCCAAAACCTCCAAAGCCAAAGGGTTTCGAGAAACCCTTTCTCGGAAAAAAAAAAGAAAGAAAGAAAGAAAGAAAAAAAAAAAAGAAAAGAAAAAAGTTGCACATGCCCCTCACATATGCATTTCCCATTGAGCTGGGCAGCTCTGGGATAGACACGGGTTTTCCCCGAGGACTGGTATCCAGGTTTCATCTCCGGAGATTGAGCTTTTTGTCTCTTTCTAGCCTCCAAAATAAAGGGGGTTATAGATATTCAGAAGGGCTGGACCAGAGCTCCAAGAGACAGGAGGCCTCAGTTGTGGCCGCTGCCCCCGGGATGGGAGAGTCAGAGGAGGAGATGTAGGTAAATGCGCTGTTAGCTCTTGAAGCCACTTCATTAATCCCGCCTCTATTCTAGCCCCCCTTCTCTTCCCACATGCTTTTCCTACCAAAAGCAGGACCTCTACTCACTCCCACCTGAGGACATGCAGGGGCCCTAGCTCAGCCCTATGGGGTTCCTTGGTTCCTTGGACTGAGTATAAGAATGGAGGAGAGTGAGGTTTCGTAGCCTTGGATGGAGAGCAGCTCAGTGATTCTGGGGGCCTGGACAGGAGAGAATCAGCTGCATGGTCTTTACTCTGCTCCAAACCTCTCTGCTTCTAGACATAGAGGTAAGGAAGGCATTAGCCGGAATAATAAAAGCTGTCTTCTGAGTTCTTAGGTCAGATTCCTGGATGCCCACCACCACCTTAGAAGTCAGGGTAGGCAGAAACAGATCCTTTCTACATGAAGCTAAACGAAGATAAAAGAAACACTGACACCAATGGATCAGGTTATTTGCTCTTCCTGAGCCCAGTCCCTCCTCCATTTGGAGACCCTCATGAGCTGTCCTCACTTCCTGTCCCTTCCAAGCACATATTCATGAACACTTAGGCATGTGCCCACACACTTCTGAAACTGCCTCCTCCAAAGCTCCAAACGTGAAGACATTGGCGGTGGTTTAAGAGCTTTGCAGATTCTCCTGAGTGCATTCTTTATTCCACTTTCAGAAAGACAATGGGTATGTCTTACACCTTTACCCAGCTCTTCTCACCCTTAAACTGAGTGTGAGAACCACCCAGATAAGCTCTTAAAAGTTGCACATGCCTGTAGCCCAGCATTGGTGGCACATGCATTTAATCCCAGCACTCGGGAGGCAGAGGCAGGTGGATCTCTGTGAGTTCGAGGGCAGCCTGGTCTACAAGAGCTAGTTCCAGGACAGCCTCCAAAGCCACAGAGAAACCCTGTCTCAAAAAAACCAAAAAGAAAAAAAAAGTTGTACATGCCAGCCAGGACGGTGGTGGCACACGGCTTTAATCTCAGCACTGGGGAGACAGAGGCTGGCAGATCTCTGTGAGTTTGAGGCCAGCCTGGTCTACAAAGTGAGTTCCAGGATAGTCAGGACTGTCACACAGAGAAACCCTGTCCTGAAATAACAACAATAACAACAACAACAACAAAGTTGTACCTGCCTTTATCTCACCCAGATCAAGCCTGAGACTAAACATCTGGAGATCGTACATTTTACAAA
The DNA here is from genome assembly GCF_003668045.3 of Cricetulus griseus. Classification (NCBI taxonomy): domain Eukaryota; kingdom Metazoa; phylum Chordata; class Mammalia; order Rodentia; family Cricetidae; genus Cricetulus; species Cricetulus griseus. Next base: position 16,276,297 of record NC_048596.1, read on the forward strand.
GCTCCACAAGGAATGCCTGGCTGCAACATAAAGAATCCTATGAAGCTGTACAGCGTGCAGAGAGTAAGAGACTTTAGAGAGCTCAGTCCTCCATGGAACAGACGTCTTCATCAAATCCTTCCCTTCAAGGTTCTCGGATTTACACAGACGAGGAGGCGGAAAGATTTAAGAGCCAGAAGTGATTGGTGATTATGAGGAAGCAGGGTCTTCCAGACACACCAAACAGGACTGATGCACTCACAGAGATTGTGGCAGCTTGCTCAGGGCCTTCACAGGTTCAAACAAGACAGGACCCCAGCACTGAGAGGGGGAAGTGGACACAGGCTCCTGCCCCTCACTAAGAAGTTCCTGCAACTGATTCCTGCTGGTAAAGAAAAAAAAATCTGTTTTCTCCAGTAGAGTCTCACTGGGTATATTAACCATATTCCAGGGCAGGCCTGGTGCCCAGGAGTGGTTGGCCAACACAAAATGAACTCAATGGTGTTTCTGTAGACTTTTGTGTCATTTTTCTTTTCTTTTTTCTTACTGGTCTTTAACTTATATATTTTGATTGTTGTATTTTTTTCTGGTTTCATGGGGTTTTTTGCATGTATTTTTGTTGTTCTTTATTTGTTTTAAGGATATATATATATATATATATATATGTAGAGAGAGAGAGAGAGAGAGAGAGAGAGAGAGAGCATAAAGTTGTGTGGGCAGAGAGATATGGAGGATCTGGGAAAAGGTAAAAATCATAAAATATATTGGATGGCCAGGCATTGGTGGCACAGGCCTTTAATCCCAGCAATCGGGAGGCAGAGGCAGGCGGATCTCTGTGAGTTCGAGGACAGTCTGGTCTCCAGGACGAGTGCCAGGATAGGCTCCAAAGCTACACAGAGAAACCCTGTCTCAAAATAACAAAAAAATATATATTGCATGAAAAATTTTTCTAGCCAAGTGTAGTGGCACACGCCTTTAATCCCAGTATTCTGGAGGTAGAAACAGGTGGATCTCTGTGAGTTTTAGCCCAGCCAGGTCTGCATAGTAAGTTCCAGGACAGCTAGGGCTAAATAGTGAAACCCTGTCTCAAAACAACAACAAAAATAAGTTAAAAAATGTTTATTTCTATTCCATGCCTAACTTAGAAGGCATGACTTTTTCTCCATCTCTTCTGCTGGCAGCTGCTGGCATTATAACCTAACCTGTACTGTTTTTCTGTTAAGCTCTAATAAAATTATCCTTGAGTCCATTTCTAAGTTATTTTATTATTGAGACTAAGAACCCAGAAAGAGACCCTCAGTTTCCCTAGAAAAATAAGACTTTAAGGGAGGAGGGGGGAAGACATTGAGCAAAATGGGGTGTAGCAAGGATGACAGAGTAAGATTGGGTGAGAAGCAACAAAATGGAATGTGTATGTATGAAAATCCTATGTGGAAATTTTCTCTTGTTAGCTAACTAAAAATATGTAGGTTAAGTAAATGAAAGTGCACACTTGTGATAAAAGGAAATCCTATGGAGTTGAAAATTATAATTCACCATCATGCAAGAGGCTGAGAAAGGAAGATTGTAAGCTTGAGGCTAGCCTGGGCTATGTAGATTCTGTGTCAAAAACAAACTAACAAACAAACCATCCCAAACAATTATAACTTACATTCAGCATGGCACTCACTGTCTCTCATTCTTTCACTTAACTATATTTTCAACATCTTACAGATGAGGAAACTGAGGCTGGAGTGGATTAAGTGTGGTGTTTTTTCCTTCTTCATTGCTTCCTTTCTTCCCTCCCTCCCCCTTCCCTCACTCCCTCCCTCCTCCCTCCCTCCCTCCCTCCCTCCCTCCTTCCCTTCCTTCCTTCTTTCCTTTCTTCCTTCCTTTCCTTTTTCTCTCCCTCTCTTCCTTTCTTCCCCCCTCCCCTCTCTCCCTTCCCTCCTTCCCTGTTTATTTGTTTCCTTCTCTAAGAACAGTTCAGGTTTTGGGCCCCTGTGGCCAGTGGGAACCCTTCTTGGGTCTGTGCTGGGGCAAGAGCTTCCTCTTTGTGTTGTCTGCCCAAACACAGCTTCTTCACAGATATCCACTCATCAGACCCAGCAACCCTTTAGTAAGCTCTCCTTCAGGCTCCACAGAGCAACTCCAGAGGGATAAGCAAGGCTCTTGCTCCCTACTGTGTGGCAGAAGAGCAGCAACAGGGCACACCTGGCCATATTTGGCCAGAGAGACAGTGCTGTGTTTATACACTGGTTCAATTACTTGCCGTTCATGTCACTTTATTCAAATCATTTGCCACTTGGAGCCTCATTTGTAACGTTGAGGTAGTAATGCTTTCTTTCAGGGGCTGGTGTGTCGCTCCATGGTAGAGTATCTGCTCAGCATGCAGAAGGCTCTGGATTCAATACCCAGAACCTCTGCCGCCCCCCCCCCCAAAAAAAAAACCTTTAAAATTTAAAATGCTCATAGGGAGAGAACAAAAGAAGAAAAAAATACTCTCAAGAGTTGTCTGGATTAGAGACTACGAATACTAAATTTCTAGTGTCGTATCTGATCCAAAGGTGATGCGTACTACCATTACGAAATATAGAGAAGCCAGTATGCTCCCTGGTATGGCTAAAAATAAGCAGACTGACAACTAAAACATACCAATTGCTGGGACAGTAGAGTCACTTTGGACTAGTGATGGTTAGTGCCAGCAGTGAGTACATGCATATCCGCCCTTCAGCCAGTGTGCTAGAGGGGAACGCAAGCCCTGTGTTGAGCAAAAGCCCAAGAATCTTCAAAATAGGAATCGCCCCAGTCTGGGGTCATCCAGTTTCTCTATCAACAGTAAAATGGGTGAATATTCCAAAGCAAAGGAAAAGAATAGGAAAAATGCAGAAATGCAGGAAAGTCTCACAGATTCAATGTTGCATGAGAAAATTTGTCAAGTATGGCAGGAGAGAGAACACCATGAAGGCAAATCTGAAATGATAGCAGAAAGACCTTCCCTGCCCATCAGTTGAGGAGCTTTGGTTTAACTGGGCACCACAGCCTTGAGCTGGGCAGAGTTATAATGGAGTTTCTCCTGATACCCACAGTAACTAGCAGATCAGCGTTAAAGCTGACACAGCAACAGAAAGTCGTGCTTGCTGCATTCCTCATGAGGCTGGGCCTTTGGGCAACAGGGTCTTGTTCTAGGAAGAGACAGCAGGCAGTGACAGGAGTGGCAGAAATGGGTGTTAGAAGAGGGTTCCACTGAGGCCACAGCCCCAGGTAAAAAGGTTCCTTCCTAAGCACCCTGCTCCCCGGTGTGGACATCTGCTGCTTCCCGAATTCCTCTGTCTCTGGGCAGGAACACTGCGGTCCTGCAATTCTTTCTACCTGTCTTGAGCTTCCAGCAGGGGCAAACCCTGTACAGACAGAGAATGCAATGTGTACAAAGTAAAGCGTAGAGATTACTCCACAGCACGTGACTAAGGGATGTCCACAGGGAAGTCCTTGGAAAACAGACTAGCCAAAAACCTGGAAAGTAAGTCTTATTTGCCTGTCTGTCTCCTTCCCCTGCCACTTGTTTCTGTATGGTCCTGGGCATGTTGCCTTCTGTGTCACTGCAGCAAGTGGGGAATTCCTGTGGTACCTGTTTCTCGGAGTTGAGGTAAGGAGGAAATGGAGCCGACCATCCGAAGCATGCAGGATGTGTTAGCATACCAGGCATGGGGCTCTGCCTATGATGCCAGTGCTTTGGGAGTCTCGGGCAGGAGGGTTGCAAGTTTGAGGTTAACCTTAGCTGCGTAGTGAGACCTTGTCTCAAAAATTAAAAGAAGGCTGGGGCTGGAGACATGGCTCAGTGATTAAGAGCACTGGCTGTTCTTCCAGAGGTCCTGAGTTCAATTCCCGGCAACCACATGGTGACTCACAACCACCTTGAATGAGATCTGGTGCCCTCTGCTGGTGTGCAGGCACAAAACTGTATACATAATAAATAAATAATATCTTTTAAAAAATTAAAAGAAGGCTAATGGAGACAGCTCAGCAGTTAAAAACACTACTGCTCTTCCAGGGAACCCAAGTTTGGTTCTCTAGCACCCATGTTGTGGGGCTCATGACTGCCTGTAACTCCAGTTCTGCAGTATCTGATGTCCTCTTCCGGCCTCCTGCACCTGTGTTCATGTGCACATACATGCAATTAAAAATAAAAAAAATAAATCTTAAAGTAAGTGAATGTGTGGAGAAGGAGCTCAATTGGCAGAGTCCTCAGGGCAGTGTAAATTGGATGTGATGGGTGTGTCTGTAATCCCAGTACTCAGGAAGCAAAGGTAGGGAAATCATAACTCCAAGGTCATTCTTGGCCACATAATGACTTAGAGACCAGCCTGGACTACAAAGAAAAAAATAAGTAAAAAAGGAGGAGGAAGTTGTTCTAATTAAACAAATAGTGCAGAGAGCAATAGCTGAAGACACACACACACAAAGAAACAAAAGACAAACAAACAAAAAAAAAACAAAACAAATGTCAGCAATGTGATTGGAAATACTTTCTCTCCTGCCCCTTTAGTCTTACTTCCTACAACAAGCATGAATGAGGGAAGAAAAAAGAATCTTGTGATAGAAATATGTCTGGAAGAGCAACCAAAGTAAATAGACACTGCTATGCGGCCCCAGAGCCAGGAAAAGGGCTGTCCCACAGGCCTGGCTAGGTGTGGGGCACCATTTGGTTCCTGAAAGACAGGAGAGAGGGTGTCAGGTGAGCATAAGATCCACAGGCAGATTTGGCATCTCCAGCAAAAAATCCTCTTCTTAGACTAGACAGGAGTGCAAGACAGATTTAGTATTTCATGAGAAACTGGTTTTAGGTCATCTCATGGATTCCTGCAATTATTTGTATTGAATGTGATTAAGACACAAAAGTAGCCTCTGGTTGCAAAACTCAAACTAATCATGGGAAGGTAACTTGTTTCTTCTTTCAGATGAGAGAAGGGTTCCCTCTCGTGTTCCACGTTCTGTTTGGGATTCTGGATACCTGAAGTTGGGTTGTCTCCATTACACCCCCTGTCCTGACTAATCACCATGTTTCCCTGCTTTTCCTTTATGGTTTTGGGATTGCGGAATACAAATGCAGAGTTGGCAGAAGCAGGCATGCTGTGATATCCTTCTCAACAAGTCTTTCAGCAAGCCCATCTTCAAGGGCTGGGGGTGGGAACTCACATTCATCTAGTATGTGTAAGGCCTTGGGTCCAGTCCTCAAGATAAAATGAATAAGCCAAAGGCGAATAAAATCTAAATTTAAAAATCCACTAAGTGCTTACTAGGTGACAGTTTTATATGTTGCAATTAGTGACTGCCATAACCTTCCAGAGTAAATAGCATTACCCCAATTATGAGGCCCCCGAGAAGTAAGTTGCCCAAGGTCCTTCTACAAAGGACCGGTATTGAGCCCCATATTGAGGTGACATCTTCCTGCTCAGCTTCCAGGCCTCCTTTTGTGTGAGAGACTAGAAATGATGCAGTTGGTACTGTACAGCATCTTACGTTTGGAGGATGTTCTACAGTCTGGGGTCCTTATTTATTCCACTGGAGGGAATTCTCTAGCACTGTGGCCTACTTGCTTTCATGGCACGTGGGGCATTCCTCCAGAGGGACATTTCCCAGCTGTGTCCCAAGGGCCTGTCTTCGAACCATTAGACAGTGAATGGGAATAGTGCTTGTACAGTTCATTGATTAATCCAGCTCAAGGCTGGGCACATGGTGGCTCCTCCCTAACTTTGCCAAATGATTGAACACATGACCCAATACACATGTCACTATCCTCATGCCCTCAGAGATGCAAAACCCATCTTAGGATGTCTCCTCCACCCACGTGTTGCCCCTTTGGCTTCTCCAATATTTGCACACACCAGTACACAATGGAGCCACTCATCTCTGCTAGTTAATACTCATGACCATTGTGAACAGCTGCTTCTGTTGAGCACGCTGAGAGATGACTGTGTAACATGGTAAGTGTGTGGATGTATGAGTGAGTACTGTGTGAGTGGTGCATAGGTTGATGTGTGTTAGTGTGTATGAGCTAGCACAGCTGGGTAGCTGAATAAGCATGTAATATCTGCCACATGCATGTTCGCATTAACCTGCCCCCCCAACCCACCTTATTCCCTCAAGCTATTAAAACATGGAAAAGTTGGGATAGAGAGATGACTCAGCAGTTAAGAGAATGGGGGCTCCTGTGGAGGATCTGGGTTCAATATCCAGCACCCCCAAGACAGCTCACAACCATCTGTAACTCCAGTTCCAGGGGATCCAATGCCCTCTTCTGGCCTCCGTGGAGACCAGATATGCATGATTCCCATACATACATGCAAGCAAACACTCAGGCATATAAATAAACACAAAATTGAATTTAAAAATAAAAATATAGAAAAACATCATGGGGCCCCACTCCCGTCCCTCTTCTCCACACATGCCGCCAAGTTCTGCTCCTTTTAAAGAAGCTGTTTCTGTCTCCCTGTTTTTCTGCAGCCCAGGGAGGTTTGAAAAGAAAGTGGGGGATGAGGTGAGAGGAGGTTTTTTTCACTCCGGTCACCACTGCTCCCATCATCCGCTTCTCTCGACACACCCCCAACCAGGAGGAAGCAAATCACACCCACTAGAGTCTTCCCGTGAGGAAGGGTGACCAGGACCCACCGGTCTCCCTGCAAACACAGCCTCTCCTCACTGGGACTCAGTGCTGTTCCTGGTCCCCTTCTCGCTTCTGGTCTGGTCAAGTGCCACTGTGCAGCCTGCCTTCAGCAGCTGTCCTCACCTCCCTTTCCTCCAGGCACGGCAGTGCTTCCCCAGGGCCCCGTCCTAGGACATCATTTCTCTGGGGGATCTCAGAGATTGTCTGCATCCTTGAGACTTAGCCGTCTTCCCAGGGTGGAGCCCTCTCCTGGGCGAACTGGGTCACTGCCACAGCTTCTCCTTCTGTGAGGACTTTGGTTTTGCCTTCTCTCTCCCGGGATGCTCTCAGGGCCTCTTCCCCTATGTCCTGGATATGGACGTCCCTTTTGCGCCCCCTTCCCAACTTAGCCTGTCGGACTCAATGACCTGGCGGTTTGCCTGCCGCATGCCTCCCGAACCCTTTCCTTAGACAGGCTTCCAGTGAAGCCACTCGCAGCCTTCACAGGTCCAGGGAGCTTGTTTTCAGAATGTCATCTACGTCACTACACCCTTCTGTTCCAGGAGAAAGGAACAGAGGGTGTGGTGGCCTCCTGTTGGCCTCTACTGACCCCAGTATCCCCTCTTACCAGGAGCTCCTGTATCCCCTTAGACACGGCTCCCAGCTCCGGGTAATTTCCTCACAGACATCCAGACTTGGGGCTCTGCTTGCTTCCTCTGCAGCTACAGGATGGTCCTTGCTCTAAAGTGTGATTCCTTCTCCTCACCTGTCTAACCCCTTCTCATCCTTCCAGAATCTACCATAATGTCGCTTCTCAGAACAACCTTGCCCGAGCTCCTAAACCATCCCTCCTGCGACGGAATGGGCTCACACTACCGGGAACACCTCCTAGCGGACTTAACTACACTTGTACTTCGATGTTGAGGAGATTGTTGCATTTAGTATCTTGCTCGCTAGAGAACTGTAAGATGAGGAGTCTATTTTTATGCATCACTGAATCAACAGAGCAATGTCTGCTGTCTCCCGGCCTTTGATAAATAGTTGAGGAATGGAGGAACCGCAGTGTAGACTGGGCCCGGGGAGGATTTTCACCATAAACCAGGTGCCATCTGAGTTCTTTCAGCACATTGCTGGCCTGCCCAAGAGCTTTCTGTGACGGCCGAACCTCTAAGAGCACTGGCTGCTCTTCCGGAGGACCCCAGTTTGAGTCCCACAAGTCACATGGTAGCTCGCTCACAACCATCTGTAACTCCAATTCCAGGGGGTCGGGTGCTCTCTTCTAGCCTTCTGAGGCACCGCATGCATGGTCCATATACTTACGCTTGGACAAAACACTTGTGCACACAAAATTTAAAAAATAAACAAGTTTTTAATGAGGGAGGGTGAGCGAGAAGAGGAGTGAAGTAATTAAGACACTCTGTATGCATGCGTGGGAATGGCACAGCGTCAGCATCACCGTTACTGAGACAAGGTCTTGCTATGTAACCAGGCTGACTTCTAACTAACTCGTAGTCCTCCTGCCTCAGCCTCCCAAATGCCAAGATTACAAGCATGAGATACTGTACCTGGCTTTAAGATGTTTTGCTGTTGTTGTTTTGTGTTGTATTTTGGTTTTCTGAGTCATGTCTTACGCATCCCAGTCTAGCATCAAACTTGATATGTAGACAAAGATGACCTTGAATCTCTGAGTCTATGGTCGGCACCTGCTGACTTCTGTGACTACAGATGTGTGTCATCACCCCTAGTTTTTTCATGTTGGGGACTGAGCCCAACCAAGGCTTTTCGAGTGCATTTTGCTGAGGCACAGCCCAGCCCCTTCCCCACTTTTATTCATTACTCATCATTTTTTTTTTTTTTTGAGACAGGGTTTCTCTGTGGCTTTGGAGGCTGTCCTGGAACTAGCTCTTGTAGACCAGGCTGGCCTCGAACTCACAGAGATCCGCCTGCCTCTGCCTCCCGAGTGCGGGGATTAAAAGCATGTGCCACCACCACCCGGCTCATTACTCATCATTATTATTTGTGTGTGTGTGTGTGTGTGAGAGAGAGAGAGAGAGAGAGAGAGAGAGAGAGAGAGAGAGAGAGAGAATCATTATTATTTGTGTGTGTGTATGTGAGAGAATGAGAGTGTGTGTGAAGGGATGAGTGTGTGAAGGTGGTGTGTGTGAAGGCATGTGTCTATGTGTGTGTGTGTGTGTGTGTGTGAAGGGGTGTGTGTGTGTGAGTGTGTGTGTAGGGGTGTGTGAAGGGGTGTGTGTGTGAAGGCATGTGTCTGTGTGTGTGTGTGTGTGAAGGGGTGTGTGTATGTGAAGGGGTGTGTGTGTGTGAAGGGGTGAGTGTGTGAAGGTGTATGTGTGTGTATGTGTGAAGGTGTGTGTGTGTGTATGTGTGAAGGTGTGTGTGTGTGTGTGTGTGTGAGAATGGGTGTATGTGTGAAGGTGTGTGTGTGTGTGTAAAGTTATGTGTGTGTGTGAAGGGGTGAGTGTGTGAATGTGTGTATGAAGGTGTGTGTGTGTGAAGGTGTGTGTGTGTGAGAGAGAGAAGGGGCGTATATGTGAAGGTGTGTGTGTGTGTATGTGAAGGGGTGAGTGTGTGAATGTGTGTATGAAGGTGTGTGTGTGAAGGTGTGAGTGTGTGAAGGTGTGTGTGTGTAGGCGTGAGTGTATGAAGGTGTGTGTGTGTGTGTGTGTGAAGGGGTGAGTGTGTGAATGTGTGAGTGTGTGAAGGTGTGTGTGTGTGTGTGTGTGTGTAAAGGGGTGTGTGTATGTGAAGGGGTGTGTGTGTGTGAAGGGGTGTGTGTGTGTGAAGGGGTGAGTGTGTGAAGGTGTATGTGTGTGTATGTGTGAAGGTGTGTGTGTGCGTGTGTGTGTGAGAAGGGGTGTATGTGTGAAGGTGTGTGTGTGAGAAGGGGTGTATGTGTGAAGGTGTGTGTGTGTGTGTGTGAAGTTATGTGTGTGTGAAGGGGTGAGTGTGTGAATGTGTGTATGAAGGTGTGTGTGTGTGAAGGTGTGTGTGTGTGTGAGAGAGAGAAGGGGCGTATATGTGAAGGTGTGTGTGTGTGTATGTGAAGGGGTGAGTGTGTGAATGTGTGTATGAAGGTGTGTGTGTGTGAAGGTGTGAGTGTGTGTAGGGGTGAGTGTATGAAGGTGTGTGTGTGTGTGTGTGTGTGTGTGTGTGTGAAGGGGTGAGTGTGTGAATATGTGAGTGTATGAAGGTGTGTGTGTGTGTGTGTGTGTGTGTGTGTGTGTAAGGGTGTGTGTGCCAATGCGCATGTGTGGCGGTCAGAGGACAACTGTTGAGAGTCATTTCCTTCTGCTATGGGTTCAGGGATCAATGCAGGTCACGAGGCTTGTGCAGAGAATGTTCTTATTTGCTGAGCCACCTCATTTTCCAACTTTGATTTTTCTAAAGAGTTTTCTGAGGCTCCGTATGACCTCATAAACTAAGTCTCAGGTCCTCTCAGATTTTTCAGGCTTTCCAAAGAGATTTTCTTCCTCTCTTTCTCTCCTTTCCCCACTCAGGGGTGTTTTGAGGTTTTATTTGTTTACTGAGTGTGTGCAAATGCCCTCGCTGTGTGCAGCCAGAGGACGGTTTTCAGGAGTCAGTTCTCCTTCTACATGTGGATCCTAGAGAATGAACTCCGTTTATCGGGCTTGGCACCAGGCACCTTTCCCACGGTGAGCCTCTCACTGACCCTGTTTGTTTGAAACAGGTTTCAAGTAGCCCAGGCTGGCCTTGAACTCTCTAAGTAGTTGAGGATGACCATGAACTCCTGATGTTCCTGCCTGGGCTGCAGGTTTGTGCTACCACATCTGGCTTACTATTTTCGTTGTTTCCTCTCACTATTCTATACTTCCAAAGAGCAAAGCCAGAAACACCTGAATACATCCTGATTCCTGTGACCTTTCTGTCCTCCTGGAAGAGCTCCTCTTTTCTGTTTATCTTCCCTTATATTTCCTACTCATCCTCGGGGGCCAAAAGTTGACCCCAGCTCTTAAAGTTTTTCCTCTCATAGGACTCTTGCTGTGCTCTTGTGACCTGTGCTTTGTTCAGAATATCAGAGATTGCTTGTTCTGGTTCTTGTTGTTGTTGTTGTTGTTTGGTTGGTTGGTTTTTGGTTTTTCGAGACAGGGTTTCTCTGTGTAGCTTTGGAGCCTATCCTGGCACTCGCTCTGGAGACCAGGGTGGCCTCGAACTCACAGAGATCCACCTGCCTCTGCCTCCCAAGTGCTGGGATTAAAGGCCTGTGCCACCAACGCCCAGCTGAGACTGCTTGTTCTGTAGCAGAGAGTTGAACCGTTACACTGCCAGCCCTAGAGATGCTGTGACCTTGAAGGCTCACAGTGACCACTGGTTCAAGCAGAGTCCAAGCAACCTCAGACAACAGCTTCCCAATTCATGTCATATCCATTTTCTTTCTAGAATGGTATTTCCTTGATACTTTCCTGTAAATTAATGTGCTGTTTAATCCAATATGTTCATCATTAAAAATAATTTATAGGGCCAGGCATGGTAGCACATGCCTTTAATTCCAGCACTCAGGAGTCAGAGACAGGTGAATCTCAGAGGTTGGGGCTAGCCTGATCTACAGAGAGAGTTCCAGGACAGCCAGGGCTACACAGAAAAACTCTGTCTCAAAACAACAACAAAAGCAGCTGGAAAGTTGGCTGAGCTGAGTGGTTAAGAGCACTTGTTGCGCCGGGCGATGGTGGTGCACGCCTTTAATCCCAGCACTCGGGAGGCAGAGGCAGGTGGATCTCTGTGAGTTCGAGATGAGCCTGGTCTACAAGAGCTAGTTCCAGGACAGCCTCCAAAGCCACAGAGAAATACCCTGTCTGGAAAAAAAAAAAAAAAAAAAGCAAAAGCACTTGTCACTTTTGTAGAAGGCCTGAATCAGTTTCCAGCACTCGCCTGGCAGTGCACAACCATTTGTAACTCCAGACCCAGGGAATCCTACACCATCTTCTGACCTTATAGAGCAACAGGCAGGGACATGCATGTAGACAAAACCTCATATGTATAAAATAAAGAAACCTCAAGAACTTTTTAAAAGTTATTTGCAATCTGATGTCATTGTGAATAAAATTAAGAGCAGTGGATTTTTTTTTTTTTTCGGTGCAGAAAGGAGCTGGGGAGTACCACAGACAGGGTGTTACTGTCTATCTCAGACTTACCTTAAACCTGCAACCTCCCTGCTTCGGCCTCAGCAGGTCTGTTTGTAGAGTTAAGTGCTGGAGCTATGCATATATATCAGCATGCTTGGTTGAGAAAGTTAAATTGTAAAATATAACGCACAGGGGTTGAGGCACATCTGCATTTGGGAGGCTAAATTAGGATTACAAGTTTGGGGCTAGCCTGAGGTAGCTAGCTTTTGACCCAGACTCAAAAGAATACTTTTATCTGCAATTAAAGATAAGTATAGATTGGGTGTGGCAGTCTTTAATCCCAGCCTTAAGAAGACAGAGGCAGGCAAATCTCTGAGAGTTTGAGGCCAGCATGGGCTGCATACTAAACTCCAGGTCAGCCTGGTCTACACAGGAAAACTGCATCAAAATGAAAACCAGGGCCTGATGAATATGGGATTCAGGATGTCAGCTACTGATACATTTCACATTCCATTGCTTCAACAAACACCATGGCCAAAAGCAACCTCCACGAGGAAGAAAGGGTTTATTTCATTTTATACTTCCAGGTCCATCACTGAGGGAACTCAGGACAGGAAAGGAAGCAGAAGCCAGGGAGTAATGCTATTTCCGGGCCTGCACAGTGTGCTCTCATACATCCCAGGAACATGTGCCCAGGAGAGGTACCTCCTACAGTGGACTCCCCCCCCATATCAATGATCAATCAAGAAACTGCCCCCATGGATTTGCCTTCAGGGCAGTCTGATGGAGGCAATACCTCAGTTAAGCTTGCCTCTTTCCAAATGACTCTAGTTTGTGTAAAAATGACAAAGAACTGACTGGTAGAGCTAACTTAAAAGCAAGGACACATGATGGACTCTTTAATTAGTTATCAGTTACTCAGTTACTGTCAAGGTCTTTTTTTGTAGCCCTAGCTGTCCTGGAACTCAGCGTGTCCACCAGGATGGCCTAGAACTTCCAGTGATCCTCCAGCCCCTGTTTCTGGAGTGCTAGGATTAAAGGCATGTGCCACCACACCTGGGAAGGTTTGAGATTTTTGTGTATTGTAGGGGACTGTGAGTTCATGGCATGAATGTGGAGGTCAGAGGACAACTTGCTAGAGTTGGTTCTTTTTTCTACCATGTGGATTCCCGGGGCCAAGTTTAGACTTCCAGGCTTGGTGGCAAGAGCCTTTCCCCCACTGAGCCATCTCACTAGCCCTGAGATTTTTAATTCATGGAATGCATTTACTATTATTATTTAGTTTTAAAGACAGGGTCTCACTGTGTAGCCTGTGTTGAACTTGAACTCAAGATATTTCTGGGACTATGGGCAATTGCTAGGATGACATAATTGTACATGCTTAATCACATTTACTATCATTTTTAGATAACTAAGAAGCTGGGTGGTGCCCACCTTTAATCCCAGCACTCAGGAGGCAGAGGCTGGTGAATATCTGAAATAAGGCCAGCCTGGTCTACAGAGGTAGTTCCAGGACAGCCAGGGACACACAGAGAAACCCAGTCTCAAAACACAAAAATAAATAAATAAATAAGCAATTAAGAAAGAAAACAAACTATATAATAAAAATATTCCACGGAAGAAACCAGAGATGAGGCTGTGTAATAGTGGTGTATGTTTCTAATCCCAACACTCGGGAACCAGAGGCAGGAGGATCATGGGTTCTAGGCCTACCAGTCAGAACCCTGTTTCAAAGCCCAAAACAAATAAATAGAAAAAGATCTGTAATCCCAACACTTGGGAGGTAGAGGCTGGAGGATTCAAGGCTACAGTGTAAGTCTGAGGCAAGCTTGAGTTTCATGAGATCCTGTCTCAAGAAGAGTCAGTGCTAAGAATGTATGATTCGAGAAATATGATTATTCATCTTCTTGTGACCAAGTTCCAGTGGAAGGAAAGAAAGAGAATAGACAAGGAAACTGTTTTCCTACTGTGAGATTGAGAGTACCGTAACTCCACAGCCCAAATCACCTTACATCCTGTTAAAGGACCACGTCCCCCAAGTAGATACAAAGCCATAAACTAGAGGCTGCCTGCCTCAATAGCAATCTTGCCTCCTATATGAAGGAACTTTTGCTGGATCCTTGCATGGAGATGCTCGGCCTGCCTCTTCTGCCCTTTGACTTTCTCTCCATTCAGTGCCCAGCACAGGCCTGGAAGACATGACCCTAGAATTTGTGTATCAGTTGTCTCATGTTTGAGTTGACACTCTGGAGCAGGAACCAAGGCAGAATTTCCGTCTGAGGACAAAGGGGGAAGACTGGGGCTATGTCAATCAGGAGAATGTTTGCCTAGCATGTGCAAAGGGTTTCCAGCATAAACTGGGCATGATGGTGAGCCTCGGGGTCCCAGCCTGTCAGAGCTAAAATTACAAGCATGTACCACCGCACCTGAGCTTTTGATGTAGGCTCTGGGGATCTCACTCAGGCCTGGTGCTTGCAAGGCAAGCACATTGATTACCAACTGAGACATCTCCATCTCAAACCGTCTACTGGACAACAGTGCTGAAGCAATTCTCTGATAAACTTGTGATGGGATTCAGATTTCTTTTCAGAAACTAATTCTGTGTCTATTCAACTGAGGGCAAGTGTTTGAAGGAGATTACCCAGTCCTTAATTTTTGTCCATGTCAACAATGATCCCCGAAAATTCTTCTCTGGGCCTCATATAGGGTTCTTCACTTATAGCAAGACTGAAATACACTTCAGCATGTGCTCACAAATAAAAAGTCAAACAACTTTTTAAAAAAAAAAAAATGTGTGTTTCTTCTTTTTCTTCCCCGCTTTAATGTAACTGAGTAGTTGAAGGTGGGCTAGAATTTTGTAGCTAGGTTTTTACTTACTCACAACTGGGTTTAATGGAGACCTTTTGGTCCAAATCCTTAGCCCGATCCTATGTGGCACCAGGCCAGCTTGGATCAGTTACTTTCTACTCCTGATAGAGTCCTGGGAGGAGTGGAAAGCGGCTTTGCAGGCCCGGATCCATTCCCATAAATCTTCACTGAACCCAGAACTAGTAACGAGGCCACGTCACTTCTCTCCTGCAGCTGCAGGCAGAGCCTATACATATGAGCAGACCTGACTCTGGCTTCTGTCCCCTTAGGGATAGAAGGTGGGGAGCAGCAGTGAACACAGGTCCCCATCCCTAAGCCTGGCTTCCATCCAGCTCAAAAATGAGCCCCACCTCCCATTGGACACGGATTGTCTCTAGACACAGCTGACTCCCAGCTGCTGGTCTCCCCTCCCCCATGGGCTGGTATTGAGGGGCAAGTCAGAGATCACCAAAGCAGACTAGGCCATAGGCTATGGGCCTGGAGTCTGCATAAGTTCTAGTTTACTTTTTTTCTTTTCTTTTTTCTAATGAGTCAGGGATTCTCTGTGTTCCCTGGCTGTCCTGAAACTCACTCTGTAGACCAGGCTGGCCCCAAACTCATAAAGATCCTTCTTTCTCTGACTCCTGAGTGCTGGATTAAAGGTGTGCCCCACCACCAACTGGGTATAATTTCTTAATTCTAGATATAAAAGTCAGTGGTAGAAATTACAAGAGCTAGAGAAGTAAAATAAAACAACCTGGTCATGGTGGCTCCCTTGGTAACACTACTGGTTGTAAGCTAAGGCAAGAAAAGGATCATGACTTTGAGCCGCCTGGGCAACAAGAGATCCTATCTCAGAAATAAATAAATTGGCTGTCACTGTCGAGAGGGCTCCGAGAGTAAAGGTGTGTGCCTCCAGGGCTTATGACTTGAGTTAGATTCCTGGAAGATTTGCCCATGGTGGAAGGAGAAAACAGTCTCCTACAAGTTTTTCTACAACCCCCTTTGGTGTGCAGCATGGAGGACGTGCACACACTAAATAAGTGGATAAGGGCTGGAGAGATGGTTCAGTTGCTAAGAGTGCATCCTCACCAAGCGGTGGTGGCGCACACCTCTAATCCCAGAACTTGAGAGGCACAGGCAGGAAGATCTTTGTGAGTTCAAGGCCAGCCTGGTCTACAGAATGAGTTTCAGGACAGCCAGGCTACACATAGAAACCCTGTCTCAAAAAACATTAAATTAAAATAAAGAAAGTCACATACAGTCCAAACAATCCCTGTCTGTAATTTGCTAGTTTTCTTCTTCTTTTCTAATATATGGATTTATTTTTGCTTCATACATGAGATATTTTTTTAAAAAAATACTTCTTTTTATTTTATGTATATGGGTGTTATGGGCATGTTTGTGTGCCACATGTGTGCCTGGCCCCCAACGAAGAATTAGATCCCCTGGAACTGGAGTTACAGGTGATTGTGAGCTGCCACGTAGGTGCTGGGAATTGAACTCAGGTCCTCTGGAGGAAGATGACCAGTGTTTTTAAATGTTGAGCCATCTCCCCTACCCCAGATTTTAACTATGTATCCTAGGGTGGACTTTAACTCAATCCTGCCTCAAGTCTTGGGTTATAGGCCTATACTACCACACCCTACTTTAAATTCAATCATTCTGTATCGACTACTTTGTATCAACTCCTATATTTTTGTATCTGTATCAACTACTACATTTTTTAAACATGTCCTGAAAATATTCCTTTTTTTAAAAGATTTATTTTTATGTGCTTGGGTGTTTTCCCTGAGTGTATGTCTGTGTGAGGGTACCATATCTCCTGGAACTGGAGTTACGGTTTGAGCTGCCATCTGGGTGCTGGGAATTGAACCTGGGTCCTCTGGAAGAGCAGTCAGTGCTCTTAACCACTGAACCATTTCCCCAGTCCTAATATTCCTATGTGGTTAAAAGCTCCTTGAACATCTTATTTGTAGTGGGTATGGGTTCCCGTAAGATCTGCAAGGCTCCCTTCTCCTCATCCACAATACCCCTCCCTGTTTCTGAGGATTTCTTCTGCAGGTCTCCAAGGCTGTTATATCTAACCGACTTGGGATTTCTTTAAGCACAAGAGGAGAACACAGGCCAGGTCACTGAAACTCTCAAAGTCACCTTGGGGTAGACTCCTTTATCTGGTAGATCCTACTGGACCTGTTTTCCACATGCAAGAAATTCTAAGGCCCCTTGCTCGCCTCTGAGCCCACCCTCTTGGCCTAATGCCGCATGAGGTCATCTTCTTGTTTCCTCTCACCTTCCATTTTTTGGGGGCGGGGCAGGGGGTAGGTTAGCAGAATTTCTGAGGCTGATGGAGCATCTCAAGGCCTAAGAACAATCCCCACTATCTCCTAACTTTCCTCTGGCTCTTGGTACCATTTCTGGAAAGAGTTGGTTCATGGTAAGGGGTAGAGAGTAGAAAATGGGCAGCAGAAAATGAAAGGTGACTTCGAACTGATGTTTTGTTTATTCTGTTTGTTTTGTTTTAATTGTTATGATTTATTTTTAAATTTTGTGTGTTTTGCCTGCATGTATGCCCTGT
The DNA here is from genome assembly GCF_003668045.3 of Cricetulus griseus. Taxonomy (NCBI): domain Eukaryota; kingdom Metazoa; phylum Chordata; class Mammalia; order Rodentia; family Cricetidae; genus Cricetulus; species Cricetulus griseus. Next base: position 16,293,425 of record NC_048596.1, read on the forward strand.
GCCCTAGGGGCCAGAAAGAGTCATATCCCCTGGAAATGGAACTATGGATGGTTGTGAGCCATCATGTGGGTGTTGGGAATTGAACCCGGGGTTCTCTGGAAGAGCAACCAGCGCTCTTAACCACTGAGCCAACTCTCCAGTCCCAGAACCAATGTTTGATGTGTAGAGTTTTAAAAGCCCACACTTTCCCACCTGGGGAAGCAGATGAGGGGCTCAGAATGGACCCTGCAGTGACATCTGGGAGAGGAAGAATTGGCCTGCCAGTGAAGAAAGAGACACACCGTGGTACCCTGACATAATCCAGGAACTGCTTGCTGATCTTCTCTGATTCTTCCCCTCCCTTGTCACAAGCCCTTTTCTCTGCTCCCAGGCCCTTGTCCTGATCATCTACCTCCAAGGTCATTTCTACCGCAGCAGACTGTGGTCCACTTGGACAGACACAGGAGCATGCAAACTCCTTGTTTTCATATAAGAAGTAAGAAGGCTTTAGCTGGGTGGTGGTGGCTACACAGAGAAATTCTGTCTCAAAAAACCAAAAAATTAAATTAAGAAAAAGAAAAACGACATCTCTAAGCCCAGCCCCACCTACCACCCATTTGAACCTGACTCCTAGAAAAAGAATGGGGCCTTGAGCACTGTTCCCAGGTCTGCTTCCTAACAGGACACAGTCACAGGTACCTTCGCAGTGCTTTGCCTGACCTGCTCACATCACTAGCAAGCAAACAGGGCTGTTCCTCATTCTACAAGCAAAAGAAACTGAGACCTGAAGCCAGAAGGTTGACAACATCAGGCCTAGGTCTTGCAGTCTGTGGCCCAGCAGCCGCCCTCCCTTCCTCTAGCTTTACTCTCCTGAACCCCCAAAAGTCAAGGCACCTCCTTTCTTGGTTTTCCAGGCCTGTGTGTTTGTGTCACACAGAGGCATCCTCCAAACTCGAACGCTGCCACTTGCTTCCCCTGCACCCTTCCCCCACCTCTCCTGAGCATATTTGCCTGCCAATGGCTTCAGCTCAGTGGCTTGCTGTTGGAAGAAGGGCCAGGAGGGCCTCATTTCCAAACCTCCTCTAATTGATTTCTCTCTGATGAGGGTCTTAATTCTTCCTGGCTGACCTTACAGCATCTCTAGTGTCTTAGGGCACCCCAGCCTCCAGCGTGGAACCTGGGCTTGAAACACCATTCTGTATTTTAGTATTGGTAGCCATTACCCACGAGAGCCTTATACCTCACAAGAGCCCTGGTTCCTTCTCAGAACACACACACACACACACACACACACACACACACACACACACACACACGAATGAACACACGGATGCACATGCTTTGTTGTGGAAGGTCTCACCACATTTTGCCTCCTTCTGTTCAAGTTGGACAGTCATCTTCAAGTCAGACAATGGGAGGAGGCAGCAGTTTTAAGGGTGGATTTACATAATTCTGCCTGAGGTGAGGCCCTTCCTGCCAAATCTATCAATGGCTTGTTGGGAGTTGAGGGGAGGTTGGAGGCCTGCCGCTTGTTCTTCACTCAGCCTTGGGACAGCTGGGGGAGACAGGCTTGCCTGACCATCCTGACCCCATGGCTAGGTAAGCAGGCAACAGGACCTAATCCTTCACTGACCCCTTCCCAGGATGAGAGCTGCAGACACTAGGCTTGCTTGGAGCACACACTTCTGGCCCCAGACCCTCTGGAGCAGAGCTGGATGGAACTCAAGCTCCTAGCCCATCATTCTTGTCCCCCTTCATATTGCCAGCACTGGGGGATGGAAGGGAGAGACTGGCTGGGTGCAATGCAGTGTTTCTGGGGACTGGGGGCAGGGGAGTCCATTCAAATTGACAAAAATAGAACATCAGCCTCATATCATTTTTCTCAAAACAAGATTTATTGAAGTTCTGTCGGTGAAAACCGCTGCTGTGTGAACGCTTAACTTATAGATTAGATTACTCAATCGTGCCTTACTACATTTTTCATTAGAAAAATATTGGCTGGGAGAGTTTGACCTCATAATCTCTGCATTTTAAACAATAACCAGAGGAAAACCAAATAGAAGGCACAAGTTAACGGGTTTTTCCCCCCCAGCATTCCCCCCTGGGAGAGATCAGAGCGAGGGCTGGGAAGGGAACAGGAGTGGAATCTGCTGCGTGAGCAATTCCCCATCTCCCGGCCCATTCCCCAGAGGCTGCAGAGGTGCTGGCAGGAGGTGGGGGCTGTATGGAGTCCTTGGGGCCTAGGCCCGCTACAGCAGCTCCCCGCTGGAGGCCCAAGGTGAAGCTGTAGGTTAGTCAAGTGGCCTGGCCCCTGGGGGGTAAAGAAGATGCTGGCAAACAAGAGGCTTCTCTGTGTCCAGGGCTGTCCTCCAGTCTAGCTGGAGAGATGAAAGCACTAGTGATCCAGAAAGGGCTGCAGAACCATCGCCTTGAACTCCTTGAATATATTCAATCTTTTGTTTGGGGGGAGATGATCTTACTCTAAGGACTAGAATAGACTATGTAGACCAGATGGGCCCCAATCCCTCCTGCCTCCGGCTCCTGAGAGTTCGGATTACAACTGTGATCCTCCATGTCTAAATTTACTCAGTCGTATTTGACAATTCAACATGTTTTAAAAGACTCAGAATAATCTAGAATCCTAGGACAACTGCGGGATCCTGTGAGCTGCAGAAGTCCCCCACGTGTACCCCTGCTTTCCCAAAGTGACATTTACAGAAGAGGGAGCAATCCCAAGACTAGGCCACCATGAGACCCTCTAGCTGGCTTTGGGCGATCTAACCATTGTCTGCCACTCAGGGCCAGAGGCTCTTCGGGGACTGGAGGCCTGCACGTCCAAGGCTGAGGGCAAGAATGGTGGGCTGGCTGGCCACGGGGGAAGGTAGAGCCCCATGGGGTGCAAATGGATCCCGGGCCACTTTTCCAATTGCTGATCAGATTCCTTAGCAAGCAGCACGCCCATCTAGTCCTTGTCTTGGTTTCTACTTTCCGAGGCTTTGGTGACTTCTAAGTTCTGACACAGTCATTAGTTACAAAGAGCAATTATTTTCTTTTTGTCATTAAGTCATTTTTTAAATGGCTCCAGGCGACATCACAGAACAAAGAAACAAAATATCCATGAAAAGACTTAATCACAAATTACTAATTATTTCACCCCCTCCTCCCTCCCAAAATCGTGAAATCTGAGCCCCATGAAAAGGGAGAAGGTCTCCCCATTCTTGGGCTTGCCATGGCTCTTAGGCACCTAATCCATCACGGAGGGGCACTTCCTGGCCCCCTCTGAGCCCTGGGAGGGGGGCGGGAGTGGCAGAGAGTCCTTATTTCTGACGTTTGAAGTCTCCTTCTGTCTATAGATAGAGAACTTCAATAAATACGGGGAGGGGGCAGCTTGAAAATGAGTGGGAAACCCCATCTGAAGCCCCCACACCTAGGATGGCAATGTCCCCTCCTCCCAGGCCGGCAGTCTCCCAGCTGGCATTCCACTGCCCTTTGAAGCCTGTGGGCCACAGAGGAGGAGCCGCCCCCTGCAGCGGGGCTCCTGGAGTCTCCAGCTGGAAAACAAACCGGAGGAGGAAGTAATCCTGAAGGGGAAGCCCCTGGGTCCCCAGACGTGAGGAAATAAAATGTGTTTGACACCAAGATGTATGGGAGAGGGGGAAGTCTAGGGTGTGGGCCCCACTACCAGGCCAGGCCTTCTCCTAAAGCTGATTTTGGTCGCCTTATCTGACCCTGGCTGAAAGAGAAGGCGCTGCTGGGGCAGGCAGCAACCCAGGGAAGAACAAAGGGCCTGCCGGAGCAGGGAGCCCTGATGAAAGGCATCTTTTTCTGAGATGCCCACACTCACCCCATCTCTCTGCCAACGTGTCCCGTTCCCCATGAGCGGCTCTCCCTGAGTTTAGTAGATCAACCACACATCAGTGGAAAAGAAGGAGCTGGGAGAGACACACTTGTAAATCACCAAGAAGGAACGGGGACCCAACTCTGTGAGTCCCTACTGAAAACTCAAGTGATCTCCTAAATAGGCCCTGCTCATTGCTCAACTATGATCTGGACTCCAGAACACAACTGGGCCTTTCCCTCGCTTGCTCTTTCATTCATTCATTCAACAAACATTCCTCACACTTTTTATATACACAGAAAAGGAATGCATCAGTGAGCAGGACAGGTATGAGTCTTATACTCACAGGCCAACTTTACTTTTCTCAAGACCTGGGCCAAAGAGAATAACAAGCCTATGTATGCCTGGCCTAGACACCATCCACTCTGTGGATATTTGGACAATGGTCCTTGGTTGTTTTTTGCTTTGTTTTGTTTTGTTGTTGTTGATGTTTTACTTTTAATAACCGATTTCCCAGTGATACACTCCCTGAAGTATAAGTATTTTGTGTCACTTTGGTCTACCAGGGTTTTTGCCAGTGCTGGGTACCTGATAGAGGTGGAGAAAGTTGCAGGAGGATGGGCAGAATCCAAGCAGGCGGCATCTGACAGCCAGAGTCTACCTAGTGTTTGAAGCTGTTGTTACAGTACCTCATGATAGTGAAGACTGAATATAAATCCCAAAACAATGCAGTCATGGTCTGCATCCCAGCAAGAGAGCATGGATTTCAAATAATTGTTCACTTTGCTGACTGAGCCATACCCCAGACCCTTTTTATAGGAAAAAAATGTTTTGTTTTGGTTTTTGGGTTTTGTTTTGTTTTTTTGTTTGTTTTTTTTTTGTTTGTTTGTTTGTTGGTTGGTTGGTTTTTTGAGACAGGGTTTCTCTGTGTAGCTTTGGAGCTTATCCTGGCACTTGCTCTGGAGACTAGGCTGGCCGAGAACTCACAGAGATCCACCTGCCTCTGCCTCCCGAGTGTGGAAAAATGTTTTTAAAAATTATTTATTTACTTACATTTCATGTGCTTTTGTATTTGCCTGCATGTATGTCTGTAAAAGTGTCGGATCCCCTGAAACTGGAGTTACAGACAGTATGACTTGCTATGTGGGCCCTGAGAATTGATCCCAGGTCCTCTGGAAGAGCAGACCACTCCCAACCACTCTCCAGTACAAGAAAAAATAGTTTTTTCAGTACACAAAAGGACGGCAGGCTGAAGCTGGGCGTGGTGGCGCACTCCAGCACTCAGGAGGAAGACGCCAGAAGATCTCTGTGAGTTAGAAGCCAGCCTGGTCTACATAGCAAGTTCAAAGACAGGGCTACATAGAGAGACCCTGTCTCAAAAGTGTGACAGGGTGGCAGGATGGGCACTGACTGGAATACGACTTTTAGCCTAAGAGGTCTTTCTACTCCATGGCAGAGGCAGGTGTCAAGGCCAGCCTGGTGCACAGAGTGAGTTCCAAGATAACCAGGGCTACCTGTCTCGAAAAAAAAAAAAACAAGACAAAAATAAATAAAAATAAAAGAGGTCTTTCTAAGAGGAAAAGTCTTTGCTTGGAGCTCATCTCTTCTGCTCCCAGCCCATCACCTCAGACTTGGAGGGGAAAGGGATCTCGGGTAACAGCCCTTCTTTGGGTGTCATGAAGATTGCTGTGACCCCCAATATTTATTATCCTTTGCTTCCTTGAATACTTAAAGTCCTCAAGTGTCAACTGGACAAGGGCCACGGAGTTTATGACTGCATTCCCTAGATTTTCTTGCAGTTAGATCTGTCCAAGTAACTAGATTCTGGCTAATGAAATATAGAAAGAATGATGAATATTTTCTGGATTCTTTTTTTAAAAAATGATTATTACATTTATTTATGTACTTACACACACATTCCATTGTGTGTGTGTGTGTGTGTGTGTGTGTGTGTGTGTGTGTGTAGATCAGAAGACAATTTGGAACAGTTGGTTTTCTCCTTCTGTATATGGAGAAAGATGGAACTCACATTGTCCGGCTTGTCAGTAAATACCTTTACCTACAGAACCATTGAACGAGCTCATGGTCCTGCTCCTAAGGGAAGAGCTCACTATCCACCTGTTCTCACTGGGTTTAAAATGGATAGGGAGCTGCAGCAGATATCTTAGACCTCAAGATACTAGTTGTGTTGAGGACAGTAGACACAGAGTGAAGACGGCTCCTGAGGCCCTGACACGGCTGAGGCTGCTACATTGTCCCTGCACGATTCTCCTGTGTTTAAGCCACCATCACTTTGGAATTTGCTTCATTTCTTCTTTCATTATCACCCTGAACAAAGGAAAAGCAGGTGAGCGAGCAAAGGCAACACTATATCGTTCTGTGGACCACATACAGCATTTATGCTTTTTCCAGTAGACACATGAAAAAGAAAAGAGAAAACAGCAGGTGAACTTGATTTTAGTGACATCCTTACTTAACTCAGTATCCACACAGTATTTCAGCATGTGAGCAACATATAAAATTATTAAGTAGATCGTTTACACCTTTCTCTCATGCTAGATCCTCAAACTAACATCTCTGTTGGAGCAGTCATTTCCAGTGCTCAGGAGCCACATTTGGCTAGTAGTGGCAGGATTGGCCAGCACAGATCTAAGGGAATTGCTGGAGGCTGAAAACCAATTAGGGATTGAGGACCAGCCCTGAGTTGAGAAAAGCAGCTACAGTAACCACTGCTCCTACTGCTGCAAGGAGGGCCTTTTGGCAGAGTCATCCCGTTTCCAGCCAGATGCTTGGCACCAGGAGCAGGCTCTGGCTTCTAAGCCTCAGCTTCCTGTATTAGGCTCTGGGGCAGGACTATCTCAGGAAGCAAGTAGACCCCCAGGAAGATGGAGGCAAAGATGGGAAGGCTGGAACAGGGACTATTTTCACTCCCCCTTTGTCTTTAATCTGAACAAGTAGACCAGGAAAAATCATGTATGATGGTAGGAGCATCAGGCTCAGGGGGAGGACCCAGGGCCATTGGTGTGTTTCTCCGGAGCTCATCTAGTGGGTCAGAGCTGCCTCATACAGTGATTCGGGTGAAGGAAGAAGACCACACAAAGAACTACTTACCAACATAATCCAGTTTCGTACACACCTGCATAACAGTTCACCATCTCGGCTACAAACACCTCACAGCTGCCTTCATTTGTAACTATAATTATTGTCAGGATCACCCACTGACACTCTCCCAACTCCAGAAATGATTGTTCCCTGTCACTCTGAGATTTTATATCACCACGCCCCTCACCATGACAATAGCCACACCACTTTCTCCCCTCATCACCATGGCAACACTCATTTACAACGACCACTCATCTCTCCATTCCTGCTATTGCTATAATCAGTCCAATAGCTTCAATTTCAACCTCACTATAACAACCATTTTCATTACCCCATAATAAGAAACACTATAACTTCCAATATCTCTACCATCTTGATATTGTAAGGAGACACCTTGCCCTCTACCCAGGTCCCCCGTCTTCTGTCTAGAAATCTCAGAATATTCACATGATTTCCCAGTTAAATAATCTCGTGGAGACTGGTGATGGGTAAGTCACTTCCTGTGCAAGCATGAGAGCCTCAGTTCGAACCACCAAACTCCACACTGATTCCAGGGCTGGCATCTGGGGATAGTGCGGTAACAGGCTGGTCCTAGAGGGCTTGATGGCAGCCTGTCTAGCCAAAATGGTCTAGCTCCATGTTCAGTGAGGGATCTTATTTCAAAAACTTCCCCAGGAGGGGCTGGGGAGATGCTTAGTGGTTAAGAGCACACACTGCTACTGCAGAGGACCTGAGTTCAATTCCCCACACTCATTTAGATAGCTTAAAATGCCTGCAATTCCAGCTCCAGGGCAGTCTGCTGCCTCTGTGAACGCATTTGCGTTCACATGTCCATACTCAAATAGAGATACACACAATTAAAAATAAAGATAGGAGCTAGAAAGATAGTCCAATGGTTAAGAGCACTGGCTGCTTTTCCAGAGGACCCAGGTTCAAGTTCTAGCACCCATATGGCAGCTCACAACTGTCTATCACTCTAGTTCCAGAGGATCTGACACCCTCTTCTGGTCTCTGAGGGTACCAGGCATGCAGTAAGTGCACAGACACACATGCAGACAAAACACTCCTTCACATAAAATAAAAATTAAGAAAATAAATAAATACAAAGTAAAATCTTTTTAAAATTTCAATGGAGCTAGGCGTGGTGGCACATGCCCTTAATTTCAGCACTCCAGAGGCAGAGGTAAGCAGGTCTCTGAGTTCTAGGCTAGCCTGGTCTACAGAGCAAGTTCCAGGACTGCTAGGACTACACATAGCAACACACACACACACACACACACACACACACACACACACACACACACACAATATGGTCCTATTTGACTTTTTGGATTCTGGGCTTGTCCTGCCTGCTTGGACATGGTTACTTATAGATCCCTGGCTGACATCTTATTTTCAAGACTTCTGCCTTGACTACTCTGTCGTCAGTTACTGAGGTTGGCCTGACTAGGCCAGGGAGTTTAGCAGTGCCTTGCCCTGCCCAGGACTAACGTACTGCCAGCATCTTTTCTTGGACTTTTATTGAGCAAACCAAGCAAGTTTGGATAGTTGGTTTCTAAAGGCTGATGGAACTCTCAAGCCCAAAGCAGGCTAGGTATTTTCTGGCAAGACTTCCCAGTGTAGACAACTGGGTGCTTGGGAAGTATAGGGGAAGGAGAAAAACTGGGGAGAAGGAGTGCTTTGTCCAGAGTCAGTCATGTTAGCTCATACATGTAACCCTGCTACGCAGGTGGTGAAGGCAGAGGCACTTAAAGCTGTCTAGCCTGGGCTATGCAGGAGTTCAAAGCCGTGGACAGCCTTCACCATGACTGTAGTACCTCATACAGTGTTCTGGCTTATATACTTATATATATATACTTGTTCAGGGCTTCTAGAAAGAATAAAAACCCTTTGCTCTGTTCTAGAAGGCTTACCATAGACAGACCCTGGATAGAGTAGGCCTCCTTGTAGGCCGTGAGATCTTGGAGTCTGACTTGGGAAGAGGGTCTTCCTCCACTGTGTCTTCATCACTCCCCTGCACCCCTGTCTCCTGGGGTGCACAGGCTTCTGGGTTGTGTTTTTTAAGTAGTCCACCCCTTCCACCACATGTGGTGGGAAGGGAAAGGATGTGTCCCATGATTCGTACATGAATTAGGTTCAGATCCCTAACCTAATCCTGCAACCTGTCAATGGGTCTTGATTTCAGGCAGATAAAATTGGCAGGGTCTGGAAAGATTGCTCAGTGGTTAAGAGCACTGGCTGCTGTTCCAAGTTACCTGGGTTTGATTCCCTGAAGCCACAAAGCAGTTTTCAAACATCTGAAACTCTAGTCCCAGGGAGTCCATCTCCTTTTTCTGGCCTCCATTGACACTGCATACAGTGATGCACACACATACATGCAGGCAGAACACCCATATACATAAAATAAAAATGAAAAACAATTTTTAAAAATTGACAGAGGCTGAGTGGAGGTGGTGCACACTTTTTTTCTCTTTCTTTCTTTCTTTCTTCCTTTCTTTTTTTCGAGGCAGGTTTTCTCTGTGTAGCTTTGGAGCCTATCCGGCGTGGTGCACACTTTTAATACCAGCACTCGGGAGGCAGAGGCAGGCAGATCTCTGTGAGTTTGAGGCCAGCCTAGTCTACAGAGTAAGTTCCAGGACAGGCTCCAAAGCTACACAGAGAAACCCTGTCTGGAAATACACACACACACACACACACACACACAGAGAGAGAAGAGAGAGAGAAATAGAGAGAGAGAGAGAGAGAGAGAGAGAGAGAGAGAGAGAGAGAGAGAGAGAGAAATTGACAGAGGGCCAGGGGTTAAAAGGAAGAAAGGAGCTAGGTCCTGGTTTTATAGATTTTGAGACCAGACCCCTTCCCAATTCCTGGCATTATATCCAATTCAAGACAACGACTATCTGTAGAGAGGATGTGTGGGTTGGCACTATGTGTACATGGACAGCCTGAACTTTAGATAGAGCCCAGGGCTCATTAGTAGAGACTCTACCTAGTGCTGGCCAGATGAGCTATGAAGAAACAGGTGGGAGGGAAGGAGGCAGCTTCTCCTGTCCAGTCCCAGGAGACTGTATGCTGTAGACATACTAATTAACAAAACTCACCCTCTGCCAGAGCAAGGAGACATTAGCCCTCACTCCTCCTTAACTTTAGCTATTTATTTATTAGCATTTTTTTTTGAGACAGTCTCATGAGCTCATCCAGACTGGCCTTGAACTCACTATGTAGTCAAGAATGATCCTCCTGCCTCTACCATGAAAATTCTGGCACTATAGACATTGGACACCATGCTCGGTTTACCCAGGGCCCTAGGCATGGTAGGCCAGCACTCTGCCAGCTGAGTTACATCCCCAGACACACACACCCCCCCCCCCGCACACACACACACACACACACACAGTCACTCATTCACTTCTTTCAGTTTTTGCTGAATAACTTCCACGTACAGGGCACTGCACTGGACCACGGAAGCACTAGATGAGTAAGACTTGCTGCTTATCTTTAAGGAGCGTATAGCCTGATCAAGTTGTCACCGAGAGAAAGGAAAAGATGCCTGGGCTTGTCCCAAGAGGGGACAATGGGTAAGATCCTAGCAGATGATGGATGAGCCCAGCTCTGCCCTGACAGGACATTACCTGCAACTGGCTCCAGTCATATGTGGAAACAAGACACTTTAAAAGTTGGGGCAGGGTAATGAAGAGAAATGCAGACCTGGGCCTATCATCGATGCCTGAGTCTAGGGCCCTATCTTAATCCTCTTGGGAGCAGGAAGACCAAGAACAGAACAAACATCTTTTGGTTTGCTTTTTGTTTTTTGTTTTTATTGTTTTTTTGTTTTTTTGTTTTGTTTTGTTTTATTTCGTTGGGTTTTGTCTGGATGGGTTTCTTTTTTTCTTAAGATTTATTTTATTTTAAAGCATGTGTGTGTGTGTGTGTGTGTGTGTGTGTGTGTGTGTGTGTGTGTGTGTGTGTGTGTGTAAATGTGTACATGAAGCCAGAGGCATCAGGTTCCCCTGGAGTTGGAATTACAGGTGGTGCAGGTGGTTGTGAGCCACCAGACATGGGTGTTGGGAACTAAGGATGGATCGTCTATAAGAACTGACTCTATTCTTAACCACTGACCCAGCTCTACTGCCCTGTCCTTTGTGTCCTTCTAGACAGACTGAGTTCTGTAAACCCGAGAGAGAGAGAGAGAGAGAGAGAGAGAGAGAGAGAGAGAGAGAGAGAGACAAGAGGCCAGAGCCAGGGGACTGCCTGCTCCAGAGGTTAGACTGCAGAACAAATAACAAGCTGTCTGCCTTTCTAACACAGAAGGGATGGGAGAAAGTCTGGATAGCTGAAAAGCAAGGGCAGAAGATTAGAGTCCCCATGGTTAGGGAGGAGGCTGCCAGGGCCTGGCAGATACCCTAGACCCTGTGTCTGAGCTTTTGCTGTGTCTGAGCTTTCGCTGTGGAAGTGGAAGCCAGGAGCAGCCACTGAAGGGACACAAAGCTCTCAGGCTTTGCCCCAGTCTAGCCGAGTATGAGGTCTGCTCCCCTCAGCAGAGCAGGAAACAGAGGCCTGGGTCACACAAGGATGGTCTGCTTGTGTCTCTCTTGTCAGATCTTCCTGTGGTCTGAGGCAGAGGACTTCTCTTCAAGAGGACTCAGAGCACATGTCCCCAGCTAAGCAAATCTGTCTCAGCCTTTCAGTGGCAGCAGGAGTGGGTCTCAGCGGTAACTCTGGATTTTAGGGGTAAAAATGGGGTTGGCTGAGTTGATGATCACCTGAGGCCCTGATGAGCTACAGACTGCCCCAGCCCCACCCCTACCCTCACTAAGGGCAAGTAAGACCTCCATCCTTAGCTGATGAGGAATGTACTTCTTTGTATGTTTATCTTATTGATTGTTGAATAAAATACTGTTTGGCCAATGAGACAGCAAGTTAGACAGGACTAGGAATCAAAGAGGATTCTGGGAAATGTAGTAGAGAAGTGGTGATCCAGGCAGGAAGTGACATAGCAAGGAGACTCATATTTAAGCGAAGGAGAAACAGAAAGGGTCCCTTTCTCCCTGGCTCCTCCAGCAGCGCAATGTGATCCACCGGCAAGGAGGGACGCCAATAAGGTGTCTGATAAGATAAGTCTTATAAAATATATAGGTTTATGATAATTGAGACTGAGCTAGCAGATGAGGAATCCTAGTCATTGGCCAAGCAGCACTGAACCTAATACAAGTTTCTGCGTATTCATTTGGGCCTAACTCGGGCAGGCGGCTGGCGTGAAGCTCACACGTGGCGGTAGGGGCTCGGTGGCATTTGGTGGAAAGATTTATCGTAACACTTAGTCATGTGCCTGTGCTCTGCCCTGGATCTGCTCAGCCACCAGCACTCTTGTGTGTCACCCCTCCATTCCTTCCCAGCTCATTTTTTTCTCTGTTTGTCTACCGACTCGAGCCTGCCTTTATCTCTGTATTTATCTATCTATTCTTCCATATCTCTCTAACTTTGTTTGTTTGTTTGTTCTTGTTTTTCAAGACAGGATTTCACTGTGTAACCCTGGCTGTTCTAGAACTCTGTATGTAGACCAGACTGGCCTTGAACTCAGGGATCCATCTGCCTCTGCCTCTGCCTCTGCCTCTGGAGTGTTGGGATTAAAGGCATGCACCACCAACACCCAGAAGGTTATTTTGTTTTGTTTGTGAGATATTTTCTCTGTGTAGCCCTGGCTGTCCTGGAACCCACTATATAGATCAGAATGGCCTTATTCCCAGAGATCTGCCTGCTTCTGGCTCCCAAGTGCTGGGATTAAAGGCATGCACCAACTCCAACCAGCCCTCTCTGGCTTTTTAAAATAACTTTTAAATTTATTTATTTATTTATTTATGTGTGTGTGTGTGTGTGTGTGTGTGTGTGTGTGTGTGTGTGTATGCTTAGGAGCGAGCATGCGCTCAGGAGCGAGCTCTCGCGCACACACACACACACATACACACACACACACACACACACACACACACACACACACACTTGGTGGCAAGCACTCTTACCCCACCCTTTGAGATCTATTTGTTTTTATGTGTAGGTGTTTGCCTACACAAATGCATGTCTGTGCACCATATGTGCAGTGTCTGAAGAGACTGGAAGATGTTTTGGACCCCCTATGACTGAGTTATACTCTGCCATGCAGGCACTTGAAATTGAGCCAGTGCTCTTAACTGCTGGGCCGTCTCTCCAGTCTGTGCCCTCTTCTGAAACAGGGTGTCTCTCTACATAACTCCTCCTTGTCCAGAATTCACTATATAGATCAGGCTGGCCTCAAACCTGCAATGAATCCTCTTGTTTCTACCAATCTAGCACTAGGATTTCAGACATGAGCCACCACACCCTGCTTTCAGGTTAGCCCAGGCTGGCCTCAGAATTGCTATATACTTGAAGATGACCTTGAACTCCTGGTTTACATCTCTCTGAGTTCTAGGGTAGTGCTGCCAGGCAGGGTTGGGGATCTGTACCCAGTCTGGGACAGAAGAGTCTCAAGGGCTGGCCCTGGGACGGATCCTGGACAGCTTGATCAGGAGTTTCTTCTGAGTCAAGCTCTGAGAAACAATTGCCAGGGCTCAACCATGCCAGGGAAACGAGGTGGGAGAGCCTACAGAAGGATGGGAAGAATAAGCCCCGGCCGTCCATTCATCCTGCAAGTTTAACCCTACCACGCCCTCCACCCTTACCCATCCCACTGTAGAGGTGGAACTGGCCTCAGCCTGTCTCCATTAGCTCCCTATCTTCGGACAATCCAGGGGTAGAAGCCTGGGGAGAAGGAGGGATAAGTGTCTGTGGAATGACAGTGATACTCCGGGCATGCACATCCAACAGATGCCCATGGACTCCCAGCTCAGGTCCACACTTACATGTCTGTGAGCTCACACTCAAGCACAGGCTCCCTGTCTGGCTCAGGAGATACCCGTTGTTATCCAGTAAATATATATGAAGCCACTACCCTCATGTCCTAGACCCTTGTTAAGCAGCTGGTGTTACTATCCCATGCATGACAAACCTAGACAAGACATCTTAACCACCATGATGCTTTATTGACGCAAAATCATCAGAGACATTGAAATTGTAAGTCCCATTGCAAAGAAACAGTGTGGGGGCCAGGCAAGGTCTTCTTGGCTTCATGCAGGCTGGAACTGCTCGGGGAGCTCCTTGAAGGCATAGAGACCTGGAAGGACATGCTGAGGGCTAGGGCTTTACCACAGGATGGCCTTTTCCTTCTTCCTCCCCTTCATTCACATTTTCCTTCTTTCCTTCCTTTTTCTTTCTTTATAGACAGTACTGTGCAACCCAGGCTGGCCTCCAGCGTGCTCTGCAGCTGACAATGACATTTAATTTCCTGAAGCTCATGACTTGACCTCCCAATCCTAGGATTGCAGATATGAGCCACAGTATTTGGTTTATGTGCTACCAGGGATCAAAACCAGGGCTTCGTGCATGCTAGGCAAGCACTGTCCCAGTTTAGCTACATCCCCAGTCCCTGGGGTATCTTTCCAAGTTTACAAAGGCCCCTTATGGGCTGGCAATAGCTTATTCAGTCTACTCTTGGGGATAGTTTCCTATCCTCCATCTTTTCTACCCAATCCACTGGTGACCAAAGCCCAATTTCGGCTTCTGTCTCATTGTCACCAGAGAAGGTTAGATATGCACACCTTGCCATACATTTGCTCAATTGCCCCCATGCAGTCGGCATCACACACAGACTCCCATGGCCTCTAACACCACATTATAGACGTGACGTTCAAAGGCTCGATCACACAATATTCTCACACATGTCCTGTTAAGTGTGTGTACACATGACCCGTTATATCCCATGTCTCAGGATGCTACTCCCATAGCCACCGCCTCACCCCAGCTGCACACGACACCTCACACTCTGTTACATGGGCCACATCCATGTGCACACACAGCGTAGTTGCTCATACATGACAACCACGCTCCTGTTAGGTTTCTAGAGACAAGCATGTGGAGCCCCTGATCACAGCTAAATGTCAGCGAGTCCCTCTCCTCCCAGTTAGAGATGAATTGTTGCTCGGGAGATATTTCATCCTTAATGCCTCCTGCTTGAACTGGAGCATGCGTCTCCAGGAGGTTACGCTTCTCCCGATCTGTCTACTGCTCCCCCCACCCCAGGGACCTGCCCTCCTGCTTCTCAGCTTTCATGGGGGGCGGGCAGAGTCTCCCTCTCCCCTTACAGCTTCTCCTCATCCCTTCTCTCCCTGTGAACTCAGCTCCTGGCAAAAGAACAAAGCCCAGGAAACTGCCCTGGCCCCCTTTGCAGCCTTCAAGTCAAGAGGTGTCCCTAGGGCCCAGGAGTCATAGCTTACCCAGCCCCCACTCTGACTGCTACCTGCATTCAGGACCAGAGTAGCCCTTGGCAAGGAGAACAGTCGGGGCTACAAAGAGTGGGTCTGGCCTTGAAGGACAGCCCCTCTTAGGGGTCTGTGCACACACAATCCTCTGTCATATTAAAAAAAAAAAAATCCAACATGTTCACTCTCCTGGGTTTGGCCCATAGCATTACAAAAGCAACACACACAAAAAGTTGTAAAGAGCGCTGACATGAGGGTGACCTGGCAAAATCTTTCAGGAGGAAAGCTGTGTAAGAGGCACCCAAAGCCCCGTAAGGTGTATCCCTTCGCCCCAACAATGCCATGTTTAAGAATTACTGTTATGAATGCAGACCAGGAGAGTTCAGAAAATTTGGCTTCAAGGGCTCATCCCAGCCTCGTTTATAAGAATGAAAAATTGGAAACAACCTAAACCTCTCCCACAGTAGGGGTTGGCAATGATACAGCCATCCACAGAATACTGTGTAGCCATTAAAACACTGGAAGAATGTTTAGCATCGTTGAACGACATACCCCACATAACGCTGAATGAACAAGCAGGTTGCAAAGCAGTGTGTATTTCAATGCAATGCTGTGTCCTGGACTGGATCCTGGATGAAGAAAAGGATTTGTGTGGAAAAACCCACCACAGTCAAATAAAATCTAGAGTTCAGTTATTAACGGGGAGCCAGTGCTGAGTTCCTGGCTCTGACAAATGCATCAAGATAATGTAAGATTTCCATAGTGGGGGAGACTGCAGAAGGCAGACACGGATACTCCCTGTGTTAGCTTTACAAGTTGTTAAGTCTAAAATGATCCCAACACTGCATTTTATTTTCAAAAGCATTGTGTTTACTTAATAAGACTCCCTATTTTGGCTCCTACAAATATATATAGTTCTTCCTCCACATCAAGTGCTGAAAGGCATTGTCTATGAGGAAGGAGACCTCATTAGATGCAAAATCTGCCTGTCTTCCGCTTTGGACTTCCCAACCTCCAAACTGTGAGAAATAAATTTCTGCTGTTTATAAGCGAAGGAAAAACTATACAAAGTGCATTTGTGTGTGTGTGTGTGTGTGTGTGTGTGTGTGTGTGTGTGTGTGTGTGTGTGTGAAGATGTGACAGAGAAAGATGGGTGTAGTGGCTAATGCCTTTAATCTCAGCACTGGGGAGGCAGAGGCAGGTGGATCTCTGTGGGTTTGAGGCCGGTCTGGTCTACAGAGTGAGTTCCAGCACAGCCAAAGCTACACAGAGAAACCGTGTCTTGAAAAACCAGATTAATTAATTAATCAATGTATCACCATTGGTGATTTCCAGGGGGTGGGATTTTATTTTAGCTTGTTTTATTTCAATTACTTGGATATTATTTTTTTTTGTTGTTGTTGTTATTTTGTTACAGGGTTTCTCTGGTAGCCTTTGCTGTCCTGGAAGACTCTCTGTAGACCAGACTAGCTTTTGATTTTCACTCTGTAGATCAGGCTGGCCTCGAACTTACAGAGATCCTTCTGCCTCTGCCTCCCTAGTGCTGGGATTAAAGGCGTGCGCCACCATATCCAGTTTATTTATTTTTATTGAAAGTGTATTAAGTGCATTATGTATGTGTGCCACATACTTGTCTGATGGCCAGGAGGCCAGAAGGTGTTTGGTCCCCTGGAATTAGAGTTAGGGATGGTTGCAATCTGCCACGTGGATGCTGGGAACTGAACCCAGATCCATGACAAGAGTAGCAAGTGCTTTTAACCATGGAGCCACCATTTTGACCCACAGATTTTTGTTTATTTGTTTTAATTAAGAAACAGATACCATTTGTGTGATTTTAAAAGTTCAAAACCTCCCAGGTGGTGGTGCATGCCTTTGATCCACCACTCCGGAGGCAGAGGCAGGCAAGTCTGTGTGCATACAAGACCAGCCTGATCTACAGAATGAATTACAGGACAGCCAGGGCTATACAGATAAACCCTGCTTAAAAAAAAAAAAAAAAAAAAAAAAAAGGAAGAAAGAAAGAAAAGAAAAGTTCAAAGCCTGTGTCACAGGGGATGCTGAGCAATGTGGCTCCTAGCTGCCTCACCCAGCCTCTTCAGCCCCCATTCTGGGGCTGCCGGGATCCTGAAGGTCTTGAGAACAGCCTTTTACCCTGTCTAGCTACAAAACCACGTGACTTATCTGGAGCTCTGGAAATCCCAGGGTCTGTGCTCATCTTCTTTGAGCCCAATCCACTATCCTGTAGGTACCCTGTCCTCTTTCTGCCCATCTCCCCTTCTGCTCTGACTTCCTTCCCTCTTGCCCCAGCTCAGTTGAGCCCTGTTCCTCCTGTCTGTCAGCCCATCTACCCAACTCCAGCCTTATGGGATGCTGCTGCTAATCACTCTTCTGGCTTTCCCTCCTGGACACACCAGAGCAAGTGAGTAAAACAGCCTATTCATGTGGCCTCAATTCATATTTGAAAGGAAAACAAAAGCTTTCTCTCTATGCTTCATGCCCTCTCTGCCTCTCCCCAAACCTGTCAGGCTACCTCAGAATTCCTCTTCAACTTCACCTAGCCATCTTCTCTCCTGTTTCTGAGAAAACTTTGGAGGAACTTTCTCCATCAGCATCATCTGTGTCTTGCTCTCTTGTCTCTCCCACCATCCTTTCTCCTTGATAAAGCTGGTTTTTAAATTTTGTAGATGTGGAGGAATATGCATATGAGCGCCGCTGCCCTTGGAGTCCAGAAGACGTGTCAGACGCCCTGGAGCTGGACTTACAGTGAGCCACCTTATAGGTGTCCTGGGAACCAAATTCTGGTCCTCTGCAAGAACAGAATGTACTCTTAACTCCTGAGCCATCTCTCCAGACCCCTGGATAAAGTTTTTGAATGAGTAAGCAACCCTGCCCACATCTGGTTCTTTGCCACTTGTCGCTCAAAACTCGCTGTAGTATGGCCCGTCACTGTCACTGTAATCTGCAAATAACCCCTGAAAGCTCACTGGTAGCTCTGCAATTCCCTTCTTCTAGGCCACTGACCCCCTGGTTTTCCTCTTCATTTCTCCTTTGCCATCGCCACTGACTTCTGTGCCTCCTGCTTTCTGCACACAGGAATCTCCTAGGAACTGGGCTCAGTTCTCATCTAATTCTGCCCTCTCTGGCATGCCAACCACTTCCCTAGTTATAACTAGCCATCTGCTTGGGAGAATCAGCTCCAAGTTCTAGTCTAGAATGTCCAACTGCCTGCCAAGCATCTATGACATCCCAGAACCATCTCTATCATAACCAAAGCTTCCTCCTCCATTCCCTAGCTCTAGCAAGCTCCATCTCAGTCCCTCCACCATGATTTCAACCAAGCTCAGCCCTTAGGAGCTACTTTCCTCCTTCCTTCTTCCCCACCCAGCCCCCAAAACACATCTACCAGGTCTTCATTGGCCCTGTCTCTTGCCTACCTGTCCTGTGTTCTATCCTTTCTGCCCTTCTGATCTGTCCTTTCCCAAACCATGTCACTTCCTCATCCTGACTCTTTCTTGCCGCATTCACAGACCCTACCTTAGCAACAGCCCTTGAACCCCAAGGCCAGCGTGACCACATACTTTAATATTTAAACCAGGATGCTTCTTTTTTGTTTTATTTTTTGTTGTGTTTGTTTGTTTGTTTGTTTGTTTTGAGACAAGGTTTCTCTTCATAGCCCTGGCTGTCCTGGAACTGGCTTTGTAGACCAGGCTGGCCTTACACTCATAGAGATCTGCCTGCCTCTGCCTCCTGAATGCTGGGATTGAAGGTACGCACCACCACCACAAAACTCATTCCAGTACCTCACTGACCTTCAGGTCCTACCTTTTCAGCCTACCCAGCAGTGTTCTCATGTAGTCCATTGACCCAGCAAGTCACCATGACTCGCACTGTCCCCCTCCATCCTATATTCATGCTGGTTCTTCCTTCAGAGCTCTTCGTCTCCCACTCTGCCTCCCAAACCCCATCCTTATCTCAAAGACCCAAGCCACAGCCTGTCCTTGATGGCATCTTCATCCATTTGTTGCACCGTGAGTTTCCTTAATAAGTTTGCTTTTACCTTTAGCGTGCTCAGTGCTGCCAAACTGTGAGTGTACAGGGCTCTATTTAGCTGGGAGGCTGCTTACCATGTAGCTTGGCATTAAAAGATGAGCTGGGCCAGTCCAATTCCCTCTCCTGGGAATTTGAACTGTGAAATACTGAGAGACTGGAGCAGTTAGCAGAGGTGATGTAGAGGGAGACTCAAAGAGGCCGGCTGGTCAAATGCAAGCCACAGTTATGAGAAATTATGAGGAAACCCGGGGAAGCTTTCATGAGGGTCAGAGTAGTTATGAGCTGGAGCTCTGGAGGCCAACCTGAGGGGGAATCCCGACTTTACCATCTCCTGGCTTGAATACAGACAGGTAACCTAACATTCGGGAGCCTTTGTGTTCTTGTATGTAAAATGGGACAGCAAAATTAGCTAACCTCACAGTAAGGCAATTAACTGAGCAGAACATGGACTCTTGAGTCTGACTCAGGGCATGAAAAGGATTATTTCTTTTCCTCCCATAGCAATAGTAGTA
Source organism: Cricetulus griseus (assembly GCF_003668045.3). Taxonomy (NCBI): domain Eukaryota; kingdom Metazoa; phylum Chordata; class Mammalia; order Rodentia; family Cricetidae; genus Cricetulus; species Cricetulus griseus. The sequence goes on from NC_048596.1 coordinate 16,313,236, forward strand.
ATAATAACTATTTAATCAATCATAATATTTAATTAATATTGCCAATTATTAATTAACAATAACAATAATTGATAATACTAATGAGGAGAGATACATATGGGGGGGGGAAGGTCCCACGGAGTGCCTGGGTCTTACCAGAGCCCTCTCTGTCCCTTCATGCCTTCCATACCCACTTCCAAGGACAAACCATAGACTCCAAACCATAGCCACCAACAGCTCTCTTCTTGTTGCTTGGATGGCCCCTATGTCTTGCAATGAGAGGGACCTGCCCAGACTACTGTTACCCTCTAGTGTCTAGGCTTAGACCCCTCACAGCCAAGTGGCCTGGCTGCTCCGTTCTCCTGCCTGACCTTGAACACAGCTGATGCTTACTGGTTGGTGACTGAAGGTCATCCATACCCTTCCTCGGGGACCTTTGGAAGGGCTGATTGCAGAAGGCTCAGAAGTCCACATGTACAGTGGTCTGCTGTGTCACAGCCCTGTCCTTCAGCCCAGAAAAGTAGAAGGGCCAGGACTAGGCTGTCCCCTGAAGGACTGACAGGTCAGGGTTTGCTCCGGAATTCTAGTCTAGCCTCTGAGATGCTCTCTCAACTCTCTCCTTCTTCAATCACTCTGGTCCTAGGATGATGTCTAAGGGAATCAGTCACTCTGGTCCTAGGATGCAGTCTAAGGGAATCAGTCACTCTGGTCCTAGGATGTAGTCTAAGGGAATCAGTCACTCTGCTCCTAGGATGTAGTCTAAGGGAACCAGAAGGACAATTGGAAATGAACTGTACTATGTCAGGTTGCCAAGCTGTGACCAAGGGCCAGGATTGGTCCCCTCTCCTGTCTAGTTCCATGCTCTCTGCTTCTCCTCCCATCCAAACCTCTCTCCCATCCACACTGGTCCAGTCTTTGGCCATCACCAGGCAGTTCCCTCTGGGAGGATTAGGGTTAGACAGGGTTTTTCTTTGCAAAGCCCTCATTCTGTGAACTCATTCTGTAGACCAGGCTGGCCTCGAACTCACAAAGATCCACCTGCCTCTGCCTCCCAAGTGCTGGGATTAAAGCTGTGTGCCATCATCTGATTTAAAGACAGTAATATTGTTGTTTGTTTTATTATTTTTTAATATTAGTGTTTTGCCTGCATGTATGTCTGTGTGAGGGTGTCAGGTTCCCTGGAACTGGAGCTATAGACAGTTATGAGTTGCCTTGTGGGTACTGAGAATTGAACCCAGGTCCTCTGCAAGAGCAGTCCCTGCTCTTAACCACTGAGCCATCTGTTCTTCTGTGTAGCTTTGGATGCCCTGGAACTCATTCTGTAGACCAGGCTGGCCATGAACTCAGAGAGCTGCCTGCCTCTGCCTCCTGAGTGCTGGGATTAAAGGTGTGTGCCGCTGCCTTCCCATCAGGTGCCCTTCTCCATGAAAACCCATACTCCACAAGCTGGGAGGAAGACAAGCTGGCACCTTCCTGCAGCTCACAGGACAAAGTGCCTGTTCTGAGTGTCTGCAGATGTGTGAGTCCCAGATCACTGCTCCAGTTAACCTATGTGTTCGTCCATCTCCCCTGTCTGCAAGAAAAGAAATATGTGCTATTTATCTTTAAGAAAGGAATTGGGCCCTAGGAAGTTTCAGTACATAGAGAGTTGGAGTCTAGCCTGGGCTACATGAGACCCCAGTATGAAAGTCTGAAATAACTAATAAAATAGTATATTAAAAATATAAATATAAGCCGGGCAGTGGTGGCACATGCCTTTAATCCCAGCACTCAGGAGGCAGAGGCAAGCAGAGCTCTAAGTTTGAGGCCAGCCTGGTCTACAGAGTGAGCTCTAGGACAGCCATGGCTACACAGAGAAACCCTATCTCAAAAAACCAAAGCAACAACAACTATATATAATTTTAATCAAAATGAGATAATGCATTACCTGAGTTTTTCCAACTCTGGGACCATCAGGGACTGTTTCTCTCCTTTCTCTCACTGTCATAGGTATTTCTAAATGCCCTATATGGCCTCATGACTATTCCTCTCAATGGTGAAATTGTCTTCTCCCATTCTCAAATAATGCATGATGTTCACAGTGCACGGCACTGTACATTTGTTGCTCTGCAATGTCCAAGGCTGTATCTGTGGGGTTAGATTCTGAGGAGGAACCACGAGAGAGCAAGGACCAAGTGGGGTCATTTGGGGACTTGACCATCTCCGTTGGCCATTTGGAACCTGGTATGTGGGTTCAAACTCTCCCTCCCTGACAGGCCTTGTCCAGGCTCCAGGCAGGGTTGCCACTCGCCTGCCCTCCTACCTCCGGGCCTATGGATGAGCGCCTGGCGGAGGCAGCCCAAGCAGACAGCCTTGTGTGGCTGCTGGCTCCAGGCCTCCCAGCCCAGCTTGTAGCTCCCCCCAGAGTAGCGCGATTGATTGGCTACAGCCGGAATGGGCACCAGTCTCCCTGGCTTGGACAGAAACGGGGCCATCTGTTACACCTCTAGTTAAAAGTACATAAAGTTGAGCATTTGTGTGCCGACAATACCACCCCTGACACCCTCCACGCGGCACAGCGCTCCGGCTCCTTGGCAGGCTCGTGCTCCGCGACAGGCCGGCGCAGCAACGCCTACACACTGGCTCTGCTGGCACCACCACAGACAGGCACCACAGCTCCACCTTCCAGCAGCGTGGCACAGCTGGGTCCGGCTAGACGCTAAGATCCCACCTGTATCAGAGGGTAATGGGAATGTACCCTCCCAGGCTTGGTGGGTACACAGCGCCGAAGGACTCCGGTCTCATCCCAGGATGCCTGGGAGGCAGAAAGTGACAGACGTTGTTCAAGATCTGGTTTGGGGAACCCCAGACAGCTAAGTCATTCTAGTCCTGGGAGTCAGGCTTCAAGCAAACTTGGGCTCTGGGCTTGGTTTTCTGTGTCGGCCCATTTTTGGTTGATTTGGTTTTCTTTTGAGGCATTGTCTTTTGTAGCACAAGGCCTCAAACTCCCTGGGTACCGAGGATAATTTTGAACTCCTGAGCCTCTTGTTCCATCTCCTTAGTGCTAGAATTACAGCCTGGCATCACCACACCTCATTATAGAGTTAATCTTGTTTCCCAACAGGAAAATACTTTGGGACTGGTGTTGAAGCCCAGCTGGTTGAATGATTGCCTAGTATGCACAAGGCCCTAAGTTTAATCCCCAGCACCACGGCATGGTAGGGCACACCTGAAATCTCAGCACTGAGACATCAAAGCAGAAGGATCAGAAGCTTAAGGTTATCATCTACTACATATCGAGTTTGAGGCCAACCTTGACTACAAGAGACCTATCTCAAAAAACAAACAAACAAACAAAAACAAAAAACACCACCACCACCACCAACAACAACAACCATCTCTTAAGCCACCCGAGGGGACAGCTTTGGACAAGACTGGGTGTTCAGTTTTGGTCTTGGATTCTTGATTTTCAGACCCTGGTTACCCTAATTTCTGAATTCTGTTTCCAGGTCTCTAGCTCTAGACAGTCAATGGCTTTCCCATGTATCCGATGCGGCTTTAGCCAGGCCAGTCTGCCAACGCCCAAGACTATCAGGGGCATTCCTGACTCTGTTGGTACTTACTGCCACCTCATTCCAGCTCTGAGTTTCTTGTTTCTTCCTCCAACCACTCCATCCCACCTTTCTTCAAAGATAACTCAGACCCACATCTGCCTCGTAGATTTCTTGGCTCTGGGACCCTTCCAGGCTCTGATCCCCCACAGACCCTTTCTCCATCTGCATGGCTTCTCAAGAGTTTTGAGCGGCTCATGTCCTCAGGTCACAAACCTGAGCTGGTTCTTGTTTTACTCACAAGCTAGCATACAGCTTGACACAGAATGTAGAAGGAGGCCCTAGTGGCACCAGCTGTATTCAGCTTGGCTGTGGGAAACCGGGAAGCAATATCTGGAGAGGTAGTATTGGCTAACCCAGTAGTCACCTTAGTGGCTCTGCAGGTGACAATCTAAAAAAACATCTGGCCAGGCATATAGATAGCATTTAGACATTGGTATATCCATGTTTTTTTTTCCATACCTGCTATGTGTCATCTAGTTCCTTGCTTGACTTGGATTGGCCAGAGATCACACACACACACACACACACACACACACACACACACACACACACAAAGAATTGAAATGAGGAGAACTAATACATATTGTTTGGAGACAAATCCATAAAACAGCCACAATGCAGCAGCAAATCATCCAAAGAGCCAACATGCTCCTCATTTTACACAATAACTGGAAGCAAGCAAACGGTTAAAATGTGGGCACTCCTCTTACTTGACACATAATAAGTAACGGCAGAATGGGAAAGATTGGTGGTGGCAGTGTGCAGTGTGGTGCTAGTGGGACAAACACAAGATTATTTTGTCCCCATGTCCTTTTTTAATAATTTATTTATTTTTATTTTGTGTACATTTGTGTTTTGCCTGCATGTGTGTCTGTGTGTGGGTGGTGAATCCTGGAGTCACAGACAGTTGTGAGCTGACATGTGGGTGCTGGGAATTGAACCCGGGTCCTTTGGAAGAGCAGCCAGTGCTCTTGACCACTGAGCCATATCTCCAGCCCTTTGTCCACATGTTCTAAGCTCTGCTTACACACTCTGCCTGTTGGGGAAGCTCACTCTCGTGTGAGACAACACCTTCCACTACTTGCTTATCTATCCTTTGGAAAGATGCTCACAAGGATGAGTTAAGTGCAGCCTCCCTATCCCCTCTCGGCAGGTCACAGGTCATGTCTTCATCTCCAGGGAACACCTAATGGAGCTGGGACAAGATTAAAGTGGTAAATTGGCTAAGACACAAACTTAAAAGTCTACACAGCATGGAGATCAAAGGTCTCCGTAAATTCAAGACCCCTGGTACCTCCTTGTCCTTGGCCTAGCTCAAAGCTAGTCTAAGTTGCTCCCTGTGCCCCTCACCCAGAAGCTCAGGGTGGGTGTCAGATTCTCAAGGACCTCCAGCCTCCAAAGGAGCTTGCTAGGCAGCCCTTACCAAGGGGTGGGCTGCTACAGTTGTACCACGAAGATAAGGCTTCGGCACAGAGGAAGACTGAGAATTGAGTGGGGTGCAGGCCTAATGGGGGCATCCCAGGGCTTTTTCAAACTCCTCCTGCTCAAAGTGTCTGGGTGGCCTTGCCCAGCTGTCTCTGGTGCATTGCCTCAAGATGCCTAAAGCAGGCCATATTTGGACCCTACAAGTGTCCAGCAGTGGGCTCTAGGGGGCATCAAACAGCGGGCCTGGATATGAAAGTCAGCAATGTTTCTCCTTCCCTTGGGCATCTCTCTCTCTCTCTCTCTCTCTCTCTCTCTCTCTCTCTCTCTCTCTCTCTGTGTGTGTGTGTGTGTGTGTGTTTGAGTGTGTGTGTGTGTGTGTGTGTGTGTGTGTGTGTTGGGGGGGGAATCTTCACAAATGTGTAGAAAGCAGAATGTAAAGTTTATAGGCCATGAAAATCCCAGAGAGTGTGGAGAGAGAAACTCAGAGGCTCCAAGGTGATCTCACCTTCTTCTCCTTGGCTAGATCACCTCAAACAAGCCTCTTGGTCCTTATGAGCCTCAATTTACTAACTGTAAAATGAGATTTAAAAATAATTTTCCTGGGGATGAGCTGATGGCTCAGTGGGTAAAGTGCTTACTATGTAAGCAAGAGGGCCAGAGTTCAATCTCCAGGACCCATGTAAAACCACTAGGTGTGGCCAGGTATGGTGGTGCATGTATTAGTCCTGGCGCTCAGGAGGCAGAGGCAGGTGGATCTCTGTGAGTTCCAGGCCAGCCTGCTGTATGTAGCCAGTTCCAGGCCAGCCAGGGCTGCATAGTGAGACCCTGTTTCAAAAAACAAAACAAACCCCATGTGTTGGTCACAACATATACATTTGCCTCGAAGTTTGCTTCCCTGGGAGCTCATGTGGTGGAAGGAAAGAATTTCTCTATCAAAAAAAAAAAAAAAAAAAAAAGTCGGACAGTTCCTGAAGTGTAATGCCTAAGGTTTTACACACACACACACACACACACGCACACACACACACACACACACACACTGGAGGAGTGTTCAAGGGTCAAGCACAACAGATGGAAGATTTTCTTGGCTCCTGGAGGTGAGACCCATGAGTCTGTGGAGAAATCTTCTGGGCTCCCCTCAGCCTAGAGCTGCTCTCTCTGCTCCCTTATGGAGGGTCTAAGTTGTCTGGAACCTCTCCTGTTGCTCTCATTTGTTTCTCTCTGGCCTTCATACATCCCTTCCCAGCGATCTTCCATCCTCAGCATCTTCAGTCTCTAAAAACCCCACAAAGGGGTCAGCGATTAAATTCCCTCCGCTTTCATGATCGCAAACCGAGGGTTAGGAACGTGGCGGGCTTTGTGCTCTCTGGAGCCCCTCCTGCCGGGCTGGAGCCCAGGAGTCGCGCAGACACGTGCCATGGATAAGGCACCCAAGGCGCAGACTAGCCTGCGCTTCCCGCCATCTGCCAGCAGCAGGCGCTGTGACGCAGGCGCTCTCTGCCCAGGAGCATTAACTTAAGAATGGCTCATACTAATGTCCCTGGCTGTGGGGAAACAGCGTTTTATTAAATGCTTCACACAGATTTGGTATAATAAAGATGAATATATTATATCCTTTGCCTCCCCCAGAGTGAGACCATAATAAGAGAGGGAAAAAAAAAACAATAAAGTGAAACATAAATACAGTGTAATGGGACTTGTGGCTCAGGACGCTTGGTCTGAACCGGCTACCACAGGCCCCCCGACCTGGTTCCGGAGAGCTGCGCTCTAGCCCACCACTGCCTGCTCAGAGGGGCTCAGGCTCCAATTTCCACTCTGCTTCCCAACAGCCAACCCTACCTCTGCGGAGATCTGGAGTCACCTAGATCTCTGAGAAGCCTCACTAGAGAGGGAGATAGTGGCTGGGGTGGGGGTGGGGGTCCTCTGAGCTCTTGCTTCCTATTGGTCTTGAGGAATATAGGTCCCACAGGAAGACAGACAGATGAGCTGATGGACAGACTCTACGGAGGACAAATGCTGGAACGATGGTTTGGCCCAATGGCCCTTGGCCGGGAAGCCATTGCTTCCCCCATCCCATTCTCTCCCGTAGGTTTCTCCTATAACTTGCCTGAAGTCTCCCCTTGGGTCTTACTTCCATCCTTCTTTGGATGCCACCAAAACCGTTTACTTGAAAATGAGGCTTTCAGCGGGGCATGGTGGTGCAAGCCTTTAATCTTAGCTCACCAGGAAGAGGCAGTCGGATTTCTGAGTTCGAGGCCAACCTGGTCTACAGAGCAAGTGAGTTCCAGAACGGTGGGGGATATGCAGAAAACCCCTGTCTCAAAAAAAAAAAAAAAATTAAAGGGAAAAGAAGAGAAAGAAAACGAGGCTTTCAAAACTTTCTTAGTCAGAAACAAGGACAGCTCTTTCATTCAGCCTGCCAAGACTCCATTCCCATCCCCGGAAATAAATCAGGGCTTAAACCCAGATCAGGGTCTGGATGCAAATAACAATGCTTGGGTGTGTGTGTAGGGGGGTGTAGACCAAAGCTTACCCTCCGAGTTCTTTTCAGCAAATGAAGACGTGGCAAGTGCTGGAGAGAATTCAGATGCCAGGCACCCCATCGGCTGTACAGGACAAACACGAGAGACAACTTCCAAGAGTTTCCAAAATACTCGTTAAAACAAACAGCCGCTTCTGATCAAGCATTCTATGGCCAAGCTTGCTTCCTTGTTTAGGCTTCAACCTAGTCAGTGAAATTCCCTAAACAAAAGAAATTGCTTAGTTGTCTGTCACTCTTTCTAAACCTTCTGTTTTGCAGTAGAATCAAGGCTCGGAGGGGGCAGTGGTGGCGGTGCACACCTTTAATCCCAGCACTTGGGAAGCAGAGGCAGGCAGATCTCAGTGAGGTCCAGGCCAGCTTGATCTACAGAGTTCCAGGACAGCCAGGACTGTTACACAGAGAAACCCTGTTTCAAAAACAAAACAAACAAAAGAACAACAAACAAACAAACAAACAAAAACCCTTACCCAAGGCCACCCAGCCTGCCAGATATGGGGTCTTCAGGCTAAGGTGCACATGAGGCTGTGTGCCTACGAGGGTGCCTGGACTGCCTCTGGGAAACGGATAGATGCTTGGCTTAGAGAGAGCCCCTCTGCAGGAGCGGCAGAGTAAATCCAGGGTTTTCCAGGAGCCAAACCTGCGGGCCAAGCACCTAAGAACAAACCCAAATCAATAAGAAAGGCCTGTGGAGGGCCGATATGGTGATGTCGGGGTGGAGAGAGGAGGTGCAGCAGGCCCGGGGCTGAGCTAGCTGCCTCCTGTCTGGGATCTGGCAGTGCAGAAAACCTTGAAGATCCTGCTAGAGCCAGAGTGTGGGTCCTGGCCCAAGATTCCCTAAGAGGAAGAAGAAGGAGCAGGCAGCAGGCAGCAGAAGAACCAGAAGTGAACCAAAGAGCAAGGCATGGGCAGGAATCTGAGGAGTGAGGGGCGTGGGTTGATGTGGGACTCAGTGGTTGTATTCTTCCAGATCAGGAACCCAGGGGTGTGAAGAGAGCGGGCAAGGCCAAAGGGAGCAAATTGTTCTGAAATTCGAAACGCTGTGCGCTGTGAGCCACCCTCTCTCCCATGCCCAGTAACCCTGCTTCCTTGCAGACAGGGTAAGCCAGTTAGGTTCAGACACCTGCAGGTGCCAAGGGCCAGGGAACCTGGGGCCTTGAGCCCATGGAGGGCCATGTTGCCAGTAACTCACTTCAATCTCGAAGGAAATCCCATTGGCCCAAAGCAGCCTGGCCGGACTCCCTGCTCTGCTTAGAGTCATTCCCTTCAGCTGCTAGGCTTTCTCAGGGCAGAAAACTTCCATTTTCTTTTCCTACCCTGACCTTGGCTGGGCCTGTCTTCTCTTGCCGGGAGTCCAGGAGCTCTCTAGAGCCTTAGTTGTGGCAGCCCTGTCCAGAAGGTGGCCTCTGACCAGAGGAGTCCTAGGGGATCCAGGACAGAGGTGCTGGTAGGATTTGGCCGGGAATAATTCAGGATACATGGGGGCAGGGGTCCTCTACCCAGGTCTCTTTTGCTGGTTAGTGAGCCCGCTGCTCGGCACAATTGCAAGGCACTAATGCAATGAGCCTCGGAGGCTGCTGAATTATTCACGTGCCGTTTATTATGAGAAGCCTGACTCAGGCCTTTTCCGAACCGGACTAGCGCTCATACTTACCCTGGCCTCTCCCATTTCTGTGCCCCAGTCTTTCCACCAGGCCCAGAGGCCTAGGCTTCATGCCTGTCCTGCGTCCAGCTCCCTCCCCAAGGCAGGGAGGCCTTGGGAGAACCGGGAGAGTGCATGCAGCTACCATCAGCCTGGGATTACGGCAACCTCGAAGTCAGTAAAAGAGACTGACAAAAGCTGGAAGATGGCAGGGAGAAAAGACGCTGCATTGTTGGCCCATCCACAAGTGCAGGGTGTAGCTCCTCAGCCCCTCCTCTCAAGGCCGAAACAGCATCCCAATAACCTTCCAGGATGCACTGAGGACTGGGGTTTCATCCTGGGGCCAGGAATTCACTACCTGGGCAACAGAAGGAGGCACTGTTTCCGTCTGTGTCAACACCTCTGTCTATTTTCCTTGTTTCCAAACGGTTTTCCCTTAACCACCTGCCCAAATGCTCCTGCTTTTTCAAACTGCAGCGCTAGGGCCAGCTTCTGCCTGAAACAGAACAAGTGACCCCTGCCTACATGCATAGGTTCCCTCACCCTCTTCAAAGACCCAGGGCAGTTGGGATACAATGAGTGTGTTTTCGGCCTCTCCTGTCTACTCCTCACTCCTGCAAAATCTTCAGCCCATTCTTCCTCTCCATTTCTGAACCTATTATGTGGCAAGGAATCAATCCTGTTTAAAACAAAACAAAATGCAACGAAGTCCAATGATTAGACCACAGCTGGGTCCAGATCCCAGCACCCCCCACAACACCCCTTACCCCAGCAAAAATCGTTAAAGAATGAAGTCTTTGTGCACCTCTGAAAGTGTAGAGGTGTGAGCAGCAGAGCACTTTACACATCTGCATACAGCTGACAAAAACAGTATACCACCCTCTCTGTACCCTTGGCCTTCTCCCATACCCTTGGCCCTCTGGGGGGGAAAACTAAGCCAGTTCTCTGGCTCTCTTTGTCTCTAATCCATTTAGTTTATTTATTCAACAAATGCCCGAGGAGCTCTTGGTATGGCCTGGCTGGCATGGGGCACACAGAGGGATGGTGGTCTTGTCCTCAAGTTCTCGACCAGATGGAGAGAGAAGCAGAAGGGTCGACACAAACCATCACATGCTGGTGAGCCATAGGGCAGGGAGGATTTCCCCAAGGTGATGAGTTGGGCACTAGCACAGGGAAAGAGTTGCCAAGAAGAGAAGGGACAGAGGCCATTCTGACCCTGGATGAGTGGGGCAAAAGCTTGGAACAAAAAGAGAGGTCTGTTCTGGAAGCTGCAGAGATGGTACCAGGAAGACCCTCAGCATCTCTTGGGGACTCTTTCATCCCAGCCTGCCTCTGTCATTTGCAGCCGTGCTTCCTCCATATTTCCAAAAGGCATTTAGTCCTGCACCTGCCCACCATGGGGCAGAAGCACCTTGACACAATGACCTAAAGGAATTCATTCCACCAAAGAATGTGTGCACCCCAAAGAATGGCCCAGACACAAACCCTGCCCCCACCACCCCCACAGGCAGAGGTCAGGAGAGCTGTGCCTAGCCAGGGGAGAGCAGGGCAAATTCAGAAGTAGGCTTGGAGCCCAGACTGTATTTTGAAGCAGCTGGCTTCTTAATTCCTAGGCTGGGAGGAGGCAGCTCCCCTCCACTCCCCCACTGGCCTCCTTCTGCCCTCTGCCTTTATGGAATCTCTAACCCTGTATTATATAATATTAGCCACAGGGCGGGGGCAGGGTGGTGGGGTGGGAATGTGCTCACTGGGGCTTGCAAAGGAAGTTTACACAAAGTGTCTGGAGTCTTCAGATCTCCTGAAACCTGTGCACAGAGCCTGTGGAGACCTCTCTCAGAGGTCAGAGAATAGGTACACAGAGAATAAGTGCACAGAAAACAACAGTGTTCCAATCTTGATTAATCCCAGACAGGCTGTGTGACTTTAGATGGTCTTCTGACCATCTCTGTTCCCGGCTTTCCTTATTGTAAAGTGAAGAATGTTAGTAATAACTACCTCAAAAAGCTGCAAAGTGACCAATGAATAAGCTCAATCGGGAGCCTGGCAATGGAAGGGTTTATGGTATTTATGGCCATAGCTATTGTTCCTATTATTATAGACAGTGGCCCAGGACAGAATGTAAAACCCAAAATGAGTATTCCTGGCTCACCCAGGTTGATGGGACTATGGAAGACTTCTACAGTAGATAAACTCTCTGAAGTTCATGGACTGAGTAGCAGTCCCATGGGACAAAACCCACCCAAACTAGTGATCAAGTTTAGTCATGTTGATTGGTGCCATACCCAGACTGTTTTCTTTGGAAGGAACCCTGGCTTAAGAGCAGATGGCAGTCCTTACCAGACATGGAAATAAATGGGGTTACCCAAACAATCTGAGGAGCCTGGGGGATGAGTTAAGTGAACTATTATCCTTTGCTGGGAAACCATTTGTTCCATTTGGATCTGTAGGGTCCCCTTAGAACACAAATCCATGACAATTCATGGGATGTTTATTCCTCCTCTTTGTTTGGGATATTCCCTAAATTAGAAGGCGAATAGATTTTTGTCAGAATAATCACTTCCATTGGAGATGGATTAAGGCTGGATCCTGGCCTTGTAAGCAATGGTAATGAATACATGGACAACAGCTCCTCTGAGGACATGGAAGAGACTCCAGAGTCTAGCTGCCTCCAGCTCCTGCTGAAAAGTCTCCAGGCCAGCTGACTAGAGTGCGAGTGTCTCCATTGCACAGTGTAGGGTCCCAGGAGGGCATCTGGATGGAGACCCAATCTGAACTCTGATGGCTGGGTTCCTTCCAGTCACTCTTCATCCCTCTGAACTTTTTTTTTGGGGGGGGGGAGGTTCGAGACAGGGTTTCTCTGTGGCTTTGGAGGCTGTCCTGGAACTAGCTCTTGTAGACCAGGCTGGTCTCGAACTCACCCCTCTGAACTTTTTGATTCAGAAACTTCCTCTCCTTTTGATTTTTATGAACTCTCAACTCCTCTGAGAGGGCACAGTCTGGCATAGAGCCATTCCCCTCCCACTGTAGAATCATTTTGACCTTATTTTTGGGATGGTACTCATCTGGTATATTTGATGGGTAAGAACTGGGTGTTTCCTAGGATTGGGTAGGTCCAGGTTGCCTGGAGTGACCCCCTATACTGATGCTCCTGCACTCAAGGGTCTAAAACTGGGGGGGGGGTTCCTATTACCAACCCAGAATATATTCCGTTTCTCTTCAGGGGGATACCAGAGGCTGATGGATTTGGGTTCCCAGGATTCTAGGAGATCCTGGTCCTGCCACACACCTTTTCCCCTTGGGGTTGTGGGGGGAGGGTTGGAGATATGGTAGGCCTTCAGATTGAGCAAAAGATGGCTGGGGCCATTGAACAGGTTTCAAGGTGGCCTGGACAAGTGATCTGGACAAAATGAACCAAAACAACAAAATGCCAGGTGGTACCCCACTTCCCTGCACCCTCAAACTGGCTGAGCTCCTGAGCACGTCTGGCTGAGAAGCCAACCAATTAGGCCAAAGAAGTAAATCTTCAGGATAGGGCAAGGCAGGAAGGGGAGGTGCATGGAGCTAAGACAGCAAAAGACTGCAGAAGTCCTCCCTTGACAAGAGTGAACGAAGATCCCAGAGAGCAGAGTCTTTCTGCTCCCCAGTTCACTTTCCACCCCCTCTGGGCAGTTTCTCAGAAATCCTTAAGTCCACTGGTCTTCAGAAACTGTGAGATGAGCCATAGCAGGCATTGGGCTTAACTTTAAGGTTTAGTCTTCATCAAAGGCTTGGTATTATACCAGGAAAGGGCAGGGGCAGGATCCTGAGGGCAGGAAGTCGGGAGAGGGCAAATGTATCTTGCGCCCTCCTTTAAATCTTCCCTGCCATTTCTCCCTCAGGTTCCTCTCCGCCAGTCCCTAGACTTCGACTTCATGTTACTTGGCTTTAACATCTCCTCATGGCTTCGGGGTTTCAGGGATGGTAGAGGCAGGTCACATGTGAGAGACAGAAGATGATGCATCAGGACCAGGTATGGATCCGTGGCACCCGGGGGTGGGGTGGGGCTTCTATTATCACTAATTCTGCCTAAGAGCACGCCCCCTACCCCACCCCACCCCCACCTCCTGAAAATGCAGGGTGAGAACTGGGAAGAAGTAGAAGGTGGGCTTCAAACATTCCCAAGCAAGCGAGTCCCTCACCACGCTGGAGCCTCCAGGCAAGAGTCCTTTTTCTCTACTCCATCCTTTAAATTCTGAGAGCCACAAGCCATGATTCCCAACAATTAAACTAGAGAGAAGAAAGCCTATCTCTGATGTGCAGAAAAACCGGCACAGAGAAAACCTCTTCCCTGCCCCAGAGCAAGCTAAGTTTCTCCTCTCCTCGCCCCCGCCACCCCCCCCCCCGCCGTAGTCCACTCCAGCCACTCTTGAAACCCTTCTGTGGCCCAAGCTGTGTTTCTGGACCACACAGGTCACTCAGGAGTTTACAAACAAAGCGAATCTGGTGTGTTCGGCTAGTGGAGAGAGAAGAGTTCTTCCTCCTGGTTCCTACACGGTCTCCCTTTCCTCCTCTTTCCAAGGGAAGAAGTGGAAAATTAGGGCCCAACACAAACCAGATGGAGAAACAAGAAAGGAGAGGGCCCCAGAGCACACCCCACTGTTGTACCTCAAGGGAAAAGAAAGACATAGCTGAGATTCAATACCCCTTGTATGCCCAGGGGTTCATAAACCTTTAAAGAAAGACACACGGAGAACCACACATAAATAAACACAAAAAATAACACACACACACACACACACACACACACACACACACACACATTCAAATAACGATGCACACAAAATGCTCGCCTAACATTCCGAGATTCCAGGCCCTGGGATCCACAGCCACCAGCCTCACTGGTTCCCCGGCCTCGCTGTGAGTTTCCGAGAGCGCAGCCCCAGCCGTGGCCCGGCCCCTTCCCGGTCTCCACCCCGCATCCGGAACAGCTGGAGTCGGCCCTGCTGCACACTCAAGCCCTGTGCCCGGCTGGGCGGGGCGGGCAGCGGGGCCCTGGCCCTGGCCGGGACAAACGGCAGCGGGGAAGCCCGGCACTCGCCCGGGTAACCCCGACACCTGGCTGAGTTTTCGTCAGACGCCGGTCGTCTGCGGTGGCCCTAGCTGGCCCCGAGAGCCGCGGCGGGAGGAAAGAGTGTGCAAGATTGCAGAAGGAGGTAGGGCGCCCGCCTCAGGCTCAGGCCAGGGTAGAGACGTGCAGAACCGCCAACTCCTCCCTCCGCCTCTCGGGGTGGGGAAGACTGAGCTCGCCAATTGCTCCCCTCCCCCAACCCTTAGGATCCCCACCTCTGTCCCGTGTCGCCCACCCAGGTCTGTGAAGCCCGCTCTGACCTCCTAGGGGCCAGCCCGGGAAGCCTTCAGCTTCTCCTTTCCAAGGCTCACAGCCCAGGACTGGGGTTGGGGGACAAGAGAGTCTGGGAATAGGGGCGCTGGGTTCTTGATTTGGGATCATCAAAGTCCACATTGGGCAGCAGCGGGGCCCGCCAGGGCTCCAGTTCTTACCTGGCCCGTGCGGCGGCAGCGTCACTCCGTGACTGGGGCTCCAGGTACCCTTCTCTAGCTCCACACCCGCGGCTGGCAGAGCCTGAGATCTCCGGACTGGTCCTGCCATCGCCGCCAGGCCGGCGGGAGACGGGTGTACCCGGAGCGCCGCTCTCAGTTTGGGGTGGGGGCGGTGGCTTTTTAGTCACCCCAGGTTCGGGAGCAATAAAGGCGCCTCTAATGTAATTTACAAACATCTCGGCCCGAGTACGGCGGAGAGCCGGGACTGACAGGCGCATTAGGCAGGCTAATTCCAGCCGGCTCCTCCTACCCCCGGCCCGCTAATTAATGAGCTTCCCAACTTAGAGCCGCCTGCATTGGACAGACAGAGAGTGAAAGAGAGGGCGAGGGAGAGGTAGAGAAGGAGAGGGACGGGGGGAGCAGAGTGGAGTGAAGAGAGGGAGGGAGGGAGAGAGAGAGGACAGGGGGAGAGAGAACAGAGAGAAAGAAGAGAGAGGAGAAAGACGGGAGAGCTAGGAGAGAAAGAGAAGTGCCGCTGCAGATAATTGATTACTCCTCGATCAAGGCTAACTTGTTAGCAATAGTCAATTGCCCCGTCTCTCCGCCTCCCCTCGCAGTCCGGGATCGGCGCCCTCGCCTCGGCTCTTCCAACTGCCGCCGCCAGGACCCGGGGCCAGGAGCCGCCGCGGCGGAGCCACCTGACACCTTTAAATAGCACCGGGGCTGGCGAAACTGGAGCCCGGCGCGGCGCTTCCCGGCTCCGGCCCGGGCTTGCTGGAAACCCCGGCGGCGGCGGCGCGGCGGCGGCGCCCGCGTCAGCGCTCTCCTCCCGGGGCCCCGCGCCGCTCCGCCTGCCCGGGTCGCCGCGCTAATCGGCCCGTTACCCGTCCGCGCCCTGCCCGGTGCGGCCTCCTGCCTTCCTCTCGCACCACCGTCGGGCGCCCGAGCTGCCCGCGGGCTGGGTCCCCGCGGCCCGAGCCGCCCCGGCCGGGCCCCCAAGCGAGGCCGAGATGACTTCCAAAGAGGACGGCAAGGCGGCGCCGGGGGAGGAGCGGCGGCGCAGCCCTCTGGACCACCTGCCGCCGCCCGCCAACTCCAACAAGCCCCTGACGCCGTTCAGCATCGAGGACATCCTCAACAAGCCGTCCGTGCGGAGAAGTTACTCGCTGTGTGGGGCGGCGCACCTGCTGGCGGCCGCGGACAAGCACGCGCCGGGCGGCTTGCCCCTGGCGGGCCGTGCTCTGCTCTCGCAGACCTCGCCGCTGTGCGCCTTGGAGGAGCTCGCCAGCAAGACCTTTAAGGGGCTGGAGGTCAGCGTCCTGCAGGCAGCCGAAGGTAGGCACAACCTAGATTGCCTTGCGCCCCAGTCGCCCATACTCAGTGTCCTGTACTTCGTACCCCCTACCTCTGCCCACGCCGGTGGCCAGGTCCCTCTGGTCCCCTAGTCTCTGCAGCTAAGACGCCAGTAGAGATAGGTGGGACAGGACCCTATTTCCTAGGACCCTGAATCCGGAGGGATCTGAGAGAGGTGGGGAATCCAAGATCTCCCCCAAGTCTGAACGGCTCCTTAGACTTCACAGAGGCTTGAGTGTTCTGTGACTTACTCCTGGGATGGGGGAGAGAGAATCTTTTCCTGGAAACTTCTGGGTAGGATGGAGTCCCGGCCATTGGAAAGGGGTGGAAAATCCGTGTTCACAACACATTTGGGGAGTCTCGTTTTGGCTTGTTTGTACTCTGTGAGACTTTAGGTCTTTCAGATCAACTCTTAAGGGAGCAGAGACCAAAACAATTTTTCCTAGGGACTTCCAGGAGACCAGAGACAGGAGATTTCCCATGGCCCAACTTGCTCTGGTATAGAGAGTGGAATCAAATTGAAGTAGGAAAGACAGCGAGATGGGCCTGGGTCTAGTGGAGAGTTATGGGATAGAGTCTGGGTGGGGTCTTCAGCGAGCATACACTGTCATTTCTTTCAGGCCGCGATGGGATGACCATCTTTGGGCAGCGGCAGACGCCCAAGAAACGGCGAAAATCACGCACGGCCTTCACCAACCACCAGATATATGAGTTGGAGAAACGCTTTCTATACCAGAAGTACCTGTCCCCGGCAGATCGCGACCAAATTGCGCAGCAGCTGGGCCTCACCAACGCACAGGTTATCACCTGGTTCCAGAATCGGCGCGCCAAGCTCAAGAGGGATCTGGAGGAGATGAAGGCCGACGTGGAATCCGCCAAGAAACTGGGCCCCAGCGGGCAGATGGACATCGTGGCACTGGCCGAACTCGAGCAGAACTCGGAGGCTTCGGGCGGCGGTGGCGGCGGCTGCGGCAGGGCCAAGTCTAGGCCGGGTTCTCCCGCGCTCCCCCCAGGCGCCCCGCAAGCCCCGGGCGGTGGGCCCTTGCAGCTCTCGCCGGCCTCTCCGCTCACGGACCAGCGGGCCAGCAGCCAGGACTGCTCAGAGGACGAGGAAGACGAAGAGATCGACGTGGACGATTGAGCGGCGCCCTGGACCTTCTGCCTCCCGGGCCCCGAGCGCCCGCATGCCCGCCCGCCGCCTCCCGGACCGGACCGCCAAGGGGAGCTGGGACCTCCTCTGCATCTCCCGCCTCCACCCTTGTCCCGGGGCCCCGGAATTGGCTCCTGACAGTCGCCTCCTCCCTCTCGAAGCAATAAATCCGGGCCGGCCGGCGGGGCCGGCCGCCACACGCGGCCTCCGCCGCCCCGGAAGCCCTCGCCGTGCAATTCTGTATGGCTTCTGTATAAATATTTAAGCCTATATAGTGGGTTCCTCCCACCGCAGCCTGATCTTTTTCTTTATTTTATTTTATTATTTTTTTTAATATCAGAGATTTCGATGTTTTCAAAGCCCGGGTGCTACCGGGTAGGCTGACGGTGAGGCGGACTCGAGAGCAGCGAGCACTAACTCCTGCGGTCTAGAAGCTGTTTTCATTTTTCTCTGCATGTGGCGAATGCTCCGTTCGCTCACTCCCTCGGCCTATTACAGCTGACTTTTCACTTCCTTCTGCCTCTTTTTTTTTTCCCTGCGTGAGAGGAGGGTGGGGGACGGATGGGCCTTGACTTGCAAGTTTCAGAATCTATCTTTTCTTTCCCCAGCGAGAGAAGTCTGTTTTCGATGGCGTGTCTGCCTCCCGATGTCACTATTTTTAAAATTTCTCCAAACCTTCTTGCATTTTCTCGGACTGACTGCTGGAGTCTGGCCCTTAGGGAAAAAGCAAGGAAACATCCAACCAATCATCGAAAACAGAACCCAAAGCCCTAGAATTATTTTTTACTCTTTTTAGATTTTTCTTTTGCATGTGACAGAGACCGAAAGAAGGGCGACCCAAAGGCTCACTCTGACCTCCTCTACAGCTCTGGGTCTGTCTGTCAACATCTCTCTCCCGCCGCAGGAGGGTGGCCCGGTGAGGGTGGGTTCCGGATGCCCCTTCCTAGCTCCTGCCCTGCCCTCTCTTTCTCCGACTGTACCCAAGGCCTCTTTCTCCGATAAATAAAGTCTTTGCCATTTTACTAGAATGGGCCGCGACCGCATTTGCGAGAATGGGCCGGATTCACCCAAAGCAGCTGTAGGTTAAGATTACCCCTTTTGCCCCTTGTGGGTTCTCCCTGCCTTGGAGATTTGGGGGGAAGTTTCAGGGCAGGCTTGGGGGTGAGGGACAACAGCGAAGAAGTGGAAGGAGGTGCCTTTTGCCCAGGTTCTTAAGCAGCTACAGCTACTAAATGGACTGAGAAGTCTGCTTCGTCGGGTCGGGGTAAAAAGCCAGGCTTGTTGATAGTGACAGAAAACTCGTTTGTACATGGAAGGCACCAAGGCGAGGCAGGATTTGTTCTGCGGTTTTGTGCTCCATCGCTGAGCATCGCAGTCTACCTGTGCTTCCTCGACACCTGCTAAACACGGATGCCCTGGCAGGTGTCACTCAATGGAAGATCAGGGTGGAGCCTGGAGACTCCCAAGTTTTGGTCGTACCCTGAGGGCTTCAGCCTGGTTTAGGAGTCGGTGAAGGAATGAATTATAAGGCTGAAGCCAACTAGGGCATACTGAATTGCACTTGTGGGCTTTCGGGAATGCAAGCCCAAAGCGTCTGGGGCTTGCAATACATTTCTAGTAACATTCGCAAACGCTGGCCCAAAACTTGGCTAGCAGCAGAGACCATAGGTGTCTCAGGGACTTCCTGGATTCCTAGTAGCTTTGAGCCGCTGGGGCGGGGGGCTCAGGCCGCTTTCACTTTCCTGAACTGAGTGTGTGTGTGTGGGGGGGGGGTTCTCTCTGGGCTTTTGTTGTCGCTGGGCTGGCGAGTGGCCGCTGTCACCAGAGTTGGGTACCGCCTCCAGGCCGCTGGGCTCCCTTTCTCCGAAAAATTGATGTGAGAAACGCTGCATCTGGTCTCGGGCAGGCGATGGGGCCCCGGGGCCTGAGTCAGGAACGTGCGTGTCCAAGGAGGAAGCTAAGAGACAGCCAGAAACAGGGAAAAGAACATAGAAAAATACTAAGAGCAGAGCAAGGATGTGAGAGACAGAGAGTCGAGTGGCGAGAGAACCATTTATAGACACCGAGAAACAGGGGCAGAGAGACGGAGACGAAGGAGGAAAAGAGAATGGGAAGACGCGGAAGAGAAGAGACGACAGGGACGAGAGAAGGCAAGAGGCGGCCGGGCAGCCGTGCGGCCGTGCGGCCGGTTCCTCCCGGGCGACATAAATCGCCCTCTCTTAGGATGGATGGGTCTGTAATTCGGAGCGCGGACCATGAAGGCCGGGACGAATGGGCCCGGGCGGCCGCTGACAGGCGACAATAGCCGGGCCCAGCCCCCCGCGGCTCCCGGTGCGGGCACGGCCGCGGCCCTCCGCAGCCCAGAGCGCGCCAGCGCTGGCGACCATATGGTTTTTGAATTTTCTTCACAATTTGTAGACAATTTGATGGATTAGGTCCCCGCGCGCGCCTCCCCGGCACAAAGGCGGCGCAGGGACCGCGGCGCGGCGGTCACCCGGGCATCTGCGCCCGCCGCGCACTCCTCCCCCCGCCTGGCCCCACCCCGCGCCCGGAGCCCCCGGGCCGCCCGCCCAACACGCCCATGAATCCCAATGAAGCGGCCCTGGCACCTCCGGCCGCTCCGCGCTTCCAGGCCCTGGGCTGGGCCCTGCTGGGTCCCTTTGGGCTGGGGGCGGCGGCCCCAGGGCTGAGCCCACCCGAGCTGCGGCGCCCGCGGGGCGCGCAGCTAAGCAGGCGCATCGGGGCTGAGGAGAAACGGGGCCATTTATCCGCCCGTCTAGTTAAAGCGGGTTATTTGTTTGCTTCTCTGGCCTCCTCCCCTCCCCTCCCCCTCCCTTCCTCCCCCTCCCTTTTTCTTCTGCCTTTTATTCTTTTGTCTCTAAATGGATTTAATGAGCCTGAAAAACATGACAATTGAATATAACCAAGAAATAAAAAATAACGAGGGAGGAAGGAAGGAGGAAAAGAAAGAAGGGAAGACGGAAAGAGAAGGATTAATAAAAATAAAAGGCGAAGTGGATTCAGCAGATATTTATTGTGTGCAGGTGTCTAGGGGAATTGTAACCAGGTAGATCTGGTCGCTGCCCTCAAGAAGCTCCCAATCTAATCTGCTGGCCCGGAAGCATTCGTGAATGTTAGGGAATCGTCGACGACCTCAAGGGAAGCACCGCTTGCAAAATGCTGAGACCCAACTTGGGGCTCCAGGGTTGGTGACGGCTTCTTGGAGGAGGAGGCATAGGACTCAGGCCGTGAGAGACAGAATAATTCGTTGTGTCTGTAGGCTGGAAAGGAAAAATCGAGTTGAAGAGGAAAAGAGTGACCGTGTGGAGGGGAGGGAGAGAGAGGTGTACCCGAGATGTCAGCCCCAGCTGGTGAGCTCTGATCAGCCTAATTTTGGGAGGGTATCAGAGGCACTCTGCTGTCACCTCGGCTCTGCTGAATTCAGCGCTTCTGCCCCGCTGCCGCTGGGCTTCGGAAGCGCTCCAGGGTAAGGTTACCCAGGCCTGGCTCCAGCCACGCAGAGCGCGGCAGGTTGGGGTTCACCTCCAGGCTGGGTCAAGCAGCAGACTGTAGGGAAGCCGCTGTCTGTGGGTGAGGGCTAAAGGGCCAGGGAGGCCGGGACGCTAGCCCGCCATCTTCTTAGCTATCTGGTGCCAGCACGCGGTCCAGGGGAGCTCAAATGGCCTTGGCCACCACCCGGGTCTTGCCTCTGGGACCTATAAGCAAGAGGGCCTTGAACTCCAGGTGACACCCCAGAGGCTCTCTTAGGGGGACTGCGCGGTGAGGTTGTATGCTGTTAGCTCGCTCAGGAGTGGGCTCTGTGCGAGCTGGCCGTGGGCTTTGCCTATCTGTTTCTTCTCGGTGTCTGACTGTGACATGGATCGTGTGTAGGGCTGTGGACTCCACACCCGTTCTGGGTGAAGTTCGTTAAGGCTCGGCCCTTCGCCCAGAGTTCCCTTGCCGCTTGGGACCATTGCATATTTGTTTCCTTGGGAATCCCGGCCCTCCTGTTCAGGCCCACTTTCGGTTCCAGGTTGATCAAGGGAGGAGATTAGGCTTTGTCTCTCCCTTCTGGTTGTGTCCCGGGACTTGGCAAGGCTTGTTGAGTCCCGGGACGCGACCGATTCCGTGGACAGAGCGAGCTGCGCGGCTGGAGCATGCCTCCTCTGCTCCTGCGGTTCCGCCTTCCCCAGCGCGGTGGCCTGGCGGTCGGCGCCGGGTGAGGCCGGGAGGCGCAGTTCCTTATTTTACGAGGTGTCGGGCCAGTGTCAGACGCAGCTCCGATAAGTAATACTCCAGTCTGAGGGACCAGAACGTGGTAATTAATCCCAAAGACTTAAGTGTATTTTAGTTCAGGAGAAAAAAAATCACTAATTCAATCGTCCGGAAAATTGAAGTTTGATGCATGAGTCCCCCCTGAAAGGGACGGGCTGGGGCCCGCACGTCTCCCCTCCGCCCCTGCCGGTTGCTGCGGGGACCCCCCTCCTCCCCACCCTTTTGAGCCAACGGGTCCAGGAAAGTTCACTCACCCAGCCCTGCTGGCTCTCAGACACCAGAACCCAGGGACACCCGGGCTTTTCACCCCCCCACCACACCCCAGCAAACACCCCCCCCTTTCTTGGGACCCAGGAAACATTTTGTGATGGAAGTACATTTGTTTCTCAATCATACACATCTAAAGGGGACATGAGGGAGCATCGAAGATATGAGGGTGACAGCCAGATATGAGGGTGACAGCCAGATAAGAGGCCTGTGCAGGTGAGATCAAGGGTACAGAGGGCAGAGGGGAAGGGGACAGGGAACCTGAGTGGGCCGGGCCGGAGTGAGGAGGCTGCTACTGTACAATAGTGAATCCCATGGGGTTGGGAGGGGGGAGTGAGTTGTGGGTAAGGCTGGCTGAGCTAAGCAGTGTGATTTGGATGCAGAGATAGGAGCATCTCCAGACCATCCCTGTGCGGGTCTGCAGGTCTGGCCTATGAGCTGGCCCCCGAGGTGTATCCATAGAGCCAGTCTTCCAAAGAACGGTCTCTTAGGACCTCAGTGAAGGAAGCTGAGGGTCCTGGGTGTTGTTCCTTGTGCGGGTGGGAGAGTAAACCCTAGTGGAGTCACTCTTGGGACCGCACCTTTGCCCTACCAGGCTCTTAGCTGCTGTTAGCAATCCATTATTTCTCTCTCTCTCTTCGCCACTGGAGTGTGTGTGTGTGTGTGTGTGTGTGTGTGTGTGTGTGTGTGTGTGTGTGTGTGCGCGTGCTGAGCTGCACTGAGACCACCAAGGGTGTGTTTCTGAGTGTGTCATCCAAAGTGTGCAACTAGGAACTGAACAAACGCAGCTGATTGATGACCACAGGGCATGTGCAACTGGGGGTGACTGGGGTGTACCTCCATGGCCTGTGTAACCAATCATCATAAACTAGTGTACGCAACTGTGTGTGACTACATTTGTGCTGAGGAGAGAAAAAGAGTGAAGCTACTCCTGGGGTGGGTATGACACGTGGCTGAGCACTGCTAGGGTGTGTGTGGAAGCCAGTGTGAGCAGATAGCCAGGAGAAAGAGCCTTGATGTGGAGCTGAAGTACATACAACTAGAATCCCAGCTCTGAACTGCTGGGCCAGCATGACTTAGGCAGATAGATGAGGGGAAAGGGTGGAGGGTACCTAGCCTGAAGAAGAGGCGGTTCCCAAGAGCTGAGTAGATGGTAGTCTGAAGGGGTGTGAGTCAACTCTTTGGGCAGTTGAGGCCACTGAGGAACTACCATGTGTGTGGACTCTGCTTCCTTGAGAACAGGTTGAGGAGGGACTGGTATTCTCTGCTATCGTTGGGTGGCTTCCTTGTTTACCCCCCTCCCATTCAGCCTGATTACTAGGCTGAACCTAGGTCCCCAAAGTATAGCTCCAAAGGGCTAGGTCCCTGTAGGGCTCAGCTCTGTCCAATCTGAGGAGAGTACAAATGATATATATGAAGAGGGTGCAAAGCTGTCAGCAGGGTTGGATGTATGTAAGTTTCACTCATTTTGGAATCTGGGGTAGGCATGGTGTGTGCCATGTAGGCATGACTGTGCATTTTGTAGACATACCGGCATATACAGGGTGCCCTATGGAGAGCTAGATGTTTCTAGGTGTTTATAAGTTCAGTGGGCACCTCAGGAAAAGAAAATTGGTTTCATGTTTGTTCCTGGGTCTCAAACAGAGCGGCTGGTGAAAACACTGCAAATGTTCTGGTGTGCTGGGGGAAGAGCAGCACCAGGCCTGGGGCTCTAGATCAGAGCGAAGGGCCTGGGAGGCTTCTGTCTGGTCCTGTGTAAAGGGGTCTGTGATCAGCTGTAGTGGCATCTGGGTGTGAATGTGACATAGTGGTGTCCCTGTCGAGTGTCATCTCCCTGACCCCTCCAGCAGTCGGGTTATCTCAGGAGTGTTGGGTCCAGGGGCTCTGTGTAGTGGGGAGATTCAGGGCTGAGAGTCCCCCCTGCTGAGCAATAGGGGCTTTTCTCTCCTCTTCATGCCCCTGCCCCATACAGAGGATCAGCTTAGGGGCTATGTGTCAAGAAGCAGCCCCTCACATCTGCTCGAGGGTGTTCAAGGTTAAATGTCTGAGTTTTTATAGTTTATCTCCAATCCTGATGTCTGGGAGGGAACCTTTGTACCAGCTTCCTAAGGTCTCACATGTTTGTACAGAGTGGGTCAAGCAGTACCACAGCCAAGACAGAGCATCCCCACACAGGAACACTGTAGCTCACACCCCAGACACAATGAAGACACACACAAGGCAGGCGCCCAGTGATACAACAAACACACCCACACTGGATTCTGGACACAAAGTGCCACTGAATGTAACACAGCACATCCATCCAAACTCAGACAGCCAATAGCATATGCAAAAATTAAACACACAAGGGGCTTGGTGATATACCCCTGAAATTCCAGCACTCACTTGGAAGGCAAAGACAGAAGAATGGCCACAGGTTTGAAGCCAGTTTCAATAGTGAGTTTCAGTCCAACTAGAGCTACATACCAAGACTTTCTCTCTAAAACATCAAAACAAACTGAAAACAAAGAAAGAAAAAGAAAGGAAGGAAGCAAGAAAAGGGGGCGAAGAAAGGGGAAAATACTTAAACAGATAAACCTTTGCAGTTAAGCAGGCATACAAAATCACCACTACTCAGCCTGCTACACACAACCCAGGCAAGGGGAAAGGCTCAAGCCACAGTCCCCGGAAGCACAGGAGGCAGGCTTCCTGATTTTTTGGCAGGCACAAGAGTAGAGAGGGAGCTGTCTGTCTGAGTGACTTTGGTGGAAATGCCGCCAGTGTTCTGAAGGGAGCCCAACAGAGCAACCATGGGCTGCAGTCACACAACAGGGTGATAGGGCAGGGAGGCTTCTGTCTGGGGGAGCTCTCAGTCCTTGGTCCAGGAAAAAAACCAAATTCCCCAACCACCCTAGAAATGCAATCAAAGGCGCCTGCCGCCCACCCGCCCTGCACAATGGCTGTGGCTGGAGTCGTTATCATTTTTGTTAACTTTTTATCGACTGTTTGCTAGATGGCGTGTCAGTAAAGTGTATGATTTGAGATGAAAAATTAGGCAGATTAACCTGAGGGGAGAGCCTGATTGATTACTAAATAGGATCAATTTGAAAGTTTTAGTCCTGGCTTTTCTGCAGAGCCTCTTAATACTTCAAACTTCAATTTTACGGGCGATTGAACTAAGCATGTTTCTGACAAAATTGATATATGTATTAATTTGCTTTAACTGGTGATTAATTACTCTCCACTGAAAGAATTATATGGAGCTGTTTGCCTGCGATTTGCATATTAATCAAATTCTAGTTGATAATTCTGCCAGTGGGGGGGTCAGGGCTGGGCATGGGGCATAGGGTGTGAAGGGGCGTTTGTGTGAGTGCCGGTGTGTGTGCCGGTGTATGTGGGGGGCTCCCCACCCCCTCCTTTGCTCGCTCCCTGCTTAGCTGCCAGTTTAGTGCATTAAAACCAAAGATGCAGAACGAGTTTGCCCGGCTATTTGGCGGGAGCAGAAATTGCCTGTCCGGTTTTATGATCTGCTCAGCCTGAGCAGCCGGGTCCTTAATGTCCCCTGTCAAAGTGTCCTCGATTTAAAGGGAAAACGGCCCCCGCTCTAGTGCCACACCAGCCTGACAAGGGACAAGGCAGGGAGGAACACCCCCTTAAACACCCCCCACCATGATTTCCAGGTGGCACCCTAGCCCTAGGGACCCTGGGAAAAATAAGCAACTGTCCTTGGAGCAGTAGACCTCACGGGACGTTTCAGACACAGAGGCCCCCACATGCTGGCACATGCAGGCACAGCAGAGTCCCAGAAACACTGCCAGACACTGTCACTTGAAGTCATGGGCAGGGAGCCACTGTCTTAGACATACACAGACAACATAGCTATCCAGTCAGACTCTTACTCATTCAGACACCTGATCTCGGGCCTGTCCGTAGACACACTCAGCTACTCACACGCACACCCCAGTGCACAGAACCACACACAGGATGAGAGCACACATAGACATCCAAGTCACGTCCACACAGCCTCGAAGGCACACGTGGTCACACGCATTCAGACATGCACATTTTCAGATCCACACAGATACTGCATACGTACAGGAACTAAGGCATCGACCCCCCCCCCCGCGTGCTAGATTCTCGACAGACATATTTAGGACAATCACCCACACACTCCTGGGCACACATAGTCCCTGCGCCCCCTCCTGGTCCCTTCCCTGGTCCTGACTCTTTAAGCTAAAGGGGGCGGTGCCATCAAATCAACTTTTCCCATCTCCAGATTCAAAGGGTAGGAGTGTAATTAAAACCAGATAATTAATGAGACAATATTCCTCCAGCTACATCTTTAATGAACAAACCCCTCCAGGGCAGCCTCTTCTTCTAGGCTCATTAAAGAGAAGAAAGTTGGGCGGCTTGCGGACTTCCCAGTGCGTTAATAACGAACCCGGGGTGGGTGGGTGCCTTGGCCCGGAGTGCGGGAACCACAGCCTCTTTCATCCTTAGCCCTTCTGTCACCACTCTGTCTCCTTACAGGACACACCCCTCATCCCTTCCCTCCCAGACCAGCAGACTCCAACATCTCCTGTTGCCCCCAAGGGCTTCCATCACCTCTTTTCAGTGACCCAGGCCGGGCCTGAACGTTCTATGCAGCCTCTCATCCTGAGGAGACACAGTACACTAGGACATAGCGGGCCCTCGGCAACAGTGTGTGTCTCCTTCCGACTCCCCCCCGCCCCCGCCCCCCGGCCCGGTGCGCCTGCGCTAGCCCAGAGTGTTTCAGGTGGTCAGGCTGGATAAGGCCCGCTCTCTGTAAAAGGGAAGGAGGCCCAAGACTTGGCGTCCTAGTTAAGTGGCCTAGGAATATTGGCCAGTCCTGGGAACTGGTAGACTGGAGAGAAACTGGGCGGGGGGGGGGGCTGCGGGTCGAGTGGTTTTCTGTGCACACCCTTACTCTCAGAACACTAACAACAGCGCATCTGTATCTTTCACGCTCTCGCTCCCGTGCACGTAGAGAGATGCCCACTGGTTCATGCATACACATGCATTGCCACGATGCCGGCCTGCGGTCCAGGCAGGGACCCGGAGAGCCTAGCCTGGGACTTTCCTTCTTGGTCTGAGGTCGCTCTAACGTCACTGGTCTCCCAGTGGGAGCCTTTTACTCCTTGGTACAGCCTGCCCGCCCTGGAGCGGACCAAAAGGCTGGAGAGACTGAAAGCCTGCCATGTGCTAGGCGAGCGGGGCTGAGAGTCAACCCGGGCGGCGGCTGTAGCTCTGGCGGTAGAGCCTGCGTTCGCCTGCGCCGGCTTTTAGGGATGAGTTATGTGGCAATGAGCGAAGTAAATCTGCATGCGCAAAAGATGCTAATTACTCTTAATAGCCTACCCAGACGCCCCGAGACTGGAAACCCAGAAACGTAAATCTGCTCCCGATAAATATTTTTAATTGTGAAATTTCCTGGAAAGAAGGCTTTGGGTGCGCGGGCCGAGGCATTCAGCTTTGGAGGGAGGCACTCAGCCCCCACTCCGGAAGCCGGGTCTGGAGTCAGAGCTCCGCGCGGGGGCGTCGGGTGCGGGCCGAGCGACCTGAGTTTGGCTGGCCGGCGCTGGGTAAAGTTAGTGATGTATCGCATTAATTACCAGTGTGAGCTGCAAATGGTTCGAGGCCCTGGGAAAATTAATGGGAATCCAAATTCTAATTATGTAGCTGTTGTTAAAGAGTTTAACTAGATAGTCACGGAAAAGATTGGATTATTCATACAAATATGCAGCCAGCGCGCAGGCTCCGGGGAGCAGTCTGGGGGACTCACAACCAGGCAGCCCCACACTGCCCTGGAGGACACTCCTCCTCTACCAGGAAGGAAGAGATCCACCCCCACCCCAACGAATAAATAAACAGCTCTGATGATCCCATGGCAGCGGTAGGGCGAGTCTCAGATAGGACAAGAGGCTAAGGTCGCAAAGATGCTTGGTTGCAGAGCCGGTCTGGAGGATTCGGCCTCCCGAGTTCCATGTTCTGGGTAAGCCTTTGTGCCCATTTCCTGGTCAGGCTAATCTATGCTGTACCTCCTCCTCCTCCTCCTCCTCCTCCTCCTCCTCCTCCTCCTCCTCCTCCTCCTCCTCCTCCCTTCTCCCTTCTGTTCCTCCTCCTTTGAGACAGGGTTTCTCTGTATAGCCCTGGCAGTCCT
This sequence comes from Cricetulus griseus, assembly GCF_003668045.3. Taxonomy (NCBI): domain Eukaryota; kingdom Metazoa; phylum Chordata; class Mammalia; order Rodentia; family Cricetidae; genus Cricetulus; species Cricetulus griseus. The sequence goes on from NC_048596.1 coordinate 16,341,157, forward strand.
GGAACTCACTCTGTAGACCATGCTGGTTTTGAACTCAGGGTTCTGCCTGCCTCTGTCTCCCAAGTGCTGGGTTTAAAGGCATTTGCTACCATTTTCCTTTTCCTTTTTAAAGACAGTCTTTAAAGACTATGTAGCCCTGGCTGTCCTTGAACTCGAAGAGATATGCCTGCCTCCACTATGCCAGGGCTGGGCTCTGTGCCACCTCTGCGGGCATACCGTGTACTTCTGATAGTCGCATAATTACATCTGGATGCTGTGGGTTTTTATTTTTTCCACTGTCAGTTTAAGGAAATAGCCACCAAACAGAAGCCCAATTACACTCGAAGCCTCGTCATTCACTTTATTAAGGACCCTGGATATGTTTCCATTTTCGCAGGAAATGAGGTCTGATCAAGCAGCACTAATATCTCCGGCCTCGAGGGAGGGGGGTGGGGACTTCCAGGGTGGGCGCCATCCCTCTGGAGGCCTTGGAGGCAGAGAGCACCAAGCTGCAAGGTGGGTGTGACAGCCTTGGGGAAACAGCCAACCACTCTCTTCTTCCACCTTGCACCCCAAGGCCATCTCCTGAGCAGAGGCTGGATCCTGAGCTCTTGCTCTTGTAGCTGGTATCGGTAGAAGATGGAAGGACTTTGATAGATTCTCTTTCCAAGAACATGACAACTCTGGAGTTCGGGGTGTGGGGACTGCCGCTAAGGTCCCTAGATTAGGTCATGGGCCACAAGGGAAACACGTCGCCAGCATCCCAGGCCACTTTTGTCTAATTTCTCTTTCCATGAGAATTCACCCTGCACCTGGAGGAGAAGCGGTGGGTCCCAGTCTCCCTAAGGAGCTCCTGTCACTTAAACCTGTGAGGCCAGCAGCTTTTACAGCGGACCTGGATTTCCTAGATGGACCAATGTGGTTAACACTTGCCCGGCCTGCCACGAGGCTACTTCATCTCTGATGGTCTTCCTAAACCCAGCCCAAATTACAGAGTGAGAAGGAGTGGGAAGGATAGGGACCCTTTGGGTCAAGCCTCAGAAAATGGGAAAGGCTGAAGGGGAGTCACATAAATTAGAAGGCAGAGTCTCTCCAATTACAGGCTTGGGGTGGAGGAGACCAGGATCAACCCTGGAAAGGCAAAGAATGGCCAGCTCCTGCAGCTGTCCTGGGAAGGACTAGACATTTAGAGTCCATTTTCTTATCCCGGGAGTAGTTCTTCTAAGCTTGGAATAGATTCTTGCGTGGGATGTCCAAAGGAGGTGCAATGAAGAGGCCCCAGTGACGGGGAGAGTCCCACCTTCGCCCTCTCTGCTAGAAGCCCAGAGCAGGGGCTGCCACAGACCCAGAGTCTGCAGAAAGCAGATGGAAATGCGCATTTCACCCCTTCAAATTCAGACAGAGATTCCGAAGAATTCTTTTGCCAGGGCCCTTAGGACGGAATTCATAAATTCAAAGAGGCAGGTAAGGTCTGATCACAGACCGAGACCAGTCTAGAGAAGTCTGGTCCTCTCATCGCAGCCTTGAGCACCTGCATACCTTGCGCCCCTTCCACCTCGCCGGTGAAAGTCTCTGGTGAACGAAAGCTGCTTCCAGGATGTACCCAGGCAGTCCTTCTGTTTCGGTAAGCAATGTCCTCAGACCTTGGCTTCTGTTTATCTAGGGTTTCAAAGTCGGTAGCCCGCTCCTTTAAAACCCCCGCGCTTCTCCAAGATGCGGGCTTTGAGTGCCACCTAGCGGCATTTGTGGCGACACTCTGCAGCGAGGGCCCTTCACCTGCTCCTTCATGATCTGGAACCTCAGAGCCCACGCAGTCATGGCTGCCAAACTAAAATCAAAAGCCCTTATTTGAGCAACGGTCGCTGCCTCTTCCTAGTACCTTAAGAGGCTCTGCCCTAGATATCCCTGCGGGCCTTCGTTTGGAACCCACAGGTGTGGGGAACTCAACTTTCAGGACTGAATATTGGTTAGAGCTAGGGGTCCACCCGATGGCTCCACTTTAGGGTAGCAAAAGCCAAAAACAACCAAACAAAACCCCAAAGCAACAACAAGGGCGAGGTCCTTCTTAGACAATAGGAAAAGACAACTCCCTCCTGTGTTTGAGCGCCCAAAGGGAAAGTTCTTAGTTCCTAACCATCCTTACTCTTACTCTAGTCTCTCCTTCTGCAGTCACCCCCACTCTGGTAACAAAGACCTTCTGATTCCCTAAATCCGGATCCCGGCGCCTGCCTTTGCCTTGGAAAGACTAGGCAAGCGCTCCCTCTGCTGGTTATGATTTGGCACTGCTTGGGCCACCGCGATGCAAGGCTGTAAATTTCCAGATCTGCGGTCTGGACATACCTCTCATTTCACGAAAGAGGACCCTTTTCCAAACAGAAAGAAAGCTGTCAAGACACCTTAATGAGTTTGCACGGGAAAGCAATGGCACCCATCATATCTCTTTTCCCCTCCTATTGCCGGCCCAGCTATCCCCCAACTGACAGTGAGCCCACAAGGTTGGAAAGGTTAGGAATTTCTTTCCATACAACGTACTGTACACCATGAATATACACAATTATTTGTGTATGTATGTGTGTATATATGTATGCATATGTATTCAGTAACCCTGATGACACACCCGACACGTTCTGTGTCCCTTCCTGCACAGCTATACTCTCCAGCGTCCCACCCTTGAGATCTGCCCCCCTCTGCATGGCCTGGGTATTAGGAGATGCAAGGGCGCCTGGGATGGGTATAGGATGAAGCATTCCATTAAGGTCATTCTGGGTCTTTATTCTTTTCCTAGGGCCTGTCCTTGTGGAAGACAGTGTGTGCATGGGGGTGGCAGGAGGGGCACTGGGGTTCCAAGTTTCTCTGTGGCCTAAGACCTTGTGACAACCTTTTATGAGGGTTGATGTTCTAAGTCTGTGTTTCAGTCCCGGAGCTCTGGATCAGTTCACTTTGGTCTATTTGCTTTGTGCAGAGACAAGTTCTACAAGGTGGTGATCGGAATGCTGCGTTGTATTGGGCATCTTGTGCTTATCTCTGCAAGCCAAAATACGGGTCTGAGCCTCATGCCCAAGGCCTGGAAACCAATGAGAGGATCCTCTGTCCTCCCTCCATTGTTTCCACCTCCCCCTTGGGACCTTTAGTACATTTCTATGGTATGGACATCCCGTTGTCTCTGGAGTTAGTGCACTAGAACCAGGACACACCTTGTGCCCCACCATGGAGAGCAGCAGACAGGACACACCTTGTGCCCCACCATGGAGAGCAGCAGACAGGACACACCTTGTGCCCCACCATGGAGAGCAGCAGACAGGACACACCTTGTGCCCCACCATGGAGAGCAGCAGACAGGACACACCTTGTCCCCCACCATGCAGAGCAGCAGACAGGACACACCTTGTGCTCCACCATGGAGAGCAGCAGACAGGACACGCCTGATCACTAGGTGGTAAGCCACTGGAGTGAGAATTTAAATGCTGCAGAACCCTGTCCTCAGGGAAGTGGTGAAGGTCGTGTCCTCATTGGGTTAGAGTGAGTGTGTGACCTGGAATGGGGAGGGTCTGTGCCGACCCATGGAGGACAGAGACCATTGTGTTTATGAGAAGGTGATGCAAGGGTTAGGAAGCCAACTAGGATGTAGACTTTCTGGCTTTGTTTGTTTGGTTTTTTGAGACAGGGCTTTTTTGTGTGTAGCCCTGGCTGTCCAGAACTCACTCTGTAGACCAGGCTGGCCTTGAACTCACAGAGATCCGCCTGCCTCTGCCTTCTGAATGCTGGAATTAAAGGCATGTGCTGCCATTGCCTGCCTCTTCCTGGCTTTTAATAATACACAACCCAAACAGAAAACAAGAAGACCTGAGTAGGAACTCTCTGTCCCTAAGAAGCCTGGAGCCTGCCTGCTTAGTCCCTGACCTAAGAGGGGCTCACACTCAGGGTCTGGAGGTGCAAATACCTGGCTGATTTCTCTGGTGGCAGAGATGGGGTGTGCAAAGGTATATCCAAGCTGCTATAACTAAGAGATCTCTGAATTCAAAAGCTTGCTGGGATAGGCATCTGTTCTCCCTGACAATACAGTGTATAGATTTCTGTTGTATCATTGTCATTTTTAAGAATATATGTTGGAACCCAGCCCCCATGGGGTTTCTAAGAGTTGTTTTCCAGCATAACCACAGATACCTCCTGTTTTCCTGACCTCACCCCACTGGGATCAATATCCTGTTGTGAACCCTTTGACCTGGGGTTTTTATAAGTTTGTATTTAAGGCTGCTCCACAATAAAGGTGAGAGACCTTCTCTCAAAAAAGGACCAGGAGTCTTCATCCAAATCTCCAGGCTTTTGCCCAATACTCGGACTTAGTGGCCAAGAGCAGCCACAAGTGGCAGTCCTACCGAGATCGGGAAAGAAGCACTGGAAAAGGGGGTGCCTCAACTCCTGAGAGAGTTAGATTGGAAAGTTAACGGAAGGGGTGCCTCAACTCCTAAGAGAGTTGGATTGGAATATAGATCACAGTCAATCACAGAGATAAAGTTTAAAGAGACAAAGTACTGGTAAGATTTAATTTTAACTTTGGATTAAGCAATAATGCTAAGAAAATTATTGAAGAAATTCGGGAAATCCGCCACTGAGGAATCCCTCCTCTAGACCTACCCACAAGCAGCCAGCTGACCCAGCAGCCCGTGCTTTTGTCCACTCAAGCCTGCTGCAGGCTCCAGTCAGCCAGCAACGATGTGGTGTGCACAGGCTGGCTGGAGAAATTGCCTCCTGAGAAAAAGTTGGGGCGCTATGCTTGGAAGAACCCTGACCTTCAACAAACAAGAGCTCCAAAAGAGGTTTGTGTTTGATATCATCACCAATGAGCACACCTACCTGGTGGCTGAGACAGAGGCTGACATGAATAGGTGGGTCCAGAGCATCTGCCAGATCTGCGGCTTCAGTCAGACTAAAGAGAGCACTGACACCCTGAGAAACCTTTCTTCAGTCAGTCATAGTCTCTGCTCTTCTCCAGCTGAACTCAGCAGCTCCAGCCAGCCCCTGCTCAGAGCAGGGTCTGTGGCAGATAATGAGAATGTGTACACCTTTAAGGCACCCAGCAACACCCTACCTCCTAGTGGAGTCAGCCCTAGCTCCCCCACCACAGCACCACAGGACACCTCTGTGGGGCAGCCTCCAGAGGTCTCCAGCCTCAACAGAGACCTCCAGTCAGTGACTACAAGTATCCAACACGAGGTGAAGAAACTGCCTGCTGGTCTGCTAAATCTCTAGAAAAGACTGTCGTGGGTCAATCAGACACTGCCCGCTCTGATGACAACTGTGTGCCCACAAACCCAGTTTCTGACATCCTCATGAGCACAGTGCCCCATCACTTTGCCAGCCGAGGAAGCAAGATCCAGCCACCCCCGGTCAATATCCACCTCAAGCCTGGCTGAAAAGCAAAGCCAGTACCCCTTGACCTGAGTAACAACACTGTCATCAATGAGCTCCCTTTCAAGACACCTGCCACCAAGTCTTTGTCCATGGTCAACCACACCTTTAACTCCAGCTCCTCTCAGTACTGCCGTTCCATCTCCAATACAGACTCCAGAGACAGTGAGGAGAACTATGTCCCTATGCAGAACCCAATGTCTTCATCCCCTGTATCCAGTGGCACTAACAGCCCAGCTCCAAAAAAGAGTACTGGCAATGTGAATTACATAGCCCTGGACTTTCAGCTGGTCTCCCAGAGCCCTCATCGCAAGCCATCCACATCATCTGTCACATCAGATGAGAAAGGAGAATATGTCCAAATAGATAAAGAAAAGACCCAGGCCCTACAAAAGACCATACAGGAATGGACAAAGATGCGGCAGTCCTCAAGGCCCTCCAAAGATGCCAAGCTATGGTAAGGATGGCCATCCCTGACACCTCCTCTCCTTTGTGACTTTTGTTCAAAAGATGTATGTATGTTCTGTATGTATGGGTTGGCCACACATGTGTGTATGAAATGTGATGGTAAATGTGTGATTGTTAACAAAAGAATGTTATTGTGTTGTCTTTGAATCGTTTAATTGCTGGGGAAGGAGCAACAGTTGTTAAAGTACAGGTTACTTGGGAGGGAAATTTCTGCTTTTTTTTCCATGGAGGGTGAAGAGCTGTGGATTCCTTCCAGACTGGTATGGTTTCATGGGGCAGGACCCCCTGAAGCAGTGGCCCAGGTGATCCAAATATTTGTTTTCATTTAAATTTGGTCAGCTAGAAATGGTACTGGTCACAGTCAATCACTTTTTAAAGGAAAAAGGAGGGATATGATATAGAAATGATACTTTGTATTGGAATGGATCTTCATTTGTTGATATTAGTTAGGTTTTCTAGATATATAGATATTCTTCATACCATTCAAAGACCTATGGAAAAATGGCATTTAAATGGTTTAGGGTTTTTCTTGACAGTGAGACACAACTGCTCCTGGCACACCAATTATATCTGAGAGGAAGATGGGCATCCAAGAAACTCGTTATGGAATTTGACTTTGACATGGCAAGACGAGCCATTTGGGCAAAAGCTACTCTTGCCTGAACTGTTTAACTGTTGCTTTATAAACTGGACATGCAGGACCCACAGGAAAATGCCTAAAGGGTTCCTGCTTCATGGAGGAGTACAAACTGCCAATGCAGGTGGACAGTTTAGAATTCCCTGCTTTGCTGAGAAGTCTGCCAGACACACTGTAGCCTGTAGGCTAAAGATGGATGCCCCAAGGTTACCAAGAAACTTTGGGTGACTGTCCAGGAAGCAAGGTGTCTCTGTCAGTTCTAGAGTTTACATATTATCCTTCTATGATCTTTGATGGAGTTGAAGGCAGATAGTTATAGTAATACACTAAGATAGAATGGTTGAATTCTTGTAATTCTTTCTTGATAACTGTTTTGTTATATATACAGAAGGGGAAGATGTTGGAACCCAGCCCCCATGGGGTCTCTAAGAGTTGTTTTCCAGCATAACCACAGATACCTTCTGTTTTCCTGACCTCATCCCACTGGGATCAATATCCTGTTGTGAACCCTTTGACCTGGGGTTTTTGTAAGTTTGTATATAAGGCTGCTCCACAATAAAGGTGAGAGACTTTCTCTCAAAAAAGGAACAGGAGTCTTCATCTAAATCTCAAGGCTTTCACCCAATACTCGGACTTAGTGGCCAAGAGCAGCCACAAAAATAGACTATGGAACCAAACTCACTGGGTTCAAGTACTGCCCATAGTGACCTTCTAAAAATTATTCAAGCTTTCTGTGTCACAGGTTCCTTTTCTTAAAGTGGGGGTGGGGTGGTAATAGTACCTCACTCAGGATTGTTAGATAAATTAAGTTCCCCAAATACTCAGCACAGTTAGTCAAGGCCAGTTATAGTCTTATGGTAACCCCCCCCAAGCTCAGAGTGGCCACTCTAGCTCCTGCTGTCACTTCTTCTAGACAATGCTGAGAGAAAAGTTATGACTTAATCTTGGTCTGGATCCTGAGATGAAGACTTAGGAGTAACACTAGGGGGCACTTGGGTAGCTTCAGGCAGGGAGACTGGGTCCAAAAATCCCAGGTTCAGACACCACCATTCAAGTATCCCAAGGTCCTAGGAGAAAGAAGCACAGACAAGGGTACCCCATTGAGCCAGTGGCATCTGGCCCGGTCCACGTAGTTCCCTAGAGCTGACAGGATGGATGAAAGATTCCAGGATGAAGATGAATGGCCACTGATGCAGGCTGAGGACCTGAGGGCCCATGGACAGTAGTGATGGCACTGATAACTGGGACCCTAGCCAAAGGGGAGCAAGCACATCAGGACATTTTGCAGTATAATAAGAAGTAATGTCATTTGACTTCACCCTATCCTGCTATCTGGATGTGTTTTCAAATAGCTGTAAGTTCCAAGTTGCTTCCTGACTCAGAAACTATCTAAAATCCCTTGTATCTGGAACAGAGATGGAGGTGAAGGAACCAGCTTCCCTTTCAGCAGCCATAATGGTTGAACATGTGCTTCTATGGCCTTGCCCTAGACACTAGAAAGTCAGATTCCTGTCTCGTGACAAGGAACCAATCTTTGGGAGTTAACTGGTGGCGCTATGCTTTACTTCTGGGTGTGCTTTACAGACAAGCGCACAGCAATGATGTAGAGAGCATAGCAACCACCCTGGGAGAGCCTATGGGCCATAACAACCAGTTGACCAATCAACACAGGGCAAGCCCTCCAAACCTGGAGGCACACCAATCCTGAGCCTGTGCGGTACCCCTAGACACTCCTCTTACGCTGCCCTATAAGATCTTTTGGGAGCCCCTAGGAGCCGTCTTTGCTAGCCATCTGCCATGGCGGGTGGGTGAAAGACCCGAGCTAACATGGGGTTAGCTCGTTAAATTACAATAAAGCCTCATGCAGTTTGCAGCAAGCTCTCGAATCCGCCTGGTGATTGGGGTGACCGAGAACGTGGCCTGGGACCCCAGATACTTGAGTTTTCGGGGGTCTAACAGAGGAAATGTACTAAAACATAGTTTTGTAGGTTGTGACATCTCTTTTTTACAAATTACTAGTGCATCTGACCTGGGAGAGGTCAAGGGCATAGTCTCCCTTTTCTTTCCCTATCTTCTTTGAAACCAACCAACCAACCAAACAAACAAAATACTTTGACTTTATTTTAAACTCCAGTGACCACATATAGTTGGTGTAGAAGTTCAGCCTGAGGGTGAGCTGAGATTTCTTGTCCCCTTGCCCCTCTCAGGACAACTGATGGGTGTGATTGAGGCTGCATGGAAGCCTTATGGCCAGGGCCGAAGGCTGTCTTCAGGTGGGAGGGGAGGAGCAGGGGACCAAAGTCATCCTTAGGAGGCTCCTAGGAAGAAGAGGCAACTGTGGGTGTGGGAATTTTCTGTCTCTCCCTCAAACTTTGGCTAGAAAAGGATGTGAGGGAGGGAGAAACAGCGATGAAGAGGAATTTGCCATAGGAGATGGAGGAGAGATGCAGGCCTCTTCTCATTCCTGACCTCTACAAATCTGGATTCTACACAAAATTTCAGACAGCAAATTCTCTGTACCCCAGTTTCTCCTGGAGAGCTGCTGCTCTTCAGCCTACTTGGGATCCTGAAGCCTCTTGCTTGTACCCATCTGTTGCCTAACTAAATAATGCAAAAATGGTTTCTATATGGCCAACCCCAGCTACATACTGAACGGGAGGACAACCCAGGCTACATGCAATGCTGTCACAAAACCAGAAAATACCTAGAAATGGAATCCTTGCAAATCAGCAGATGCTTTTGGCAGATGCTGTGGCCATTTCAATTAGCAGTATCCCTGGGAGGAGTCTCTTGCATGGGGTCACTTGGTCCAGAACCCAGAACAACTCAAAAACGTGGGTGTCCGGTGTTACGATGCCCACTGTACAGTGTGAGGCTTGGGGAGGAGGCAGGGGTAGAATTTGTGCAGTGTGACAGTTTGCATGGGGAAAGTCAGATTTGAGTCTATTCTACAAGGCTGGGACCCTGCTTGGCCCCCTCACTCAGCGACTGCTGGATGTTGCACTCCTTAACCTCCACATTGGATGGTGTGCAACGTCCAGACCACAGCCTTCCCTTAGCGGCATCTATCTTTCCCCTCCTCTCAGGTGATGGGCAACCCACAACTGTCCAGCTTCTTGTGCCTCGGAGTGTGGTCAGGGACCAGCAATGCCAGCAGCATCTAGAAGCAGGCCCCATCCAGATCGGCCAGCCCAAAGTTTTGTTTTAACAAGATTTTCCCCCACAAGTCCACACGCACAGTGACGTCAATAAAAGTCATCTGGAGTCCATGTCCTCTGCCCACAGGTAAGGGGAGCTGTTTTCTCAGGGTTGTTGGAGGTAGATGTTTTGAGATTTCATTTTTCATTTTATTATAAACTAAAACTCAGGAGTAAATATTAGGGAATAAACCTGAGAGATTGTGGGAGCTTTGGTCTGATCGGTCAAAAGTGCATACTTGCTTTGCTCAAGCTTTGCTGAAACAGGACAAACAGGATGTTTTGCCAAGAAAAGCATGGCACATGTTCCCTCCTTGAAAACAGGATGTTTTGAAGTGGTTAAACTGTTAGTTGAACCAGAGGTACCTTTTGATAAAGAAGTCTGTAACAACGTTGCCTATTTCTGAGCTGTATATAAGTACCGAGGAGAATAAATTTGGCAGTATTCGCTGACAGTCCTTCCCCGTGCAACTCTGTCTTGCCTCTTTGTTTTTCCTTTAAGACCCCATTTCAGGGGTTTGACAGGTGGGCAGGTCCCGACAAGAGATCCCCAGAGAGATGAAGCCATGAAGACCTGTTCCTCCCCGCTTTCTGTAGTGAAGAGAACATGCAACCTCTTGGCTCCTTTTTCTACTCAGTGTGTCCTTCTCTTCTGAGTTCATCAGGAAACTCTGTTGTCTACTCCAGCCAGCTGAATGTGGACTCTGCCCTCCAAACCAAGGTTGGACTCTATTAGTGGTCTTGGAGCAATCAACACAAACAAATCTCCCCCAACATTTCCCCATTTTTGTCTAAATAAAAAAGGGAGGGTTTTAACTCTAACACAGTAAAACTATATACGATAAGAACAATTACCAGGTATTGTCTAAGTTAAAAAGAAAGGTATTAACTTTAACAAAATGAAGCTATATAAAATAAGAACAATTATCAAGTACTAATTGCATTCACAATGTCCAGTCCATTTGTACTTGGCAAATTCAGAGAAAATACTCCATTATCTACCCTCTTTTGATGAGTTCAAAGTTTTATAAACTAATTTATTTTCTATCATGACTAAGGAAAACTTTATAACTATCTAGTCTTTAACCCTATCAAAGACCCCAGAAGAACATATGATTACCCGAGTAAACAGGAACTGCAGAGAAAGCAACTTCCAAAACTAGGAAATGACAGAGACAGCTGGGTGCCTGGACAGTTACCCCAGGTTCCTATGCAACATTGGAGCATCCATCTTCAGACTACTGGCCTAAAATATCTGACAGACTTTTTTGTGAAGCAGGAATTTTGAAGGACTGTCCCACCTTGTCTTGGCAAAATTTGGCTGCTGTCTTCTTTTATGTCCTTCTTGTCCAGTTTGGACAAAGTTCTGTCAGCAGTTGAGGCAAGGGAATTCCAAGCTGTAAAGAGCTGAATCACCTTACTTATGACTCTTAAATCTGTTAACATTTTCCATTTTCCAGACTTCTTTTTATCGACAAATATAGGAGAATTCCAAGAACTGGTCAATTCTTCAATGAGTTGAGCATTTAGCTGCTCCTATACTAGCTGTTCTAATGCCTATAATCTTTTTTATGTCAAAGGCCACTGTTCCACCCAGATGTGTTTATCAGTTAACCATTTCAAGAGTAGGCTGTTGGTACCTTTGAAAGCTCACCAGCGGTTGTGCCCTGCTTATGTATAACCTGAACAGTCTGTGACTTAAAGCGGATCGCAATGGAGTCAGAACTAAATTGACAGCAAGTAGTTTATTAAGAAAGTACTCTCACAAGGGAGCCAGAGACCAGGTTTACACCAGATGCCTGCTAGTTGGCTCAGCCAGGCAGGAGGGGGGAAAAAGAGAGCTCATGCATGCATGCATCTCTGATATTTAAAGCCTTGCTACATCACTCTGACCACGCCCAAATATGGCACCTGTGCCAGCCCCCGAGTGGGCATGGTCAGCATTTCCCCCTACAATTCTCCTTTTAGTTTAAAGAGGATTTAAACTTGGCAGTGTAAGTTATCTATAATTAACAATCATAAAGGTGAATTACAAGAAGATATAATAATCTACTAATATCACATCTTAACTATGTCTACTCCAACTAAACCTTAAAGTCATCTGAAAGAGATGTCCAAGCTTGAACACCTCCTTCCAAACCCAACCTTAAACAATAGGCAGCTAGCCCTAACTAGGTGTCAACAGTGGGGACAGGGGGTGTGGTATTCTCCAAGCTACTTCCTGCTGAAATGGGACAACGATAGCCTCATGGGGTCCTGTGGGAAGAAAATGTTAGAGTAGTGACAGTCTTAAGTGGATTATATCCAGTCTGTGTTTGGTGGGAGATGCTTGCTTGAAGGTCCAGGTTGAAGTCCTTATCTTGATGGAAGTCCTTGTGTTGATTGGAGTCAGTATCCGAAGTTCTGGCTGGAGTGTCAGTTGAAACAAAGCAAGTTGGATCCAGTGGACTTGATGAGGTGTGGCCCATTTTCTTTCTGGAGAGTTCAAGGACTGCTGTCAGGCAGTTCTTCATTGGCTGTGTGGAACTCAAACATAAATGTCAGCAGAGAATTTTTTGCTTGTATATGTATGCATACCAGGAAAGGCAACAATGGGAAAACAACAATTATGAGAGAATGAATACTTTGAGAGAAAGAGCCAAGAAAAAAACAAATGACAGTCCCCAATTTTTCTCTTATTCTGTACTACATCAATTGGCTTCTTGATATAGTACAGAAACTCTGAATTTCATTTTAACAACATGCTTGGATTTAGAGGAGGAAAGCCAAATCCAACGCTAAAGACCAACATTGGTTTAATTGAATAGGGACACGGAAATAAAGAGAAATAGAGTTCTCTGAGAGACAGCTGTAGAGTTTACCACATGGCACATTCCTTTTGTTTGATGGTTATAGCTACCTTCTCTTCTTTAGGTATCTACCCATGCAGTGTCTTTTGACTTCTGGAGATGAGTTTTCCTATGAAGATTAAAAAAAAACAAAACACTTCCCTTCCCTTTGTGAGGCTTCTATACAGTTTATGAGATATTCTTGGTGGTTTACCTGTCATTTCTCCTCATCAAGAGGTTTTTTTTTTTCCTACTTGAATCTTGATCAACTTTGATGGTATCCAAAGTTTCTCTTCTCCTGTGGAAACAAAGGCAAAAACCCTTCCCCAACGTAACACTTGTCCTGGTTTCCATACAGAGGTTAGTACATCTTTGAAGTATACCGGCTGATTCAGTTCAGCAGTTTTCTCCATAGTCCAGTGTCTTTCTGCAGCTGTTTGTCCTTTCTCATTAGCATTAAGAAAGTTTAGTGTTAATAGCACATTATGTAACCTGTGTTTGGGGTGGTTTGTTTCCCCAGGCCTGTTTATGGAGCATCTCTTTCAGTGTTCTAGTAGATCTCTTTGCCACTGCTTGTTATATTGTTTACATGCTATATGTTATAATATTTGAAAAACTGTTCCAACTTAGTGGATACATATGCTGGAGCATTGCCAGTTTTTATTTGTGCATGTATACCCATAAGGGCCATCACCTATAACAGGTGTGTAATAACAGAATCGGCCTTTTCAGAGCTAAGAGCAGTAGCCAACTGAAACCCTGAAAATGTATCTATATTATGATGCACATATTTTAAATTTCCAAATTCTGCAAAGCGAAAGACATCCACCTGCCAAACCTCATTTCTCCGAATGCCCCTAGGATTACAACCTGCTGGCAATGGAATTTTGTTATAAAAGAAACAAGTAAGACAGTTCCTCACTATCTCCTTGGCTTGTTGCCAAGTGATGGAGAAGTCCTTTTTTAAACCTTTGCTATTTACACGGTGTTTCTTATGAAATTCTGAGGCTTCTAGCACACTTCCTATTAATAAACGATCAATCTCATTATTGCCTTGTGCTAGTGGCAGACCCATATGGGATCTGATATGTGTTATATATATAGGATTAATTCTCTTCCTGATTGTGTCCTGTAATTGTAAGAGCAATGGAGTTAATTCTGTATTATTAAAAACGAATTCCGCAGTCTCAATGTATAAAATGACTCTCTCTCTGCATATCGAGAATCAGCAACTATATTAAGAGGCTCTGTAAAATCTATAAGTACCATGAGAATTGCGTATTATTCTGCCTTTGAACTACTTTACTTATCTCACCCTGATTTATAACCTGCCTTACCTGATTTGTTCTCATCAGTATAGAAGGTAAGAACTCCAGAAATAGGAGTTTGTCTTACAATACGTGGAAGGATCCAGATTGTCCTTTTTATGAATTTAATTCTGTAGGTTTGGTGATAATTGTTGCTAATCGTCCCCAAAAAGTCAGTAAGAACTATCTGCCAGTATTTATTGTCCTTTCATAAGGAGGAAATTTCCTCATTAGTTAAAGGTACTGTAATTTCTGTTGGATCTTTTCCAGTCAGTTGACGAAGTCTTAAAGTGCCATTTAGAATCAAATCAGAAATCTTTTCTGTGTACATCTTTAGCTTTTTATTCTGTTTATGTGGTAGAAATATCCATTCTAATATAATGTCTTCCCTCTGCATCAGAATCTCTGCAGGGTATTCTCTGGATGGTAATATGACCAGAATACAGTCTTAATTAGGGTCTACACCATCTACATGTGCACCCAGTATTCTGCTTTCCACCCACTGTAATTCTTTTTCCCCTTCATCGGGTAATATTCATGGACTGTTTAAGCCCTTGTCCCCTTTAAGGGCCATTTTTAAATGCTTTAAGTCATGACCTTCCACTCCAATAATTGTCTGTAGTTGAGAAATTTCTCCCAGCAGCTTCTGAAGACTGTTAAGAGTTTGATAACGATCTCTTCTAATTTGTACTTTTTGAGGCCTGATTCTTTGTAAGTCTATCTTGTAACCCAAGTAATTAATAGAATCTCCTCTTTGTATCTTTTCTGGGGCAATCTGTAATCCCCAACGAGGTAGAACTTCCTTCACTTCTGACACCAGCTAAAGCAGATCCCAGTGGAGTCAGAACTAGATTGACAGCAAGTAATTTATTAAGAAAGTATTCTCACAACGGAGCCAGAGACCAGATTTACACCAGATGCCTGCTCGTTCATTCAGCCAGGCAGGAGAGGGAAAAAGGGAGCCGCATGCTTGCGTCTCTGATATTTAAAGCCTTGCTGTGTCACTCTGACCACGCCCAAGTGGGCATGGTCATCGGTGTGGCTGCTCCTGGCCCCTAAGTCAAAGTGTTGGGTGAAAGCCTGGAGATTTGGATGAACCACAAGATTCCTGGTCCTTTTCTGAGAGAATGTCTCCCACCTTTATTGTGGAGCAGCTTTACATGAAACTTATAAAAACCCCAGGTCAAAGGGTTCACAACAGGATATTGATCCCAGTGGGATGAGGTCAGGAAAACAGGAGGTACCTGTGGTTATGCTGGAAAACAACTCTTAGAGACCTCATGGGGGTTGGGTTCCAACATCTCCCCCTTCTTTATATATAAGAAAACAGTTATCAAATAAGAACTATAAGATTTTAATCATTCTATCTTAGTCATTCTATCTATATCAATCTATATTCCTTGATAGTTATAGTAGTTATAGTAACTATCTATCTTCAACTCCATCAAAGACCATAGAAGGATAATACATAAACTCAAGAAATGACAGAGACACCTTGATTCCTAGACAGTCACCCAAAGTTTCTTGGTAACCTTGGGGCATCCATCTTTAGCCTACAGGCCACAATGTGTCTAGCAGACTTCTCAGCAAAGCAGGAAATTCTAAACTGTCCTGCATTGGAAACAGTTTAGGCAAGAGTAGCTTCTTGCCCAAATGGCTCGTCTTGCCATGTCAAAGTCAAATTCCATAACGAGTTTCTTGGATGCCCATCTTCCTCTCAGATATAATTGGTGTGCCAGGAGCAGTTGTGTCTCACTGTCAAGAAAAACCCTAAACCATTTAAATGCCATTTTTCCATAGGTCTTTGAATGGTAAGAAGAATATCTATATATCTAGAAAACCTAACTAATATCAACAAATGAAGATCCATTCCAATACAAAGTATCATTTCTATATCATATTCCTCCTTTTTCCTTTAAAAAGTGATCGACTGTGACCAGTACCATTGCTAACCAACGAAATTTAAATGAAAACAAATATTTAGATCACCTGGGCCACTGCTTCAGGGGGTCCTGCCCCATGAAACCATACCAGTCTGGAAGGAATCCAAAGCCCTTCACCTTCCATGGAAAAAAAAGCAGAAATTTCCCTCCCAAGTAACCTGTACTTTAACAACTGTTGCTCCTTCCCCAGCAATTAAACGATTCAAAGACAACACAATAACATTCTTTTGTTAACAATCACACATTTACCATCACATTTCATACACACATGTGTGGCCAACCCATACATACAGAACATACATACATCTTTTGAACAAAAGTCACAAAGGAGAGGAGGTGTCAGGGATGGCCATCCTTACCATAGCTTGGCATCTTTGGAGGGCCTTGAGGACTGCCGCATCTTTGTCCATTCCTGTATGGTCTTTTGTAGGGCCTGGGTCTTTTCTTTATCTATTTGGACATATTCTCCTTTCTCATCTGATGCGACAGATGATGTGGATGGCTTGCGATGAGGGCTCTGGGGGACCAGCTGAAAGTCCAGGGCTAATTCACATTGCCAGTACTCTTTTTTTGGAGCTTGGCTGTTAGTGCCACTGGATACAGGGGATGAAGACATTTGGGTTCTGCATAGGGACATAGTTCTCCTCACTGTCTCTGGAGTCTGTATTGGAGATGGAATGGCAGTACTGAGAGGAGCTGGAGTTAAAGGTGTGGTTGACCGCAGACAAAGACTTGGTGGCAGGTGTCTTGAAAGGGAGCTCATTGATAACAGTGTTGTACAGTGTCTATTGCCCTGGGCAAGTTTTTGTGCAGCTGTATCACTCTCCTGTCCGGTGCTCTGAGAGAAGCTGGCATTCCTTGCATTTTATGCATTGGTGCAAGTGTTGATACTCCTGAGGTGCACTTGTGGACAAGGCAGGCTGGATGTGTCTTGGCACAGATAGCTAGCTAGAGTGTGAAAGGGCCGAGGACTTTCTTGTTCAGAGCAGGTGATGACTGGAGCTGCTGAATTCAGCTGGAGAAGAGCGGAGACTATGACTGACTGAAGAAAGGTTTCTCAGGGTGTCAGTGCTCTCTTTAGTTTGACTGAAGCTGCAGATCTGGCAGATGCTCTGGACCCACCTATTCACATCAGCCTCTGTCTCAGCCACCAGGTAGAAGGTGAGCTCATTGGTGATGATATCAAACATAAACCTCTTTTGGAGCTCTTGTTTGTTGAAGGTCAGGGTTCTTCCAAGCATAGCGCCCCAACTTTTTCTCAGGAGGCAATTTCTCCAGCCAGCCTGTGCACACCACATTGTTGCTGGCTGACTAGAACCCGCAGCAGGCTCGAGTGGACAAAATCACGGGCTTCTGTGTCAGCTGGCTGCTGGTGGGTAGCTCTGGAGGAGGGATTCCCCAGTGGCGGATTTCCCGAATTTCTTCAATAATTTTCTTAGCATTATTGCTTAAACCAAAGTTAAAATTAAATCTTACCAGTACTTTGTCTCTTTAAACTTTATCTGTGTGATTGACTGTGATCTCTATTCCAATCCAACTCTCTCAGGAGTTGAGGCACCCCTTTTTCAGTGCCTTTACAATCCAACGCTCTTTGGAGTTGAGGTATCTATTTTCCAGTGCCTTTACAATCCAACTCTCTCAGTAGTTGAGTACTTATTTTCTAGTACCTTTTGCAATCCACCCTCACAACTCCTTACTTGCTTTCCAGCCTTCTGAGGGTGATCTCTCAGGGTCCCATTTCTTTCCCGATCTCGGTGGAACCTCCATTTTGTGGCTGCTTTTGGCCACTAAGTCTGAGTATTGGGCAAAAGCCTGGAGATTTGGATGAACCACAAGACTCCTGGTCCTTTTCTGATACAATGTCTCCCACCTTTATTGTGGAGCAGCCTTATGTACAAACTTACAAAAACCCCAGGTCAAAGGGTTCACAACAGGATATTGATCCCAGTGGGGCGAGGTCAGGAAAACAGGAGGTACCTGTGGTTATGCTGGAAAACAACCCTTAGAGACTTCATGCCAGCTCCCAATTGGGTCAGCACCCACCCCCATCCCCCGCCCCACCCCACCCCTGTGGGGCTCGGACAGCTTGGCGGAAAGATTTATCCTTACAGTGACTGTTCTTGATAATACCTTTTAATAATTCTCTCAGAAACATTCTTTATTTTATGGTTTGTTTCTGAAACTAGAGGAATATTAATCTGTGTTTTCCATTGCTGCAACAAATCGCATCCCCATAAATTCATTGCCATGTTAGCCACATATGGTTTTTAATTTTCCTACCTGTCTTTCTGGTCCTATATACTCAACACAGCTTGCACTTTGTCTTAGTGAGATAAAGTTCCAATCCCAAGAAGTTGAAAATTTACCTCCTGAAGAGGCCAATCTAGATGACAAAATTTTGGTGAAATTATTGTTACATTTGTGCCTGTGTCAACCAAACCTTCAATTACAATGGCATTTATCTATAGTTATCTATTGAAGCTGTTCTGTCATCCAGAGCAGGTATTGGGTTCTTTAATTGCTCTGTGGATGAGTTTCCCCCATGCAGACAGGGAATGATTGAACCAAACTTGACATTAGGGCCTGAGAGAGGATCCCTAAGGCATTTCCTGATAACAAAGTTTAGCTTGCCTGTCCCTTGTTGATTTGCATCCATTAGTCCAATGTCAGCCTTTGCCATAACTTCTGCATACTACAGAAGGAAGGGGCCTTCTGTTTGGATTATCTCTCAAAAGAGCATTGTTTTTAGGAATGCCTCACCTATAGTTTATTTTTGATGACCTTGTCTACCACAATTAAAACATCTGACCTTTTGATTTTTATTTATTAAAGTTTTTGGAAATCACCTCTCTGTGTGATGTTTGACTCTTTTGTCTTCTTGGACTCTTTAGTCTTTTGACTTTTGGGGGAGCCCACCACCCAGCTGCCAAATAAATCACACATGGAAGCTTATTCTTAGTTTTGAATACCCAACCTTAGCTTGGCTTGTTTCTTGCCAGATTTTCTTAACTTAAATTATCCCATCTATCTGTGTCTGAATATTTTTCTTATTTCCATTAATATGTCTTACTAAGGCTTGTTTCTTATCAGTAGCAAGTCCTTCTAAAGCTTGTATCTTATCAGCCAAATTTTTCTTATTTTCATTGCTAAGTCTTTCTAGGGTTTGTATCTTATCGGTAGTAAGTCTTTCTGAGGTTTGCATTTATCAGTCAAATTACCATATTCGGCACAGTTATCAAACCACTTTTTAAGGATAAAATATGAATTACCAAAGTGATAATAATCATGATCAATATTATGTCAATCCCAGCTAAGTTGTTTATCCCCTCACTGATTGTCTCCATTTGCAAGCCATCCATAGCTGCACTAAACAGGGACCTAATTCCCTGCATTCTTAGCATGGGAAAGATTTTCCCCCTTTTTTTGTTAAACCTAATTCCCCCTTTAAAAATTCCCAAGTGTCTTACCAGCTCTGATGATGCTGGCAGCAGAGGCAGAGATGTGCAGGCAAGGGTAATCGGCTGCAGGGGTGAGATTTGACTGCACTGGCATGGAGCGTAGGCATAGTGGGGTCATTGTGTCTGCTCTCGTGTTCTGTGGGAAGACGGGGTGAGCTGTCTGAAGAGCTAGCATAAGAAAACCGGTAGGAGAAATCCACATGGTGGGATGCAGCACCGTGGGACGGACTACCCGACTCTCACTAGTGGCAGCTAGCTGTTGCCAGTCAGCATGGTGGTACAAGGTTGGTCCCTTCAGCAGCCATGGCAATAGCAGTAAAAGCCCCAGCCCTGAGTGGAGCCTTGGTGTTTGTGGGGGCCATGGTGTCTGTAGTGGTGGCTATGGGGAGGGGAGGGTGGCCGGGCAGGCAAACTATGTGGTGATACCTTGTTTTTACTCTAACAAATAAAGCTTTCCTGAAGATCAGAGGGTGGAGCTAGCCACTAGTTAACCATAGAGGTCGGGAGGTCTGTTTAGACGGACAAGAAGTGAGATGTCTGTGTGGAGAGGGGAACATAGGTGGCAGCTCACTCTCTTTTTGGTCTGAGGATTTCATAGAGGTAAGAACTAGGGGCTGGCTGCTCTGCTTCTCTGATCTTTCAGCAAAAATAGTACACACGTCTCTCACACACTGTCATCGATGGAAGCATTACATTACTAGGACACCTATGTCCCCAGCTAAGCAAACAACAGCAGCACATTGCTGTCACCAAGTTCCCCAGGTTGTTCTGGTGTCACCAGTTTTACCACTAGCATCCTTTTCTCTACCTCAGGTCCCTTATTTATTTATTTATTTTGATTTTTCGAGACGGGATTTCTCTGTGTCCCTGGCTATCCTGGAACTCACTCTGTAGCACAGGATGGCCTTGAACTCACAGAGGTCTGCCTGTGTCTGTCCCCTGAGTGCTGGAATTAAAGGTGTGCACAGATACTGCCTGGCCTCAGGATTCTTTTAAGGATACCACTGTTGGGGGAATATTCAACAACACTGTGAACCCCGAGTCTGCATTTGTGTTAACTAAATAAAATTAACCTTGGGTCAGGAGGCTGAGTTAGCAACTAGTTTACAGAAAATAATGATAGAGCATCAGAGGGCATCCAGGCGAGTTAGAGGGTGAGCAGGAAATAGTCAGGAGGGATTTGGAATGGCAAGGCTCTTTGTACTGTGAGGGAGGTAAAGGATGATCTCTTTCAAAGACACTGGCAAGGAAAGAGGGTTAGCTGATCGCTACTCTGCCTCTCTGAGCTGGCAGGTTTTCACCCCAGCCTTCGAATCTCGAGTCTTACTTATAAACAGAATAGAGATTTAGTTAGAGCTACCTTTAACAGCAGCAGCAGGGCCAGTGCAGGCAGGAGCAGAATTCCTGCTACACTGTGGCCTGAGCAGCCAGGCTGCTGCTAGAGAAGCAGGCCACTAACTGAGGAGATGCCATTACTGGCTAAAATAGCAATAGAGAAAGGTGCAGCCACCGTGCAAAAGTTAAAACAACACACTGCATTACATTTAGTTAGGCACCACATGGTAGCTAGTGGCCTTGCCTTCTTAGTCTTTCTGTGACCATTTCTGAGACTTTCTCTGTCTTTCATTCTGTTATCAGCTTGGAGAGGCAAGTCTGGGATATTGTCTTAAGCAGAGACTGTCACCAGAGCAGTCCTTCTCAACCTGTGGGCCGCAATCCATTTGGGCTGAATGACCCTTTCACAAGAGTATTAAAGGGTCGTAGCTTCAAGAAGGTTGAGAACCACTGAGCTGTGGGATAAGAATCAACAGGATGAATGCATACTGAAAGTGCATTTATTCAAGTGACTACACCACACGGTCTGCATAGTCCTCTGTAGCCATCCACACTGGAGGCCGAGAACCTGGTTACTGCTCACGCAAGAGGCTTGTATGTCTCAGCATGCCTGATCTGGGATTGAAGGCTGGGGGTATTCCTGGTGGTCTTCAGTCCATGTTGGAAGCCCCTGAGACACTGGGTTCTAATATCAATGAAGGAGTAATAGCAGCAGCAGAGTGGATGAGCTTGCCAACAACACTGAAGACAAGTAGGTGAGAGCAATGCTTGTATCTTCCATGTCTGTAGGTGTTAGCTTGTTCTGAGACAGAGCCCCACTGTGTAGCCCTGGATGTCCCAGAACTCACTATGTAGACCAGGCTGGCCTCGAACTCCTAGAGACCCACCTGCCTCTGCCTCTGCCTCCCAAGTGCTGGGACTAGCAGCATTAGACCATTACTTGCCACATTCCTTGTTATTTAGGTTGTCATCAGAAGATGCTACCCACATTTAGGATGGGCCTTCTCACTTTGGATAATTTGATCAAGAAAACCCCAGGAGTGCCTGATTTTAGTTGATTTTCAACCCTGTCAAGTTGATCATTAAGACTGAGCATCACAGATATTGCACCCTAGGTTTGCAGGTAGCTTTTTCATTCTTAGACTGAGTTATGAACAAAGAAGAAAAGACCACAGAGCTGAAGTGATCTCATCATGTCCCACTGGGGACACAGTATCAGGGACAATACACACCAATGTGACTCACTGCTGGTGACATTTAGCTTGTCTAAGTCAAGATCCTCCTGACATTTTTTCCCTTTGAGATGGGTTTTTCTCTGTAACAGTCCTGGCTGTCCTGGAACTCCGTCTGTAGACCAGGCTGGCTGAGTTCATCCCAAGTGCCACCAAGCAGCTCATTGTTGGAAGCTGCCCACCAATCTTAGAGGCAAGCAAGAGGCTGGGGCCTCAGACGGGACAAGATACACTCGAGATGATTGAGGGGTGGGTGTGTGTTCTCCAGTTGAACTGTTTCTTCTACACTTAAGGAGAAAATTAGTGCTCAATTAGAAAGTGGTGGTGAAAAGGCTATTCTGGATATGTGAGACACTTACACATGCTGTACTGTTTACATTTTACACACATATATATATTATATATACTTCATATATAACATATAATGTGTGTATATAGACACACACATGCTGTACTGTTTACATTTTACATATATATATATATATATATATTATACTTCATATATAACATATAATGTGTGTGTATATAGACACACGCATGCACTTGCATGTGCATGTGTTTAGATATTTGTCCTCATTTGTGTGCCATGGTTTGCATGTCAGAGGATGCAAGAGTCAGCTCTTTCATTATGTGGGTCCCAGGGATTGAACTCAGGCCCTCAGGCTTGGCAGCTAGCACCTTTACCCACTGAGTCATCTCACTGGCCCTGCATATCTTTGTGTTAGTTTTAAAGTCTGAATAATGTTTTTAAGACAGGGTTTCTAACCCAAGCTAGCCTTGAACTTTCTGGTTGGCCAGGGATGACTTTGAACTTCTGACCTTCCTGCCTCTGCCTCTGGAATGCTGGGATTTCAAGTGTGTGCAGCCAAGCTGCTGCTTAGAGTCAAATTTAGGACTTCAAACTCTACCAACTGAGCTACATCTCCAGCCTCTGATTTTCTTTTAAATTTTTTGTTTGTTTGTTTTTCGAGACAGGGTTTCTCTGTGGCTTTGGAGGCTGTCCTGGAACTAGCTCTTGTAGACCAGGCTGGTCTCGAACTCACAGAACTCACCTGCCTCTGCCTCCCGAGTGCTGGGATTAAAGGCGTGCACTACCAACGCCCAGCTCCTCTTTTTAAGTTTTTTAAAACTTATTTCGTGTATATGGGTTTTACCTGTGTGTATGTCTGCCTACCACATGCATGCAGGGCCCATGGAGGACAGAAGAGGGCATCAGATGCCCTGGAACTGGAGTTGCAGATGGTTCAGCCACCACGTGGATGCTGGGGCTAGAAGGAAGAGCAGCCAGTGCTCCTAACCTCTGAGCCTTTGCTCCAGCCCCTGGCCACCGTTTTAATAGTCTTCAGCAGTATCGTGTGCATTTGCTTCCTCACGAACCCGTCGTTTTCATCTTACGGAAGCACATTGCATGTGCGCCAGGAGTTAGCTCTGCCCTCTCTCCACCCCACCCCAGCCGTGGCTAAGCTGTTTGTTGCCAAGTAACGGAGTATGGTGGCTGGAATAGGAATGGTCTCCATGGACTCGTGGGTTTGAACGTTTGGCGGTGGGGAGTGGCACTATTAGGAGGTGTGGCCTTGTTGGAGTGGGTGTGGCTTTGTTGGAGGAAGGTGTGTCAGTAGGGGTGGGCTTTGAGGTCTCAGAAGCATAAGTAAGCCACTCTCTTCCTGCTGCCTGGGGATCCAAATGTGGAACTCTGAGCTCCTTCTCCAGCGCCGTGTCTGCCTGCACGCCACTGTGCTTCCCACCATGACGATAATGGACTAAACCTCTGAACTATAAGCCAGCCCGCAAGCAAATCACCGTGAGCTTGAAGCCAGCCTGGTCTACAGAGATAGTTCCAGGACAGCCAGGGCTACACAAAGAAAACTCTGTCTCAAAGCAAAACAAAAGTTCCCATGTCATGGTCTCTCGTCACACCAATAGAAACCCTAAGACATGGGGAAGAAAGAAAAATAGACTCCGGCCTGAGTGGAACTGATGCTTTTAGGATCTTGAGGGAGAAGTGAGGGAGGTGTCCAGAACTTATTGAAGATGCCCTACTCTGTGTAGGCCTTCCTACCAGCTGGAAAGATCTACAGCACTGTGCTCTGCTCTAGAATTCTCCACTTGATGCCACCCTGTGATGGAGACTATTGATGTCTGTCCTCCCTGACAGGGGGGTTATGACCACACACACACACACACACACACACACACACACGATGTTATGGTCACCCACACACACACACACACACACACACACACACACACGATGTTATGGTCACACACACACACACACACACACACACACAACACACATGGTACACACACACACACACACACACACAACACCACACGATGTTATGGTCACACACACACACCACACACACACACACACACACACCACACACACACATGGCACACACACACACACACAACACACAACACACACACACGATGTTATGGTCACCACACACACACACACACACACACACACACACACACACGATGTTATGGTCACACACACACCACACACAACCACACACACACACACACACGATGTTATGGTCAAACACACACACACACACACACACACACACACACGATGTTATGGTCACACACACACACACACACACACAACACGATGTTATGGTACACACACACACACAACACACACACACACACACACACGAGTTATGGTCACACACACACACACACACACACACACACACACACACACACACACCACACACACACACACACACACACACACCACGATGTTATGGTCACCACACACACACACACACACACACACACACACACACACGATGTTATGGTCACCACACACACACACACACACACACACACACACACACACACGATGTCTGTCCTCCCTGACAGGACAGGTTATGGTCACCACACACACATGCCTTGTAGGCGTTTGCCTTTGAAGTGTTCTATGGACGTCTTTGCTACCCTCCACAGGATGCAGGGTGCATCTAGGCAATATGCCACCAGCCAGTTCTGCCTCAGGGGTGGTAGGGGATGGTGGAGGGGGAAGAAACTGCCTGTCATCCCCATAAATTGTGGTTCACATGACACCCATTATGGAAGGACGGGTGTTTTCATGCAGTTGGCCCTGTCCTCAAACTGTGCATATCCAATAAGGAAAGGTGAGAGACACAGAGGATTCCAGAGCTATTTGCCTTAGTCAACATTCAATGGCAGTGAACTGAAGGCTGCTCAAAACAGTGCGATGCGGTCTGTCCCCTCTCTACCCAGAGACAGTCCTTTGTTCCTCTGGGGCAAATATCCCTCCCCTTCTCCCTTGTTCCTCTTCCCTTCTCCCTCATCTTATCTCCTGTCTTTGTCCTCTATTCCCTGCCCTTTGTCCTTGTAGGGCAAATAAATCTCCTTTGTGCCCAAAACAACAGTGTAGGGTGATGCCTGTGTAGGGGAGTCCTTTGAGGTACTCCTGGGAGGAAAGCTATCAGACATGGCAGTGGGAGCAGGTAAAGACTTACTTCCACTGGGCCTTCCAGAGTCTTCTTCTGGGCCATCAGGAGAACTCTGTGGCCACTGGAACCTGTACCCTCTGGGATTGTGGACAGATGACATTCAGCCTTGTGTGCATGGCTTTGAGTTCCTGGAGACACCTGCATGCCTGTGATGACTGCCATTCCACTGGGTAGCCTGGACACATTCCTGTTATTCATACTCATAAACTCCTAAGTCGGGATGCATTGAGAGGTCTACAGAAAGTGGCAGAAGGGGCAAGAAGCAGTGAGCATGGGCTGTTTGTGTGTCCCTGTTACTCACAGTCTCAGCACCCCAGCTGCTGCCTCCTCCTCTGCCGCTTCTTCTCCACCTTTCTCTCTTTTTCTTCTCCCCAGCCCAGGTGGGACTGGGACCATGCAATCCTCCTGCCTCAGCCTCCCAAGTACCTGGGATTACACCTGTGCACCTCCAGGCCCCACCACCTTTTTTCCTCTTTATCACTGAGCCTTCACGCAAATGGTTTTCCTAATCCTAATCGGTGCAATATTTATTTTTAGGCAATGTGGATTCTAATATTGAAGGACTTAAAAATTAACAAAGAAATAAAATAGGGAGACATGAGTCCTAGGATCAAAGGTGTGTAGCACCACCTCCTAGCTTCTAGCTGCTGGGATTAAAGGTGTGCGCCTGGCTTCTAAGGCTTGTGGCTGACTTTGCTTTCGAATCCTCAGGCAAGCTTTAATAAATCATATATGATATTATCATCACTACAGGGCACCACATGGGTACTGGGGATCTGAGCTGCTATCTTCACACTTGTGCAATAAGTTCTTCTTTACCCATTGAGATATGAGATATCCCCAGGTCTCTCTACCTCTTAATGGTGTGTGTGTGTGTGTGTGTGTGTGTGTGTGTGAGAGAGAGAGAGAGAGAGAGAGAGAGAGAGAGAGAGAGAGAGAGAGAAACAGAGAGAGAGAGAGAGAGAGAGAGAGAGAGAGAGAGAGAGAGAGAGAGAAAAGTTAGGGAGACACAGTTATAGGCAGACAGGTTTAATTCTGCTTGTCTCTGCTCATGTACCAGTTTCCTAAGACGTCGTGTTCACCCCTGTCCACACTGGGATAAATGATGACCATACAGCACACTGACCAGGATCATGTTTTAAAGAGACCAAAGTCCGACTCAAACAGATGAAGAGGAAAACAGAAGCAACTTAGCTCACGCAGCTGAGACAAACAGTGGAGAAGGCTTCAGGGAGAAATGGATCCAGAAACAAAGGCGCTGGGCCTCTGCTCCTTTCTCTGCGTGGACCTCATTGCTTTGTGTGGGAAATGGGGGAGGACCAATGACTCTGCACTGTGTCTCCACAATGTCAGAGAAAAGAAAGGCCTTCTTCCCCCTGTTTCCTGTGAGGGGATCCCTGAGTTAAAGAGCTCCCTGGCCTGGCTTGAGTCAAGAATCCTTCCCTGGTCAGAGCTGCACAGCCAAGGCTTGAGGAGGCTATGGTCACCAGCCTCTCAGTGCCCACTTTGAGGCAGAGGCGCTCTTGTGAAAGAGGGAGTAGGTTGTGGGGGAGGCACTGGCTGACTGTACCGGAGTGCAAGTATGAAGCCCCTTCCAGGAGCTCAGGTGTGACAGGGACTTTGTCAGAGTCATGGTTCTAGATGGTCCTTTGCTATCGCTTCATCCGCTCTCTGAAGGTCAGTCATGCTTCCCAGCTAGTCTCCTGCCATGACTTCCCGCCTGGGCTCAGCCAGCTGGCTCTTGGAAAACACTTCCATTCTGGGAAGGGCTCTTAGGACAGGGCCTGGAACTCCCCTCTGCCCCGTGGACAGGTCTCTACAGCACACAGAGGGGACTAGGTCCACAGGAGGTCAGCGAATGGAGGCAATGGTGTGTGCTGGAGCAGTTTTACCAGCCCAGGCATTAGGCCTGGAGGATTTCTACCCGAGGAGCTTCTGTCCCACAGCAGTTCTTGAGACTAGCCCTCCCAGAAGCAATGATAAAAGCCCCTGTCTGTGTTGACTTCTGTCATTCCCCAAGTCTTAAGCAAAGTTTTGTTAAATGTTAACAGCAACAGAAGGATGGTCAAGGTCAGAGGCCTGCAGGCAAACCCAGCCTTCAAAACCGAGACAAGGGGAGACACCAGGATTACCTCATAGCTCCTGCTGTCACTCAAACAAGCCTGCTCAGACATCTTCAAATATGCATTTTAGCACTTCTCTCTGTCAGGCGTTGACACGGGCTGGCTTTAGCGGGCTGTGGGCTGCTGGTGGCTCTGTGGAGATCCCTCTCCCAGCACCCAGAAGTTGCGGGGCCCATCGGTAGCAAGGCAGCCCCGGGAGCATTCCTGCCACTCAGTTGGTGCATTGCTGTCGGCAGACTCTCCTGTGGACAAATCTGTTCAGTCTTTCAAAAGACAATTCTTGGGGGTGAAGAGAGAAGAGCATCTGTCTCCCCTCCCTGCCACGCCCACTTCTTATTCTCTCTCTCTCTCAGCTCTGGCCAGGAAGATTTGCAGAAGGGTAGAGCCTGACACTTGAGGACCACAGAGGGAAGAGAGGCGGGGGACCATCTTACTGAGTAGCCATGAGCTTTCTATCTGTCCTTGGACCCACCATTCTGGAAAGGGGTGAACTGGTGGCTGTTAGGTCTGATGAACTGGGACCAGTTGCACAGGCCTGTTAATCCCAGCTATTTGGGAGGCTAAAGCAGGAGGATCATAAGTCTAAGGGCTGTAGAGTGGGTTCAAGGCTAGCCTGGGTTACCTGGCAGTAGCCTCTCAGTAACTGCCTTTTAATGATCCTTTTTTTTTTTTTTTTTTAATTAGGGGAAAAAAATCAGTCCTATAGAAAAGCTGAGAAAGCCCAGGGCTGGGGAATGGTTCAGGGGGTCAGAGCCCTTGCTGCTGAGCCTGACCCCGAGTTGGATCTCTGGAACCCACATGGTGGAGGAAGTGAACACACTCCTAAACACTGTCCTCTGACCTCCACACGTGAGCCGCCATGACCTGTGTGCCTTCCTAAATAAACAGACAAATGTAGTTACTTCTTCTTAAGGGTGGTAAGTAAGAGGGCTGGAGAGGTGGCTCAGCAGTTAGGAGCACTGGCTGCTCTTCCAGAGGACCTGGGTTCAGTTCCCAGCACCCACATGGCAGCTGACAACCACCTCTAACTCCAGTTCTGGGGCTCTGATGCCCTCTTCTGGCCCTTGAGGCCACCAAGCATGCAAGTGGTACACAGACATACATGCAGGCAAAAGATCTGTACATAGATTTTTTTAAAACAAAATTTAAAGAAAAGATGAAGAAACTCCCAACTCTCTTTTCATGGAGAACTAACATTTTGCCACATTTGTGTGCACAGACACAAGAGTACAGAAATGTCATTATTTTCTTTTTCTCTGTGTCTCTGTCTCTGTCTCTGTCTCTCTCTCTCTCTGTGTGTCTTTGCCTAAGAGAGGGTTTTTCTGTGTAATCCTGGCTGTCCTGGAACACACTCTGTAGACCACGCTGGCCTCAGAATTGGAGACCCACCTGCTTTGGCATTCTTCATGCTGTGATTAAAGGCGTGTGCCACCACTGCCCAGCTACTATGGTTAACATATAGTCTGAGTTTAGACATTGACCCAGTACTGCTTGTAGAGCGTTTCTTTTTCCTGAGCCTGAATTCAGATCTTGGCTTTGTGTTATGATTGCTCATCATGTCTTTGTTTTCTTCAGTCAGGGAATGTGTCTTTTGTTATGCCACCGAAGAGTCTAGCTGCCTGCCAGCTTCCTCATGATGAGATTGAGGGATGGCACGTGAGAGATACTCTGCTGTCTCTGAGCATCAGCAGGGACGCCCAGGATGTCCCTTCACTAGCGATGCTAACTTTCATCATTTGGTTAACATGGTTCCTGCCAGATCTATCCATTGTAAGAATTACCTTCTTCTCCTTTAAAATGAATGAGCGCACTGAAGGGAAACACCTGGAGATTGTCCTCCTCAGCAAACTCCTGTGCAATAGTTTCAGAATCCATGGCTGTTTCTTTCCTGAATGGGCCATTATTATAGTGCAAAATGGAGCTGAGTCCTCTCAACGTCTAAATTGTTGCTATTTATAGTCTCATTTGCAGATGAAGTCCCCGAAGCCCAGAAGGCCACAGAGCAATGAGACTCGGACTCCTGCGCCTGCAGCCACACTGTCCCTCCACATGGGGAGGCGAAGAGCTGAAGTCCTACTGCGTTTTCCTGCCACGCCTTTGCCTCCTTCCCTCTCTCTGAGTGTGAGGCTGAGCTCTGGCCACAGTGAAAGGAAAGGCAAGGGCTGCAGAACCATCTTCTCCTTGTTAGTGTTTGTTGAGATTGGGTCCCACTATGATGTAGCCCAGGCTGACCTTAAATTCACAGCAATCCTACCTCAGCTTCCTAGGTCCTGAGATTATAGGACTAGCCAATATACCTGGCTGCAGAGTCATCTTTGAAGCCCCTCCTCCCTTGGTGTTTCCCTCTAGTCCCCGAATGAATTTTTTACTTTTTTTTTTTTTTTTTTTTTTTTGGTTTTTCAAGACAGGGTTTCTCTGTGTAACCCTGGCTGTCCTGGAACTCACTCGATAGACCAGGCTGGTCCTCAAACTCCGAGATCCACCTGCCTTGGCTTCCCAAGTGCTGGAATTAAAGGTGTGGGCCACCACCACCCAGGCCCTTATGAATTCCTATAAACTGACATGCAAGGAAATTTTACCTAAAAGTCACTTCACATTAACCCTGTCTCAACCTAAACAGGGTTGAGAAACTCTCTCCTCTTCCACCTTGTATGAGCCTGCTGCAAAAAGATGGCTGTTCTCTACAAGAATGAGGTAAGTGTGCAGCCGGAAGAGAGGCAGAGGTAGAGTGACAGGGCAACTGCTATTGGAAGTGAGCCTGAGAAGGTAGTGTGTGTGTGTGTGTGTGTGTCTATGAATGTGTGAGTATGTGTGAGAGAATGTGTGTGTGAGTGTGAATGTGTATGTGTGTGAGTGTGTGAGTGTGTGTGTCTGTGTGTATATATGTATGTGTGTGTGTGTGAGTGTGAATGTGTGTGTGTTGTATGTGTGTGTGTGTGAGTGTGAATGTGTGAGTGTGTGAGTGTGTGTGTCTGTGTGTATATATGTATGTATGTGTGTGTGTGAGTGTGAATGTGTGTGTGTTGTATGTGTGTGTGTGTGAGTGTGAATGTGTGTGTGTGAGTGTGTGTGTCTGTGTGTATATATGTATGTATGTGTGTGTGAGTGTGAATGTGTGTGTGTTGTATGTGTGTGTGTGTGAGTGTGAATGTGTGTGTGTGTGAGTGTGAATGTGTGTGTGTTGTATGTGTGTGTGTGTGAGTGTGAATGTGTATGTGTGTGAGTGTGTGTGTCTGTGTGTATATATGTATGTATGTGTGTGTGTGTGAGTGTGAATGTGTGTGTGTTGTATGTGTGTGTGTAGGTAAGAGCTCCCGAAAAGGAAGAAGAGCCAGGGAAGAAGTCCTCGGGGCCATTTAAGGTGAACACACTAGCACTCATGGGATTGTTTGAAGGTTTAAAGTCACATGGATGAGTTATTGCTTAGTTGACATTGGGAGTGTGTTGAAGGTGATGTAGACAGTGGTGGCAGAGGAGCCTGGACAGGCCTTGGCCCCAAGATAGCATCTGCTCTGGGAGACAACACAGGCTGGTTTGTCAGAAACTGGTAGGTGAGCCACCTGACTATGGGGCAGGGAGGGCCAGTGACTCACTTAGCCACTTGTTTACATATTATCTCTCACCTGCTTCAGAAAGCTTTTGAAGTGGCTCCTAATGGAAGCCTCAGGTCCCTCAGCCTGCTGAGACCAGAGAGATCATGTCAGGGCTGGAGGCTGGCTTGGGCAAGGCTGGCACACCCTGGCAGGCACAGCGCTCACAGGGTAGGGTGTGGAAAGCAGACCCAGCCCTGCCTGGGCCTGGGAAGGAGGGAAGCTGAGAGCTTCTGAGAAAGGCTATGGAATCTGGTGGGGTCATTTCTGACACTTCCTGGTGGTACCTGTTGAGTGTTTTGTCTGAGGCAGGATCTTATGTATCCCAGACTGATCTCAAGCTGGCTGTGTGGTCAAGGATGACCTTGACTCCGGATCCACCTGTCTATACTGCCCAAGTGCTGGGATTATGACCACGCATCAAACACCCATATTAATGCTGGGGGCTGAACCATTAAGTCCTGGCTTCACCAGGCTAGGCAAGCACTCTCCCAACTGAGCAACATCTCCAGCCCTGGTGGGCACTCTCATTGTACCTGAGCCCCACGTCAGAGGCTCATCCTGCAGGAACTTCCAAATTCTGGTCTCTCTCGGGGAGGCCTTTCCTTCCAGGGCCTAGATGTCCCTGACCTCAGGCTAAAAGGGTTGGAATCTTGTGGGAGGGAATCTTGTCTTACTCTGACTTACCTCTGAGCCTACCCCATACCAGAATGGTTTGCTCCTGAACCCCATCATAAAACATGGAGGAATCCTAATTCTCCATCTATCTTTGTCTGCTGGCACCCAACCCTCAGGATCTCCTCAGGCTATGAAGACATGGGGGTGGGGGTGGGGCAACTCTGAACTCTGTCTGCCCTTCCCCCACGATACTTCCGGCCTCTCACTTGAACATCCTGACTCCACCACCTTCCCTCAGCTCAGGTTTCCTTGGGACGCACATTGACAACATTCAAAAGTTACACCAAGTTTTGGCAAGTCTGACTGAACTCTGACAGACTTTCTGTCACATCTCCTTACAGCTACTTAAACTGCACTTTGCCGTGTAATAGGATCCCTTCCAGTGGGCAAGGTGGAGGGGTCTCCTCAAGGCAGGATTAAACGTGATGACAGTCTGGAAAAGCAGGGCTGGGGTTTAGGCTACAGGGTAAGGAAAAAATACTAGGCAAGGGGGCGGGGCAACTATGGGGAGACACAGAAGAGCCAGCTTTAGCCAGCCCAGCCCGTGAGGTGGAGAGGGGGAACCCATCTTCTTAGTTGGTCACCAGTCTACCTACTCTGCAGAAGGGACGTGCCATCCTGAATTGAAGGACAGCAGTTTGGAGATAGCTGGACGGGAAGACAAGAGAGCACAGAGGGACTATCAGGCCAGAACTGTGCTGTTTGGTGGCTGGAAGCCAGAAGGGGACTGGCTTTCCTGCAAGGTGAAGGAGAAAAGCAAAGGAGGCAGGTGCTACCTGGAGATCCTCCTGGCCATTCTTTTGTTTTCATTTTTGATTTTGATTATTGACACAGGGTTTCTCTGTGTAGCTTTGGAGCCTGTCTTGGAACTTGCTCTGTAGACCAGGTCAGCCTCGAACTTACAGAGATCCTCCTGCCTCTGCCTCCCAAGTGCTGGGATCAAAGGTGTGCACCACCACACTGCTCAGCTTCCCCTGGCCATTCTTGGAGTGTGGGATGCATCCATGTAGGAAGTACACTCCATGTTTGGAGGAAAAATCAATGCTTGCAGGAGCAGAACCAAAGAGGGGTATTTGTGGAAGGAAATTGGGGGAGGAGAGATTTCAGGTCATAGGATCTCAGATCCTATGATCTCAGATCTGAGACAAGATCTGAGACAAGATCCTCGGATCTCAGATCCAGGGACAAGACAGTCATAAACTAGGGTCGTTGTTCTAAAATTTCCTTCATAACCTCTCACTTGTGCCTTCCCTACCCATGGCAGAACACTGAGCAGCTGAGAAAACCAAAATGAGATGCACCTTAAAGAAAATGACAGAAAGCCACCAAAATGTCAAAAAACAGTCTGTCTGCCGAGGAGAAGGTAAGTGCAGAGGTGAGGCTAACAGCATGAGAGAAGAAGGAAGTGGTTGTGACAGGGTGGCCAAGAAGGGGGCAAGGCAGAGCCTACACTGGGTAAGCAAAAAGGAAAAAAAGCAACAACAAAAATCAAGCATTGATTTTGCTTGCTTTATGTAGGTGTACTAAACCTTTTTTAAGTGGGAAAAGGGGCTGGTGAGTTTGATCCCCAGGAAGGACCTTCATGGCGGAAGGCGAAACAGACTCTTGCGAGTTGTTCTGTGACCCTCAGAGCACCACGCATGTCCTTCATGTCCCACCACATACATACATTGAACAACAGAGAGGCATAGTCAGAAAGAGGAGGAAAACGTCTTCTGAGTGCAGAAGAGCTGCGGCTGCCACTGCGCACCAGGGCTGTGAGTCCTGAAGTGTGGCCTGGGGAGGCAGCCGTGGAGGGGGGTCAGCCTTCAGCAGTGCGAGCCTGGCCACACCGTCCCAGTGTGAATCACTTTGCCACTGTTGCTCTTCCTTTGTTTTAATTCTATGGCTTTCTGGGGTTCCTGGTACATTTTATTTTGTTTAAAAGAGAGGTTTATGTTAGTCAGCTTAACACTGTAATGAAATACATATGAATGAAAATGAATATAAAACATGAATGGTCAGGCTGGTGGTGGTGGTGCATGCTGGGGCAGAGGCAGGCAGATCTCTGAGTTCAAGGCCAGCCTGGTCTACAGAGCCAGGACAGCTAAGGCTACACAGAGAAACCCTGTCATGATGATGATGATGATGATGATGATTTATTTTGGCTCACAGCTCAAAGGATTCAGTCTCTGACTGGCTCTGTTGCTTGTGACAGTACTGAGACAGGACATCACGTGGGGGCCTAAGGTGAGGCGCCCTGCTTACCTATGGCAGAGGAAGCAGAGAGAGAAAGAACAGGGACAGGATACAGCCCCTGGGGGAACACTCCAAGTATAAATTCTCTTCACCAGAGCAGCACCTCTCAAGTTTCTGACCTTTCCCAGTAGTTCCTCAAATCATATGCCCAGGGACACTGAGACACTTGAGTAGATTAATGCTCTTGTTCACTGCAAAGATTTGCCACTCATAATGGTTTAATAAAACATGACTGGACAGGAGCCAGCCAGGGAGTAAAGGCAGGGCTACCAGACTAGGAGAATTCTGGGAAGAGGAAGGCAGAGAGGAAGCAAGATGAGAATGCCTTACTGAGAAAAGGTATCAAGCCATGTGACTAAACATAGATAAGAATTACTGGTTAATTTAAGTTGCAAGAGCTTATTAGTAGTAAGCCTGAGCCATGGGCCAAATGGTTTATAATTAATATAAGCCTCTGTGTGTTTAACTGGGACTAAAGAGCTTCAGGACAGAAAAATCCATCTACAAGTTAAGATACTTGCCCTTAGCCCTGACAACCTAAATTGGATCCTCAGGGCTTACAAAGTGGAAGGAGAGAATCAACTGTCAAAAGTTATCCTCTGTGCGCCAAACATATGTGTATGCTTGAGGAAACATGTGTACGTACACACACATGCACAAACACCCAAACTCAAAGACACACATACTCTCACACACACATGCATGCACACACACAAACTAAAACATACACACATGTACACACGTGTGTCCCACAGCTTGTGTGCGTGCACGCACACACACACACACACACACACACACACACACACACACACACACACACAATTATTGGGGGAGTGGGGTTCTGATTAACAGCCTCAGTGTCCCCTTGGGGTTCAAAAGAAGGCTTACAGCAATCTCAGGACTTAGAAGGATCTGAGGGTGACCTGAACTCTCCACTGTGTACTTTTTGGCGTCAGTTTCTGTATTGTTCTCATGCTGTGAAGTTTCCAGCTTACATACACACACAAACAAAGGCAATTCTCTCTGGCAATAGAAAGGGTAGAGGACTTGCATTTTTCAGGGTCATAAGAACAAACTAAGAATCAAACAAGCTGGGACATGCCACCCCTATCTTGAAGGTCTGGAATGTGATCCATATGAAGGACTCCTCTCCTGACCAAATGTCCTGCCAAATGGAAGAAAATTGCAGGGAGGCGTCTTTTTTTGTTTTGATTGGTTTTCTTCAAGTCAAAATTTCTCTGGGTGACTTTGGAGGCTGTGCTGGAACTAACTCTTGTAGACAAAGATGGTCTCAAACTCACAGAGATCCACCTGCCTCTGCCTCTGCCTCCCGAGTGCTAGGATTAAAGGTGTGTACCACCACCACCTAGCTAGGAGCTGGTTTCTAAGTCTATGTCAAGCAATGAACTAGAGATTAAACTGTGGGGGCCAAGGTTATTGACTGTGTGACTAAATTTCTCACCGGAGGTCCCACAGTGTGTGGGGGGATGTGACCCAATATACCAGTACTCAGGAAAAAATTTGTGCCCAATAATCTATACACTGCTGAATTTTTGTACCAAAAGAGAGTGGTTATGGCTTCACTGTTCTTACTGTAAGAACAGCCATCATGCAAAAGGTGGTGGGCCCAGAGTCTTGCGACTGAGTTTATCTCCATCATTCTGGTGGATCAGCCTTCTGTTTTATCATCTGAAATCTCACTGTACAATTCTTGCAGACCACAACACTAAATGAAATAAAATGTTTAAAAAAATGTATGGGTCTGGGGCTGGAGAGATGGCTCAGAGGTTAAGAGCACCGACTGCTCTTCCAGAGGTCCTGAGTTCAATTCCCAGCAACCACATGGTGGCTCACAACCATCCGTTATGAGATCTGGTGTCCTCTTCTGGTGTGCAGATATACATGGAAGCAGAATGTTGTATACATAATAAATAAATAAAATCTTTCAAAAAAAGTATGGGTCTATCAGTGGAATAATCAGAGCTCTCAAGACTAATCACATCCCTAACAGAGAGCAACCATTTGTCTATAGCCTTTGGGGGAGATTTTGTAACAGGGTGCTGGTGATCAGCTAGAGAACCAAGGGGATCCTTCCCCGGGATGGACGAGGGATTAATCTGGGAAAGACAGAAGACTAAGCCTAGGAGACAGAAAAAGTAACACCTTATCCCTGTGGGATTGGAGGGCCTAAAGCTATAAATCTACTCAATGGGTTCTGGCTTGGGTATTTTCTAGGGCCCCTGGGTCCTCCCCTTCTAGTTCTGTTTGGATACCATCCAGCCCCTCCTGTGGCTTCCTGACATTTCTCCACTGATTTTTCTGCCTAGATCTTCCTACATGAATGCACCTCAGGCTGCAAGAATGGCCAGTGGAGATCTGTGCTATAGCCTGGGAAAGAAGGAAGAGAGAGAGTCAAGGTGGGGTCTAGTAGAAGAGACAGTCATGGAGTGATCTCTTAGTAAGTCACCGGTGTCATATAATGCTTTTGTAACACAGGACTAAGACATCCTGAAGCCAGGAAAGACTGTGGGATAAGTAGGATTTGGCTGCGTGAACCTGGTGTCTGTCCCAGTTCAGCAGGTGAACCTGGTATCTGTCCTGGTTTGAATGGTGAGCCTGGTGTCTGTCCCAGTCTGGCCAGGTGAACGTGGTGTCTATCCTGGTTTGGCCAGGGGAAGGCCAGGTGAATGTGATGTCTGTCAAGGGAGCAGGGAAATATTTAATCTACTTAAGCTCCAGGCCAAGTTCCTGTGAAGGAAACAAAGTGTAAATATGGTGGGTCTTTCTACCCTGTCCCGATGTAGGACGGACAGGAAGCCAGGACAGAAAGCAGTGTGTTAAAAAGGAGAAGAATGTGGTTTCCCTCTCGTGTGAAGGTCCAGAAGCAGAGAGAGCAGTTTGGTACAGAAACTGTTCTACCAAATCCTCAGGAACCACATCTATTCGGGCTCAGGTGGGGAAGCAGGCTGTCATGGAATAAGCCCTTTAGTACACGAACTAGACTTTGCACAATTGTTGGAGGAGATGAAGAAGTAAGATTCATGAAGCAAGGATGGAAGATGACGGAAGAATCTCTGGAGGCCCCGTGAAAGCCCCGTGAAGGCTGGGGATGAGACAGGGAGTCTGCTCAGAAACCAGCCAGCAAAGTGACCTTGTTTTCTGGAGCACAACCAGGAAACAGGTTGTAGTAGAAGCGCTGTGGTCTGAGGGATACTGTTGCCTCTTCTGGCCACTATTTGTATGAGTTCTCTGTAGTCAGAAGTTTCTGTTCTGCCATGTCCCACAGCTGTTTAGCCCCAAAATAAACACACAGATACTCATATTATTTATTGAACTGTTTGGCCAATGGCTTAGGCTTCTTACTGGCTAGCTCTCTCCTAATTATTTACCCATTTATTTTAAACTATGTATTGCCATGAGGCTGTGGCGTACCCGTAATCTGACATGTTACTCCTTCGGCAGCTGGCACCTCTCCTCCAGTTTCTGTCAGCCTTTCTCTTCCCAGCCTTCTCCTTGTCTGGTAGCCCCCCCCCCAATACAAATAGTGGCCAGAAGAGGCAACAGTATCCCTCAGACCACAGAGCTTCTACTGCAACCTGTTTCCTGGTTGTGCTCCAGAAAACAAGGTGCCTGGCTACTGGACAATCAGTTTTTTATTTATCAACCGATAAAAGAAACATATATACAGAAGGACATCCCCATCAGTTCTCACCAGCTCTTTAGCTATGGGTCTGGGGGTCCCTGCTGGCAATCTGGGGGGGGCAATGAGGAAGAAGAGGGGACTTACAGGCAAGAAGAAAAGTAAAAATGGATCATAAGTCTCTGGTACCTTTGCATAGGTTTCTTTTTCAAGATGTTATCTTACTTTTTATTAGATTTATTTTATTCTTATGTGTCTGTTTGGCCTGCATGTATGTATGTGCACCACATGTGTGCCTAGTAAACCCAGTGGAGTCAAAAGAGTTGTCAGATTCCCCAGAACTGCAATTACAAATGTTTGTGACCCGCTGTACGGGTGCTGGGGTTTTCTGCAGGCTCAGCAAGTGCTCTTAACCACTGAGCTCCTTACTGGTTTCTTGCTGCCTTTGGCCCCAACAAATTTGAGATTTGCTTTACTTCCTTCCAATCATAAGCAGATTTCCTTAGACTAACTCTAATCCAGATCTATACAGAGTGAGTATTTTGGGAACTGTAGTTAGTCTAGGCTAATCATGGTGGCATAGCGCAGACAGACAGACAGACAGACAGACACACACACACACACACACACACACACACACACACAGCCTATGGGCCCAGAGTTCCTATAAGTCACTACTGCACATTCCCTTCTGCAAATCCCTTTGTCTGGACCCTCCAGAGGAGAGATCAGCCTTGGGGATGGCATTTTGGGAACAATAGAACCCAGTTTGAAATAGACACCAGTTTGCTTAAATGCACTGGTAAGAGGGGTAATCGAGTCTGATGGCAGGATTAAAGGCCCATATAGGGCTCTGGTACAAACCACCAGGGCCAGAAGAACAATAGCCCCAGGGCAATATGAGCTCATGAAGAAGCAGAGTACACCTGAGTCATGCAATTCCTCTAAAGAAAATCCAAAAGATGAACAGCCTGTGTGAAAGGAAGCAGAATAATGGAGCAGAGAGAACAAGAATTTAAGATAACCCTCATAAAATTCTCTGAGAGATAAAGGAGATTGCTATAACCCTGAAACAGGAATGGGAATATATGGAGATGGTACAGAGTATGAGAGATGACTCTAAGGATTCAATACATAGGTTGAGTGGAAAAATAGATTGAGATGAAGAAGAATTCATAAACTGCTAGATAAGATTGACGGACCCTCCCAGGAAGGAATAAAGAAATGAAAAAGATAAGGGGAAGTTAATAAGTGTGGAAGATATGTGTCAAAATTAGACGTCTCAGAGAGGAGAGGGAAAAATCTGGAAGTAAATATTTGAAAAAAACAATGAATAGAAGAATGATCAAGGCCTGGGGAGGTGGCTCAGGGGTTGAGAGTGTGTGCGGCTCTTGCAGAGGACCTGAGTTCAATTCTCAGCACCCACACCGGATGGCTGTCAATGCCTGTCACTTCAGTTCCAGGGGAGCCGATTGACGCCCATGGTCTCTGTGGCACCTGCGCGCATGCGCACATGCCCTTAAAGCCCTTGCATATACATAGTCAAAAAAGAATTATCCGAGCAGATGTGGTGGTGTATGCCTGTCATCCCCACACTTAGGGGGTGGAGGTAGAAAGATAAGGAGTTCAAGGTCACCCTCAGCTACATGGTAAGGCCAAAATCAGCCTGAGCTACCGGAGAGCTTGCATATATGTATATTAAAAACAAATATCAGGGGCTGGAAGATGGCTCCATGAGCAAACTTGAGGACCTGAGCTAAAATCCTCAGAACCCACAGCAAAGCCAAATGACTACAGGGAACACCTGTAACCCCAGGGCTCCTCCATGGAGGTGGGGAGAGACGGGATCCCCTCAAGCTCATAGGCCAGCCGTCTCGATTACCCAGCAGAACAAAACAAAGAGACATTATCCCCAAATAGGTGGAAGGGTTGGGTGAGAGACCAAAACCAGGGCCATTTAGAAAAGAGGACCAGAAACAGAATATGAGAACTTCACCCCATAACCCACCCAATTAACAGATAACTATACATGGCCCTGACTCCGGCAGGAAGAACAGATAACCACACAAGGCCCTGGCTCCAGAAGGAAGAACAGATACCCTGGGTTAATCAACAGAGTTTCAAAACAACTTTTATGGGTACATGTTGCAACAAAGATTAACCTGTGGAAATTCCCCAAGTTACTCTAGACACTCCAACCAATTAGCTTTGAATCCATAGCCCTCACCCTTTCTGTGAGGTTTTAGTCTTTATAAACCCCTTGCTTATGAGGCTTGGGGCCTTCTCCTGCAGCTTCTGCATCAGTCTGTGGGACGAGGTCCCTGCCTAGGCTTGAATTCAATAAAGAAAGCTGTGCTTGCATTCAGGGAGCCGGCTTCTTGGTGGTCTCTCTGGGGGTCTTGTGGACTGGGCATAACATTGAGCCTGGAGAGAGAGTTCAGTGGTTAAGAATGCTTACTGCTTGCTGGGTAGTGGTGGCACACACCTTTAATCCCAGCACTAGGAGGCAGAGGCAGGTGGATCTCTGTGAGTTTGAGGCTAGCCTGGGCCACAGAGCTGGTTCCAGGACAGCCTCCAAAACTACACAGGAAAACCCTGTTGAAGAACAAAAATAAGAAAAACACAAAGAAAAGAATGCTTACTGCTCTATCAGAGGATCAAGTTCAGATCCTAATACCCATGTCAGGTGCTTCACAAAAGCCTGAAACTCCAGTTTCAAGGGATTGCACTTGCCTGCCCACACCTGTGTACACACTCACATACACACACACACACACACACACACACTGAAACATATATGAAAGAGGATCAACTTCAACCTTGTCCTCTGACTTCCACATGAATGCTGTGACGCTTGTGTACACACATACATGAATGTACACTCATGCACACACACACACACACACACACACACACACACACACCACGTGCACAGAATTACTGGGCTGAGATTGTAGATGAATGTGTGCTTAGCATGTACGTATCTCAGGTACAATTTCTAGTGAAAAAAAAAGTACAATAAGTCATAGAGTTTCTCAGAGTTGGAGAAAAGTGTGTTTCAGAATATCAACCAGATAAGGAATTAAATATAAGGTTTGAACACATTAGAGTGTAATTTAGTCAAGTGTGAGGCAAAAGAATTCTAAAAGCTTCCAGAGAATTCAAGCAAATTAGAAAGACAATAACAATAAAAGAAAACCAGCCTGCATATGCAGCCCAGGCGTAAGGAGTGTTATCTGTTTTCTTTCTCTCTCTCTCTTTTTA
This sequence comes from Cricetulus griseus, assembly GCF_003668045.3. NCBI lineage: Eukaryota > Metazoa > Chordata > Mammalia > Rodentia > Cricetidae > Cricetulus > Cricetulus griseus. The sequence continues at coordinate 16,381,980 of NC_048596.1, forward strand.
GATTTTCATTTATTAGATGAGAGTGCTCACTGGTGTGTATGCATTTGTGTGTGTGCATGTGTGTGTACATGTATGTGTGCACATGTGTACATCACGGTGTCAGAGGTCAACTTTCAGGAGTCAATGGTCTCCTTCCACCATGGGATCCAGGGATCAAACTCAGGTTGACAGGCTTGTGTGTCAAGAGCCTTTACCATCTCTGTCATCTTGCTGGCCCAGGTTTTTGTTTTTGAGACAAGGTCTCACTGTCACACCTTTAATCCCAGCAGTTGGGAGACAGAGGCGGGCAAATCCCTATGAGTTCAAGGCAAGCTGGTCTACAGATCAACTTCTAGAACAGCCAGGGCGACACAGAGAGACCCTGTCTTGAATAAAACAAAACATCCTGAGTGAGGTAACCCAGATCCAGAAAGACAAACACGGTATGTATTCACTCATAAGTGGATATTAAATGTAAAGCAAAGGATAACCAGGGGAAGGCCAGTTCAAGTACCATTTCCACTGATGCTGGGATGTTCTTAGCTGGGGTCATCCTTGTGGATTCCTGAGAATCCATGACTCTAATGAAGCTAGGTAACAAAGAGTACCCTAAGAGAGACATACATGGATTTCCTGGGAAACGTAAATAGACAAGATCTCCTAAAGAAATTGGGAGCGTTGGGGGTGGGGGAGAAGAAATGAAGGGGAGGGGGATAAGAGAAAGGAGGGGGAAGGAGAACCTGAGGGAACAGGGTGGTCGAAATGAGGGAAGAACAGAGAGGGAGAGCAAGGAAAGAGATATCTTGATTGAGGGAGCCATTATGGGGCTATTGAGAAACCTGGCACTAAGGAAATGCCCAGGAATCCACAAGGATGACCCCAGCTAAGAACATCCCAGCATCAGTGGAAATGGTACTTGAACTGGCCTTCCCCTGTAAACCGATTGATGACTACCTTAATTGTCATCATAGAGGCTTCATCCAGTAACTGAGGGAAGCAGATGCAGAGATCCACAGCTAAGCACTGGGCCCAGCTCCTAGAGTCCAGTTGAGGAGAGGGGGGAGCGATAATATGAGCAAAGGGGTCAAGACCATGATGGGGATGTCCACAGACACAGCTGACCTGAGCTAGTGGGAGCTCACTGACTCTGGACTGACAGCAGGGGAACCAGCATAGGACCAAACTATGCCCTCTGAATGTGGATGACAGTTGTGTGGCTTGAGCAGTCTGTGAGGTCACTGGCAGTGGGACCAGGATTTATCCCTAGTGCTTGAACTGGCTTTTTGGAGTCCATTCCCTATGGAGGGATACCTTGCTCAGCCTAGATATAGGGGTGAGGGCCTTGGTCCTGCCTCAAAGTGATGTGACAGACTTTGTTTACTCCCCATAGGAAGCCTTACCCTCTCTGAGGAGTGGATGGAGGGAAAGGTGTGGGGAAGGTGGGGAGAACAGGAGGAGGGGAGGGAGAGGAAACTGGAATTGGTATGTAATGAGAAAGTATTGTTTTAAATAAAAATGACAAAAAGAAAAGCAAAAAGATATTCTTAGAGCAGTGAGATGACCTAGCACAATGTTCTCAACCCCTAATACAGTTCCTCATGCTGTGGTGACACCCAACCGTGAAATTAGTTTTCTTCTTCTTCTTCTTCTTCTTCTTCTTCTTCTTCTTCTTCTTCTTCTTCTCCCTCCTCCTTTTCCTCCCCCTCCTCCTCCTCCTCTTCCTCCTCCTCCTCCTCCTTCTCATTATTATTACGTTTTTTTTGAGACAGGGTTTCTCTGCCTTAGCCATTCTTGTCTTGGAACTTGCTCTATAGGCCAGGGTGGCCTCAAACTCACAGAGATCTGCCTGCCTCTGCCTCCCAAGAGCTGGGGTTATAAGGGTGTGCCATCACTGCCTGGCCTTCATTGGAACTTATTAACTGTAGTTTTGCTACTGTTATGTATTGTAATGTAAATATTTTTGGAGACAGATGTTTGTTAAAGGGGTCGAAACCTAAAGGTTGAGAGCTGCTGGCCCATTGGATAAGACATTTGTCAATAAGCCTGATTGGCCACACCTGATGACCTGATTTGACTCACAGGACCCACATGGTAGAAGGAGAGAGCTGATTTCTTCAAGTTGACTTCTGACCTCCACAGATAAGTAATGACCAGAACACAGCACACACAGTAGATAAATGTAATTTTTAAAAAACTGAAAAATAGATCTCTCAAGCTTTCAGGTCTTGGATCATTTGCTATCCACAGCCTCTGAAAAACACTTCAGATATAGGTTAGCAAGACATGATAGTCTCTTTCCCCTAAGAGTTATTTAGTTTTATTTTATGTGTTTGGGTATTTTGTCTACATGTAAGTATGTGTACCATATGCATGCAGTGCCTGCAGAGGCCAGTAGAGGGCATTGGGGCCTCTGGAACTAGAGTTGCCAACAACTGTGAGCTGCCATGTGGGACCAACCCGGGTCCTCCACAAGAGCAACAAATGCTCTCAATGCTGAGCCACCTCTCTGGCCCAAATATGTGATAGTCCTTAAAAACAGAAACAGAAACACCCAAGTGTTGGAGAGACGGCTCAGTGGTTAAGAGCATCTCCTGCTCTTCCAGAGGACCCGAGTTTAGCCCATCACCCACTTCAGGGGTCAGACTCTGACCTCTGCTGGCACCTACACGTACATCCTCACACACAGATACACAGATATACATATAACAAAAAAATTCAACCTTACAAAACACTCCAAACCGTGCGATTGTGACGGTTGGTGTTAGTGCTTGGTTTACTAGCACCCTCACTGAATCTACGATGATTAATCCTGTCGATTTGATTGGATTGAGAAACACCTAGAAGATCAGCAAAGCATACCTCTGGGTGTGTCCTAGGGTTGTTTCCAGAAACACTTAGATCATGAGAGTTAATTTTATTTAATTTTTACTTATTTATTTTTTTAGATAGGGTTTCTCTGTATCTGGCTGTCCTAGAACTCACTCTGTAGACCAGGCTGGTCTCACACGCAGAGATCCACCTGCCTCTACCTCCAGAGCAAGTGCTGGGATTAAAGGCATGCACCACTACCTGAGGGCTAAATTTTTTGTTGTTGTTGTTGTTTTGATTTTTGGGTTTTTTTTGGGACAGGGTTTCTCTGTATTGCTTTTGAAAGTTGTCCTGGCACTCGCTCTGTGGACCAGGCTGGCCTCGAACTCACAGAGAGCTGCCTGCCTCTGCCTCCCAAGTGCTGGGATTAAAGACGTGCGCCACCAATGCCCAGCAGAGAGCTAAATTATTAATATTAATTTATTTTCTCCTATGTGTACGTGCTTGAGTGTGCATATGTGTAACTCATATGTGCAGAGGCCAGAGGGTGTCCGATTTCCTGGAGCTAAGTTACAAGCAGTTATGAGCTGCCTGATTTGGGTGCTGGGAACCAAACCCATTCTTCCTCAAAATCAGTGAGTTCTCTTAACCACTGAGCCATCTCTCCAGCCCCGTGACCCAGCTGATTGTCCAATCTAGAGATGTATCCAGATGTTGAATATACTGTTGGGGTGGCAGGACTGTGGAGATGGGGTCAGGTGAGATGAAGTAGCTCACAGGGCCTTGGGGCTGCACCTTACCTTGACCCCTTCCTGTTATGCTTGGCTTCCTCTCCCTCATGGTGTGACCCGCTCTGGGATCTCTCGGTCCCTGCCACGATGGATGGTAGACAGAAGCAAAAGGAATATTTCCTGTGTTAAGTTGTCCTTGCCAGGTATTTCATCACAGGCATGATGACGATGACTAATGCACACCATTAAGCTCTGAAGTCTGGAGGACACAAACCGATAGGGGGAGTGTGTAAATGAGTAGGATTTAGTAGAACCGGCCAGGAGGAGGTGGGAGGTGCCAGGAAGCTCAAAATGAGAAAGAAGCCAGGCATGGTGATGCACGTCATTAATCCCTTTAGTTACTCTGTGACTTCAGGGTCAGCCTGGTCTACAAGTGAGTTCCAGGTCAGCCAGCATTAGACATTAAAACCCTGTCTCAAAACAAAGCAAGGGAGAAAGAAAGAGAGAGAGAGAGAGAGAGAGAGAGAGAGAGAGGAAGGAAGGAAGGAAGGAAAAGAAAGAAAACACACAAGAAGCATGGGTAATAAACCCAGAAGAATGAAAATAGAATGAATAATTCTCAAACTAGCAAAAGAAAATTCTATCCAATAAAAGTTATGAAAGAAGTAAAAAGGAAAACTCACATCTAGTAAGTAGGAAATATGGAGTGAGATGGCTCATAGAAGTCTCACTGCATGGCAGAAATTAAATGTAGAAAAAGATGTGATTAAACTTGTAAATCAAGAGACAGAATCTCACATTAAACATAAGTAATTACTGAATTGAAATGTGTTATCACTTTTAGAAGAGATAAAGTCTGGAAATAAAGAGAAAGAAAAGGCCAGTGGGAGGTTCACACCTGTAAGTGGGAACTCTGGAGGTTCACACCTGTAAGTGGGAACTCTGGAGGTTCACACCTGTAAGTGGGAACTCTGGAGGTTCACACCTGTAAGGTTTCGGCAGGGTCATCTTCAGTTTGAGCCAGACTTGGCTACATGGTGTTCCCAAAACAAAACCAAACAAGAAGGCAAACAAAAGAACTAATCAAAAGGAGGGGGCAATCATAAAGGATGAAAGAGGTAGCATATTGATTTCTTAAAAGCCAAAGAGATGGATTCAAGGAGACATATTAACTATGAAATACTGGTATAGACTTGAAAAGTATAAATTATAGGTGACTAGATTTGGGGGTGCTAACAGATAAACCAGCAACAGTAGTTAGAATCCTTTTTCAAAAAAATGTTTGCAGCCAGGTGGTGGTGGCACACGATTTTAATCCCAGCACTTGGGGGTGGGGGGCAGAGGCAGCCGGATCTCTGTGAGTTAAGATCAGCCTGGTCTACAAGAGCTAGTTCCAGGACAGCCTCCAAAGCCACACAGAAAAATCCTAAAATGAAAACCAAAAACCAAAAACCAAAACAAAGCAAAACCCATTTGTTTATTTACTTATTTGTGTTTATAAAGCCGTTAGAAACATTTTTTGTAGACTGAAGTCTCTGTCTCACCTGGTCCCACAGCCATTTAGTCCCAAATAAACACACAGAGGCTTATATTGATTATAAACTTTGGCAGATGACTCAGGCTTCTTATTTGCTAGTTCTCTTTTAATTATTAACCCATTTCTAGTTATCCTTGTATTTCCATGTAGTCTTGGCTTACAGGTGATGTACAGGTCTCTTGCTTCCTTGGCAGGTACATGGTGTCTCGCTGGTTATTCATCCCTGTGTTCCTCTTCAGGCATTCTCCTAGTCTGGTAGCCCCACCTACACTTCCTGCCTGGCTACACCCTTCCTGTCCCTTGGCTGAAACAGCTTTATTCATCAACCAATAAGAGAATTATATATTCACAGATACAGAAGGATATCCCCATCATTATTTAGACAGGGTCTCACTATGTAGACCAGGCTGGTCTTGAACTCACAGATCAGCCTGTTTCTGCCTCTCAAGTGTTGGGATTTAAGGCAATTTATTTTTTTTCTAACCGTGTGTGTATATATATGTGTGTCTGTGTATGGTACATGTGTATGAGTGCAGGTGTCCACAGAGTCCAAGAGAGGGAGCTGGATTACCTAGAACTGGAGTTCCAGGTGGTTGTGAGTTGCCTGATGTGGGTGCTGAGAAGCAAACACTGGTCATCCACAAGGAGAGAAGAGAAGAGAAGAGAAGAGAAGAGAAGAGAAGAGAAGAGAAGAGAAGAGAAGAGAAGAGAAGAGAAGAGAAGAGAGAAGAGAAGAGAAGAGAAGAGAAGAACACACTTTTAATCACTGAGCCATCTCTCCAGCCCTCCTTTTTCTCCCCCAAAATATAAGATAACACATAATGGTTCTACATAATCAGAAAGAAGTACATGCTTGCAACATGTATCTAATCTTTTCCAGAGTTGGTATTTCAGGTAAACTGAATAAAGAAATAACATTTAAACATTATGATTAATAATCTCTGATGAATAGATACATATGGGAGGAAATTACACTCTCAACGTTTATGAAGCATTAGTACAGTTTGACTCTGTGGTATGTGACAAATGAAATTTGATTGAACTGCAAAGACTCAGCACCATTACCTGGCTCTTGGACCAGAGAGATGGCTCAGCAGGTATGCTGTCCGGTTTTACACAACATGATGCACACTGAAGTTATCCTGGAAGAGGGAACCTCAAGTGAAGCCATCCAGGCTGGCCTGTAGGCAAGTCTATAGGGCATCTTCTTTCCTTTTAAAAGACGTTATTGATTTCATGTATATATGTGTGTTTGGGTGTATGCCTTGTGTTTATGCAGGTGGCCATGGTAGCCAGAAGATTGGATCTCTGGAGCTGGAGTTTACAAGTGGTTGTGAGCACCTGGCATGGGTGCTGGGATCCTAACTCTGAACTCAGGTCCCATGGAGAGCATTAAGTTTTCTGAACCACTGAACCATCTTTGCAGCCCCGTAGGGCATTTTCTTGATTGATGATTGATGTGCGGCAAGGTCCAGCTCACTGTGGTTGATGCCACCAGGATGGGTGGTCCTGGATGATGTAAGGAAGCAGGCTAAGCAAGTCATGGGGACCAAGCCAGTAAGCAGTGTTCCTCCGTAGCCCCTGCCTTAGCTCCTGCCTTTAGGTTCCTGCCTGCCCTGTTTGCATTCCTGACTTCCCTGAGTACCAGACTGGGATATGGAACTGTAATTAACCCTTTCCTCCCCAAGGTATCACATTGCAGTGTGTGGCGGTCCTGACATACAAACATGTACATACACATACACAAAAGTGAATAAAATAACATTGTTCCTTCTTTTTTTTTCTCTTTCTTTTTTTATGTGCATGGGTGTTTTGCCTGCATGTATGTCCATGCACCATGCCCTTGGAGGCCAGAAGAGGGAGTCAGATTCTCTGGAGTGAGTCACAGTCTGTTGTGAGCCACCAAGCAGGTGCTGGGCATCAAGCCCCAGTCCTTTGGAAGTGCAACCTGTGCCCTCAACCACTGAGCCATCTCCTCAACCCCTAAATAAATAATATTTAAGATTTATCTTGTTTGGTGGGCTGGAAAGATAGCTCAACAAACAAGAGCTCTTGCTGCTCTTGCAGGGGACCCAGATTCAACTGCAGTCCCAGGAAATCCGATGCCTTCATCCATCCTCCATGTGCAATCCCAGGAGATCTGATGGCTTCATTTCTGACCCATGGACACAGGGCATGCACCTGGTATAATACATATCTCCAGGCAAAATGCTCACACATAAAATAAAAATGAAGAAATCAAAAAATGTAAAAACACATAAAAAAGATTTCATTTTATTTGTGTGTGTGTGTGTGTGTGTGTGTGTGTGTGTGTGTGTGTGTGAATAAGGTCTTTCTGTGTAGCCCTGACTGGCCTGGCCTGAGACTCACAGAGATCTGACTGCTCTGGCTTTGGAGTGGTGTGATCAAAGGTGTGTCCCATCCCCAACCTCAGTGGCAGAGTGCTTATGCATAAGGCCTTTTTTTTTTTGAGATAACTTGTAGATCCTGAGGACTGGGATTACAGATGCATGCCACATCTGTTTTATGTGGTGCTGAGGCTCAAACCCAGGGCTTCCTGTGTGCCAGGCAAGCACTCTATCAACTAGCCACATTAGCTGAGAAAAAAAAAATCATTTCTCATTTATACCCCAATAAGCCTGAAATGAAGGGGGGTCATGTGTTACATTTATAAGAATAACTTACCACAAGTTTGAACATATTTAACCTCCCCCATGTTAAAGGAAAGGGGCAAATCATGAAAGAATTCATGTAAGCCAGGCATGGTGGCCCACGCCTATACTCCCAGCACTAGGGAGGCTAAGGCAGGAAGATAGTGAGTTCGAGGACAGTCTGGTCTACATATCAAGTTCTACAACAGCCAGAAGTACACAGTAAGACCCTGTCTCAAAACAAACAAAAAATGTATGTAGCATAATTCCTCATGCAGAACTTTCAAGAACCAGGCAATGGTGGTGCACATCTTTATTACCAGCACTGGGGAGGCAGAGGCAGGCGGATCTCTGTGAGTTCGAGACCAGCCTGGTCTACAGAGTGAGTTCCAGTACAGGCTCCAAAGCTACACAGAGAAACCTTGTCTCAAAAACAAACAAGCAAACAAACAAACAAACAAAAACAAAACAAAACCAATAAAACAAAAACCAACAAAAGAACAAACACAGCATACTGTACCATGGAGGGAGCAGCCACAGGTGGTAAGCTACAAAGGCATCACCATGGTAACACACTCACTAGCTGAATCCTAGTTGCATCTCGGGGAAAACAAGGGCTGATTTGGAAGGGGTATGGCAGGGACTTGGAATGCAGGGTCTTCTGTAGCTAATGGCCACACTGTACAGGTCAGTTGTATAGACTTTTCCTTATTGCCCTTTCTCATTTTACACACCTCAGAACAGCTCCAATTCCCCCAAATACTCAGCTTGGTCCGGGGGGGGGGCAAAACAGAAAAGAGGTCAAAGAGAACGCCGCATGAGTATTTGGGGGGGAATTGGAGCTGTTGGGAGGTGGTAAGTTGAGAGGAAAGAATCCAGACTGCTCTGACACACACTGGGCTTAGCAGGGATTGTCCAGATTCGATTTTTTTTTTTTTTTTTTTTTTTTTTTTTTTTTTGTAATTGTATCCGTTTCCTTGAGTGTAAATAATCAGCCCCCAGTGGACAAAATAGTATTTGGCAGCTGTCGGCAAAGGCCCCGGAATACCTGACGGCAGGGCACGGGCGCCCCCCTGTGGCCGTCTAAAGTGATGGCATCCCTGAACTTTGACATCCCTGTGGCTCAGGAAGCTCTAATGAATCTGGTGCGCTAAGCCGCTCTCACCACTGTGCGGCCTCCACACGATGAACACGATGCTCCACCAGTGCGTGTATTCCTTCCTCAACTCCCAGACGCCCCTAAATATCAGGTCCTGGCGGAAGTCCGAACATCCGGGGCTCTGGGTCCTCTGCCTAGTTTGTTCACTAACACTGTTACTCTTGCCTCTGACAACGTATCCAGTTGTCTTTATCAATGAATGGATCATAACTTTCCCAGGCAACTAGCTTTCCTTTACATGCCTGGAAGAGAAGGGGCAGAATAAATGTAATTTAGAGGAATAAGCGGTGAGTGAGGTGTATTCCTGGCGTGCAGGGCCATCACAGCCTTAAGCTAACATCTCCAGCCACTCAGCAAGCACATTGTCACTTTCCTAGGGAGAATGTCTTCAAAGTCCACAAGCCTAGAAATGACAGACTCCCTCGGGAAAGCCACACATGACCATGTGGTGTCTCTTCACACCAACATCCCCTCATTAGTAAAA